>NW_027521768.1:0-300000 GCF_052094955.1 Ictidomys tridecemlineatus
TACAATGAATTGAATTTGTTATCATGTGTAACTAATTAAAACAAATTTAAATAATTAAAATTTTTTTTAAAAAAATAAGGTTTGACTAACCACCTCTCAAGATGGCTACAAAGACGTACAAATCAAAAAGAACCTGCAGAGCTATGTTCCATATTCTTCTACTCAACACCCTCAATGTTAAGGAGCTGTACAGACCTCAGAGCGGGTGTCCACTGTGAGTCTATGAAGGCAGGGGAGACGGGGACGCAGGCCCACGGAGGAGACTGAGTGAAGGACCTGTCCCTCCCTGAGTCTCGCCGCTCTCCCTTCAAGCGTCTGGACCCTTGGGTGCCTCCGCCCCGTCCCCGGGACCCTGGTTTCCTCAAGGTTTCTTTAATCCCATTTTATCTCAGCCTGGAGGGTCATCAGACTCGCACCATGAAGGGACCTGAGGAGAAGGAGCAGGAGTTGGCTAAAGAGAGCCCAGGCCAACAGGCTCCTGAGATGGCACCACGACACCGTCACCGTCAGCCGCAGAGGCCCTCCTAGGAAGAGCGCTGTGTTCCTCCGACCTCCAGGCGCCAACGTCTCCCGGCAGAGACGTGTCGGCTTTCATTCCCCAAATGAGCAGGGGCTGGTGCTGGGCCCAGAGGGTGGCGCATGGGGGAACGCTGCCCTCCCGCCCTCCTGCCCCCGGAGCCTCACAGCCGCTCACTCAGCCCTCCAGAGCCCCCTCCAGCCGCCGGGCCTTCGGCCTCTGTCTTCTCTCCTCTCTTTTTACCTCCGTTATTTTCTGAATTTATTAATGGCCTGCGTTGTCCCCCATAACAAGGCCGAGCAGCCTCCCTGTAATCTGCCACACAGCTCGCCGCTGCTGAGGAGGCTTTCACCCATTTGGACAGACGCACAGAGACCGTATTAGAGGATCTGGGCGACGTCCAGCAAAGACACCAGGAAGCCCTCAGGACCATCCGCAGGCCTTCCCCTACACCTGGAAACTGTGTCGTATCCAGGATTATCACCACGGCTGCCCTCCCACACACAGGGACTGATGCGCTGGACCCCCGGGGTTTCTCCTGGTTGAAAGTTGACAGTGGGTTTCTCCAGCTCTTCCCAGGCCACCTTCAGAGCAGCCCGTGGGCAGCAACGCTCACTGGAGAGACAGGAAGCCACGGCGACCTCTAGGTGGGCAGCTTGTGGCCTGCCCAGAGTCACACAGCAGGCTCATGCACACACACACACACACACATGCACACATACGCACACACACACACATGCACACACACACATACACACATACACACACAGACACACATGCACACACATGCACCACACGCGCACATGCACACAGACATGCACACACGCACACAGACACACACATGCACACACACTCACACATACACATACACACGCACACACCCTCACACATCTACCTTAAGCAGTGATACTTAGCAATCATTTGTTGAGTGAATGAATTAAAGGAAATAATATACAAAAAAGCAAGATCATGTACAAAACTATGTAATTTTCCTCTTTTCACTTAATGCCATATTAGGGGAATTTTCTCTATTGTTAAATATGCTCCAGAAGTAAAGCTCCCAGTGTGTGCCATCGGTTGCTCACATAGGTGCCCCGAGCTCACCCAGCCATTCTGGATGCTGGGGAATTTGAGTTGCTTCACCTTGTGAGGAACTGTGAGCAGTGTCCACCTCCGCTTCACCGTGCGCTTTCTGAGGGCTGAATACACGCTCTGTGGGGGGCCTGGTTCTGGGGCTCCCGGGGTGACGAGGGTCTCGTCCTCCCTGTGCGGCTCACAGGCAGGCAGGGGCGCAGGACTGGACGTGAGGTGCTGGAGGAGAGCCCAGCCTGCCCTGGAACCGGCTGCACACACTCCCTCGCCGGCGCTGCCCCGTCGGGTGAGATTCTCTTCACTTCCATTTACTCTTCCTCAAGTTCACGGAACAACTCCTGCTGTCGCTTCACCCAGAGACATTTTCATGTCAGACATGGCCCTTTTTAGTTCTCAGTCCCGTGTTCTAGCTCCCTGGAAACCTGGGGAGACCCCGGCACGGCCTCGCGGGCACCTCAGTGGGCAGGTTGGCCCGTGGAGCAGACGGCCGGTGTCGGTTGCATCCTTTCTTACGATGACATAACAAGAGAGTGAAGGTGGACAGGCTGGTGGACAGGGAGCCCGGTGGACAGAGGGCAGTAACAGAGCTGGAGAGTGGGAGAGCCACCTGTGGTTAAACGGAAGCCTCGGCCGGGTCGTCTCCAGAGCTTATCGAGGCAGCAGGACTTTCACGGATAAACTTCAAGGGGGTGCGGAGTCTGGCATGCAGCTGTCCTGAGAGGAGACCACTAACACCCACGTTCTTGTTATAATGACGTGAAGGAACTGGTCAAAACCGAGTCACAGCATCTTGCATGTCTCGCAGCAGCACTGCACCGAGGTGCGAGGGGGACCGAGGACGGCTTAGCTTGCGTTCCAGACATTGGGGTGAGTATTTTTAAAAAGCACATGGAAATGCAAAGCGCGGTTAGGAACGTACAATATAGGAAAGGTGCATACTTCAAGGCAAACAGAGCATCTTATTGCCAGTGAAACCCTGACTTTAGGACGATATTAAGTCACTCACTATTCTTTTCAGTCTTCCCTGAACTTTCTACTCAAAACTAGTTTCCTAGTTCAAAAAGTTCCCGTGACTGTTGTGACAATAATCAGGATCCCAGCTGAAGGCTCCAGCCCCCCCCAAAGGGTGCCCTTGGTAAGGGCTCTTCACTCCAGATTCAGGCAGAAGGAAGCTGCATCCTGCTCACACCACACCACACCAGGCCTCCTGTGCTCCTGCGAGTGAGGAGGGACAGTAAGCCACACCCCACCGTTCCACCCTTCCAGAACATTCTCTGCAGAACTGCCTGGACATTTTGCCCATCTGTTTAGTTCCCAAGCTTCTTCAATGGCATCTGTGGCTGGGGAGAGGCTGAGCTAGCCTCCTTCATGCAAGGGTGTGGGTAGCTTTTACTGCTGTTCCCAAGGGGCTGATATTCGTTGGCCCTCAAATCGTGCCCAAAGAATGAAAACGCCTTTGAGGATATGAATGAATTAGAATCCCCAGGAAAGACAAGCTGGTGAGAGGGACAGTTCCCTTTTCCATTGTTTAAAGAGCAGAATGTGTTTCTTTTTATCCTAATAGAAGAGTGAATGCAGCAGTATAATAAAAAGCAGAGGTGGAATTTCTTCTGTCAGGGGATTTCAAAGGGATGTGATCTCCTTTGAAAAGCTGGCATGACTTCTGAGCAGGGCCCGGTCCATGCACGGGGCAGGCTGGCTTTACACCCACCAGCGCGAGCCGCCCACCTGACTGTGCGACCCGTCGAGGTGAAGACGGACCTTCGAGGTCTCTCTTTTGTATGAGAACTACGAGAAACACCCACCTTCGAGAGTTTCAGTTTTGCTATTTGAGAAAGAACTTGGCCAGTTCCGTCCGTCCCCCTTTTCTATATTCAGGGCTACGTAAATTAATTCCAGTCTTCTTCGGAGGTGAAGGAAATTTCTCTGATAAAAAGTCATTGATGTTTTCCCGTTTTTCATCATTTTTTAAAAAACTGTACTGTAACATTTTATGAAGGCTAATTTAATGGAATGTCATGTTATTTATGTTACAGAGTGGATCTGAGGATAGAATAAAAAAGTCTGGCTTTTTTGATAATGAAAAGCAGAGTTTTGAACATTGAAAAAATAGGAGAAAAGCAAAATGTTATGGTATATTAGCATTATGGCATATAGATGCAATTATTTTAAAAGAAAATAAAATGATCTGGGTTTCTCAGACCTGAAGAGTATACAGACACATTTAAGGAAAAACAATTTTTATAGATACCCAACATTGTCATATTATTTTTATTATAATGTCACTTCAATATGCACAAATATGTGCTTTTTAACACCTCATTCTACACAAAATCAGACCAGGCCGTATAACAAGAAGGGTCCCCACTTGAGTTACCCACTGGTCACAATGGATGTGCTGTTCTGCTGAGGTTCGTCTGAAATGAGAGGGGCCACGCAGCAGGGGCTGGCTCTGGTGCACCCCGCATCTGGGCCGTGAGAGGCTGCTCACCCTGGGCCACCGCCGCAGCTCCCTGGCTTCCCGGGGAGCAGTGCAGACTCCACGCAGTCAGCCTTTGTCCTCTGTAACCGGGACGGTCGGCTAACACCTGCCTTGACTTTGACCAGGTGCAGCCTGTGGCTGAAAGCCTGTGACTGTGGGCCACACACCAGCTTCCAGTTGCTCCAGAACATTCTGCTGGAGAATACTTCTGGGGCCCCACGCCTCAGGGCAGCCGCCATTGTTGCCCCATCTCGGAAGAAATCCTGGAAACACACTTTTCTTCTTCGCCTCCGCTCTCCTTTTGGAGAACTCTCCACAATTGCTGCCCAGAAAACTGCCAGTCACCCTCGGGACGCCCACCTGAGGGCCGCTGCTCCTGCAAAGCCTGCAGCCCCCGGCGCGGGCAGGCACCACGTGAGATTGGGTTCCCTCTGGTTTCCTCAGCGCTTTGCACCTGGTCCTGGGCAGCGCTGCTCCTGGCTGACGGTCCCTCCGTCACTCCCACCTTTCAGCCTGGGAGCTGAGCTCTTCGATGGTTTGGGAACAAAGAGGGGCTTTCACCTGGTCCTGCGAGAGCCTGGAGCCGGCAGGCCCCGGGGAAGCTCCTCAGACACCTGGCAGGCAGGCGCTGCAGGACGAGGAATGCGACCCTGGAGGCAGGGGCAGCGGAGGGCGGCAGGTCCAGCCCAGCTCCCACCCACAGTCCTGTCTTACCTCTGCTTTCAGCAGACACTGTTGGGCAGGGCCACTGCCACCCTGCTGTGGCCACCTGTGGTCCCTCAGGTGTCCCCACTCATCTGCTCATGAACTGAGGCTGGGGAGCAGCCGCCTCCTGAGGAGGCCTGGGGTGGAGGGAGGGAGAACGGGTGGTTCCCTTTGGAACTGGGACTAGCCTGCGCCCTGAGGCCTCTGGCAGCCTGCCGAGGTCCTACCCAGGACCTGAGAGGAAGCAATGGCCGACCCTGTGCCCCAGCACCTCCAGGAGGACCAGAGGGAACAGCAGGGCCACGGGGTGGGATCTTGATTTCAGAGGTTTCCGTAGCGATTTGTTGAATGAGCGGCATCAGGAGACCTCTCCTGCACGGTGACAGCGAGGTGAGGAAGTGTGGGAGGGCAGTTTGCGGAGGCCTGGAGAACAGCCAGCCAGACCCCAGCCAGAAGCTGCCTGTAGCCCTGGAGGGAGCGAGGGCTCAGGAGTGGGTCGAGCAGCCAGTTCAGCTAGATCAGTGGCACACCCGTGGATGACTCCTCTTTCTGCTGTTGTATAACTTAATTGCAATAGTGTGATAATATGGTCTATGTGATACCAACTCTTTGAACATTTGGGGCCTTTGTCTATTTCCATGGTGCTGGCCTGGGGCCTCGTGCATTCTGGGGGAGTGCTCTTCCCCTGAGCCAATTTTTTTGACGGTCAATTTTTGGAAACAATTCATGTGTTCTTGAAAGATGTGTATTTTCAGCTTTGGAGCAATGTTTTATACATGCCTTTTAGACCCAGATTTAATTTTATTTAATTAATTATTTATTTATTTTTTAGAAATAATGACTCCTCTAACAGAAATATTCTTTATACGGACAGCATGCCTTTATTTTACTCATTTCATTTTTATGTGGTGCTGGGAATCGAAACCAGTGCCTCACACATGCTAGGCAAGCGCTCTGCCCCTGAGCTACAGCCACAGCCCCAAGACCTTGATTTTAACTATGTGGTTTAAATCTTGTGTATCCTGAGTGCTGTCTCCTTGAGGTAGTATTGATCACTAGGGGAGGCACGTTAAAAGTCATCAGGTTGGTGATTTTTATCAAGTTCTCTTATTAATTTTTATAATTTATTGTAATTGAATAATAAAATCCTCTTAATGATTGACATCATTAGTGATCCTGACAATTTTATTTTAATAACTCTGGAAACAATATTAAGTTACACAAGACTAAAATAGTCACATTTTCCTGATGGGTTGGATATTTTTTCAAAGTGGGGTGACCTTCGTTGTTTCTAATAAATCCTGTCTGATATTAATATGGTCAAAACGCCTTTCCTCTGGGTATTTGCTCTTCTTCTATTCCTTCATTTCCCAACTCTCTTTACTTAAAAATCTAAACATGATATCTTGGCTTTTGTCTCTAAAAATTAAAGGAGTGTGGAATTCTGGCTCTGATGACCCTCCCACCCTGTCCACCCTGCTTCCGCCGCTTGCTTCACCCAGGGGTCACTGAGACACAGCGCGTCTTCATTTACTCTTTAGATCCACCCTGGGCTTATTAATCTGTGGTCCTTTGCTATGCGCTGGGTGGTCTCCATTTCGTTTGTCTGAGCCTCCTTTCCTCCTCGTGGGGGAAGATAAAGATCCAGGACCGGGGATTTTAGGATGAGACTCGCTGCTTTCCATGTGCTGGGGACGATCTGCCTTCCTCCGGCTCCTGTGATGTGGAAATGTCAAATGCTCACCTTCAGGCCGACACTGTCCTCTCTCTGCCCCTGTGGCTGAACTCACTGTGACCTTCTGTTTGGTGTTCACGGAGTTGCTCAACTCGGATATCACAGGACACCATTCAGCCATTCTGGACAATCCCCAGTACCTCTTGGATTCCCGCCTCTGACCCGTGCGCTCCACCCCGTCTTCCTACCCCCCATCTCCCTACCCCCCATCTCCCACCGTTTTACACTTTGATCCCATCCAAGGTGTTCAGAGCTGCCTTCCGCCTTGCTGAGTTTCCCTTCAGCTGCATCAACCGGTGTCTCTCCGTTTCCTGAGTTTCTGAACTTGGCTAGCATATTTTCATACTTAGTGTTTCTTTGGTTCTATTCTGTACCTGCTTGTTCATTTATTTGATCATTTGTGGCCACCAAACCTTCAAAATCTCTTACTTCTCAAAAAATATAAAACGTTCCAGCAGGTGGGCAGCTCTAACAAGCACGCCCCCTCCATCTTCGGGGTTCACAGCCGGCGCTCCGTGGTGACTGTGGCCTCTGGCACCCGGTGGCTTCCTCCCTGGTGGAAGGAACTGCTTTTGTAGTGAACTCCTGCTCCAACAACTCCACCTGTTGATGTTGAGCTTAAGGCGGATTCGTACATTTGCCTCTTCCAGGTATCTGGGAACGTAGCCCACCGAGACTCTTCAGACGAAGTGCTCAGCCCTTTCCCCGCACAAGGAGCCACCTCTCGTGTGGTGGCCCTTAGTAGAATACTTTGGGGGTGCTGGGGTGATTGGGCATGATTTGTCCTGTGAAGGCTCCTGTGTGGAGACTTGTCCACCCATGCAGGGAGACTGAGGGCAGTGACCCCTCTAAGAGGGGCCCCTGGGGAAGGCCAGTAGGGAACTGCCCTCAGGAGCAGCTGATGAGTTCTCGCAGGATCCCGCTCAGCTCTTGCTGTAAAGCAGGGCTGTACTGCGAGCTCTGCCCCTCCCACCTGGCTGATTCCCGTTCTGCTTCTCTGCTATGGTAGGATCGGCCAGGCAGCCCCCACCAGAGGCCGAACATAAGGGGCCCACTGTCTTGAACAGTCACCCCCAAAACTGTGAACTACATAAACCTCTTTTCTTTCCAAGTATCTAGTTCCAGTTATTTTGTTATAGCAACAGAAAGTAGACAAATGCAGACACTTTTTCTTTGTTGAGGTCTGCCCCAAGAAAGCTCATCTCTTTCAGTAGGCCTGCTCTGCCCCCCAAGTTTCAACTCTCACACCTTAGGGGCCTGGCTTTAGCAGAAGTTCTCTCATTTCACTTACAGCTGCCTCAAGCGTCCAGGTTTGTGCACTGATCCTAAACAATTGTCCTGTTAAATCCAGGAATTGGGCCACCAGGGCAGGCAGATGTCATGTTCAACAGCCGGGCCACCCCTCCAGCTCACGCATCCTTGTTTCAGGCTCAAACTGGGCTCTGAACTTCTCACTAACCCAGCACGAGGAGGAAAAGACGTGTCCTGTTCTGCTGAGAGCCGTGTTCAGTGTGTTACAGTGAGGAGTTCTCGAGACACGGTAAGAAGTAGAGGATCCCTTCTTCCAGGTCTCGCTGTTTTTAGAAATCTCCTCCCTTGATCTCCGTGACAGTGTTTCTCCGTTTCCCTCCCTTCGAGAGCGGTTCCATTGTCCGGCATCTCGGCTCCCAAGGCAGGGCCCGAGTCATGCTCCACTCCCCCCATACACATTGAGCTGGAGCCTGTCCTTCCTCCCTCTGCACCTGTCCCCACTCGCAGCTTCTCTGAGGTCCAGGGGCCCCTCACTCATGGCCAGCTCGGCTGCCACAGCTCCCAGCTGCAGGCCCGCCTTCCGCAGCTGTCCCACCCCGCCGTCTTCAGAGGAACCCTTGGACGTGCCCTTCCTCTGGCCAGCCTGCTCTCGCGCAGACGCATTGCAGCTTCTGCACAGTGTCCGCCAGAGATGCTGCTGCCTGCAGCGAATGGCAAGGCTGGCTCTCTCTGGCCGGCCTCAGGAGTGCTGGGCGTCAGGGAGCTCTGCCTCGCGGGCTCTGGGTTGCTCTGGCAGGGAGGCCAGGGCCATGGTGACATCACACACGGCTCATCTCTACGTGACCTCGAGTCTGATGAGGGTGCATCCCCTGTTTAACCAGGAAATTGAGAAAACGTCCCGTCCCCTCATTCTCCCTCCTCTCTTCATCACCTTAACGCACTGTGACGAGGGTCTTCAGTGTGCTGCCTCGGGAGGGCCGGGGGGTCCTGACAGGGGACTGTTCAGTTTCCATGCCCTGGGGGGGACGTCTGGAGAAGCTGAGAAGACCCCAGGACCGGCTGCAGCTCCAGGCAGACTAAGACCCGCCAGGAGAGGGACTGTGAAGAGTCGTGCCCCCGCAGCATGGCCCGTGTCCTCGCTAAGTGGCGACTCCTGTTTGAGGGCCTTTGTCAGGCACGTCTCCACATTCTGCTGTCGGTCACTCGGGCACGGTCACCAGGGGACATATGGGACCCAGCGGACACTGGCTGCAGCTGCTGCTACTTGTGCATGTGGATTTGGGCATAAATGAATCTTCCCTGGACAATACGGAAAACTGTGTGTCCTTCAGGAGTAGCCGCTAGGCCGGCCTGAGACGACCACGGGCCGGGACACGCAGGCTCCACAGAAGTCTCGGCTCTCAGATTCCCGCCTTCCCATGAAGGGAAGCTAACAGTCTTCCTGACTGCAGGTATTCAATTCAAATTGCTGACGCACATTCTAACACGGAGAAGACCAGGTTTTATGGTCATGTCATCTGTTCAAAGACAGAGGTCCAGATTTTCACTTAAATTACTTCAGAATTTTAATATCGTGTTCTTCCACTGGTAGCCACAGCCCATGGAGTCGATTCCGAAAGGAAATGCATTCACGGTCTCTGAAAATCCAGCAAGGTTGAGGTCCTCGGTGTGTGGGGGTGTGTACCTATGTGAGGGTGTAAGTGTGTATGGTGAGGTGTACCTAGGTATGTATGTGAGTCCTGGGTGTGTGTATGCATAAACATGTGTGGGTACATGTGAGTGTGATTATGCATGTGTCTCAGTGTGTGTGCAAGGTGTCTGTATGTATCTATGCGTGTCTGTATATGGGTGTGAATGTGTGTGTGTGTACACATGTGTGTGTGTTTATGTGCATGTATGTGGGCTGTGTGTGCACATGTGTGTGCTCACTCTAGTATTTGTTTCCATGTCCCACCCCCATCCTGCCCGTTGCAGCCTCCTGGCCCATGAATCACAGAAGTGGCACCTCATAAACCTGCCGGCCCCTCCGACCCACCGAGTCATCCTGCAGATTTACAAAGTGACATCTGGGTGACTGGCAGCTGCTGCTTTAAGGGGTGGGCAGATGTGCACCAGAGCCGTGGCCTGGTGCTGCTGGGGGGGGGGCCGGAGCCGCGGGTGGAAAGGAAACTGTGGCCGGGCCCTGTGGGCCGCCTCCTTGGCCGCGGGGACCCTGCTGCTCTGTGTGTGACATCCTTCTGCAAGACTCAGCCCGCGGCTGTCACGGACTCTCTCCTTCGGCCCTGCCTCATCCGGTGCTTCTGGGTCTGGGTGGGGTGGGGTAGGGATCCCAGGCTTCGCCCACGGGGGCAAGTGTCTGCCCTAAGCCACTCCCCAGCCCTGGGTCTACTTTTAAGAGGTAAACTGTTCCACAGCCATGAAAAGGACCAGGAGATGTCAAGGTTGTCACCACAGACCCAGGGCTCCCTCCAGGGACCCTGTTTTCACGCCAGCTTCTGGCCATTCTGCCCTTGGCCCAGGGGCTGGCCCCCACAGGGTGCACAAGGCCCTGCTCCACCAGCGTCCCCAGTCACCATGCAGGGCTGGGCCTGTGAGGACCACTCCGCCTGCAGATGGGGAGGTGACAGCACAGGGAGACACAGCGGGGAGCAACAAAGGGCGGGCCACCTTGAGATGGCATCTGGCCCTTGCCTGGTGGCTGGGGTCCTGCACCCTGCTGCTCTGGGTTCTGGGGCACCACTGAGGGTGACCACTTCACATGCTGACCCACAGTGTCCCCGTACAGCACAACCCAGGACGTGGCCACACCCACCACGTGTCTGGGAGCTGGCCTCAGAGGAGCTCTGGGCTCAGCAGAGGTGGGGTGAGCCCGGGAGGGCGGCAGGGGACATGAGTCCCTGTGTTTGTCCTCCTGCAGCCTGGCGCTTGCTCCTCCAGGCCAGGAGGCCCCCTCAGCTTCCAGCATGGCTCCTGTGTGTGGCAAACAGGCTGCTCCTGCAGCGGCCAAGGTGGGGCGGCAGGGAAAGCAGAGGACTGCTGGGCCTGAAGTCGAGCCCTCACCCTCGGCTGGACTCAGCAGGACAGCACCCGAGCCAGGCTGCAGACTGTCCACACAGGCGGGCTGCCCTGGGGCTCCCACCTAGTGGGGACAGCCAGCTGCAATCATGGGCCCAGGAGGCGCTGGGTGCCAGGGAGATGGGCAGAGGCTCCTGCTGACCCCTGGGGAGGGAGGTGTCCGGGAGGGAGTGTTGGCAGACTAGAGCTTCAGTGAGGAGAGCCGCCTGCAAGGAGGGGCCCTGGAGGCTGCGGGCTGGCGGATCTGTCTGCAGAGACCCCGAGCGGGAGCCAGGCCCTGGGGTGCTGGAGGAGCGGCCGGAGCCCCGAGTGCAGGCAGGGCTGGGTGACAGGAGCCCACAGGAGAGGGGCAGGAGGGGAGGGCACAGTCACCTGGCCACAGAGGGGCCAAGGGTTAGAGAGGCGAGACTGGACTTGAGCCAGCGAGGACACGGTTGTGCAGGGCACAGTCACTGTGGGCATGTAGGGGGACTCAGCAGCAGTGGCGGTGGGCTAGGGGCGGGAGCGGAGGGCCCGGGTCTGGCAGGCAACAGCTTCCTCAGCTGTGCCCAACCCTGTGCCACTCACTGCACTCCACACCACTCAACACTGGAGCCACGCCACCGATGTGGCCCTGGGTCTGGCTGCAGGTCCCCATCGAGTGCCAGCTGTGTGGCTGGCATAGGCTACTGCCACCCCACCTCTGAGACAAGGCAGCACAGTGTGGTGAGGACACGAACCTGCTGAGCCTGGACCTGGGAGGCTGGGCGCTAGCTCTGCCTCCGTCTGTGGGCTGGTGCAAGCAGGGCATGCCCCCTCTTCCCTGCAGACCACCGTGAGGCCAGGAGTGGGCTGGACTGCAGGGACCCCTCACCTGGCCAGTCCCCTTGACTCTGGCTCACTCCTGGTCTCCTCCCCAGGGCCGCCATGTGGGAGCTCTCACGGGTGTCCCACCCCTGCCTCAGAGCCCAAGACCTGGCAGAGACTCGGGCAGGAGGGGATCTGGGGGGATCCAGAAGGAGCCTGGAGAGCGACAGGGCAGGACCCAGGGCTGAGCCTAGCACCTGGGGCAGTCAGTTGGGGGGGCGGGAGTCTGCTCACTGTGCAGGGAGGTGGGTGTGGAATTGGACCCGAGGCCAGGCAGCAAGGGGGGCCACGGGGAGCCTGTGAGCAGAGGATGGCCGGGCCCTGGCTTGGGGCAGCTGGGCGGGTGGGAAGGCCAGGGGCAGCTGTTTCTTCCCGAGTCAATGAAAGACCAGAGCCAGCAGTGGAGTGGCAGCAGGCAGAAGCACCGTGTGTGAAGGCCACCGAGTGAGCAGGGAGTGGCAGCTCAGAGAGGCAGGGCCTCTAGGCTAGAGGCCAGGGGCCTGGGGAGCACAGGGGCTGAGTCTGTTGGTGCTCCACGCGAGAGAGGAGGCTCCCACCTTCTCCGCCCTGTGGTGGGGACCCTCCAGGAAAGGGCTGTCTCTGTGGGTGGGGTCTCCTCCGCACCTAGGGCTGTGCCCGTCTCTGAGGTTTCCTGGCCCTGTGCTGGGGAGAGCTCTTCCTCATCACATGGCAACATCTTGAGCCTTTTCCACTTTGAGTTCCTTGGTCTGTGAGTCCCTAGAATTCTGGGCCTGTATCTCCGCCTCCTGGGGGGCCTGCGCGTCCTGGGTGCTGGCTCACATCTCCGGTGAACTGACCATGGATGGTTTCCTCGCCTTCAAAGTGAGGAGGGCATTTTGGGTGCAGGACTCCCTCCAGGCGCCCAGGTCTGGCGTCCGTTGTCACCTTAGTGGCCGGCCCTCCGGCGGCCACCTGCACATTTCATTAGCCGTCACTCTCCTCCAGCCCATTAATCAAGCTGTTAAATGCGGGACTTAACACCAGGCCGGCCATTCATCTGCGGGGCCGGGGCTTCGGGCTCCTCCGTTTCCCCTGCGGCAGCGAGGAAATCGTTAACACCTGGCAGCCGCGGCCGGCTCAGTCTTCTGCTTTGCGCATTAGTGGAAAGTGCTGGGGCCCCACCTTTGCCCCCTGGCCCTCTCCCCATGTCTGCAGCAGTGGAGGGCTCCCACTCCCCACACACCAGGTCACCAGCGATCTTGTCCTCCATCGGCCAGTCACACAGTGGCTGGGGAGAGGCCCTGATCAGGTGTCCAGGGAGCTGGTGGCTGTAGCCCTGGACTCAGATGAAGTTCATGCTGTTCCCAAAGAGCTCTCCAGAGGGTCCCGACCCACCTGAGGCCTGGAGAGTGGCCGGGCAAGAGCCTGGTCCTCATGTCTCCACGCCCCAGACCAGGCTCCCCCAGGACCACAACGGCTGCCAGGCCAGCAGGGACTCGGGCGTGGCTTGTCCTCTCCTGGGCAGTTGGCAAAGCTTTATCCAAAGGGCTCTGCGTGAAGGCAGTCTTCTTGCCGTGGTCAGGGTGGCAAATTGGAGTTTTCCAAATGGCTCTGACCTGCCTCCGTTACACAGGCTCCTGGAGCTGGCCTTCTCCAGTCCAGAGGTAAGACACATTTGCTTATTCCTGGACCTGCTGACCTTGGGTCTGCCCTAGCCAGTGGAGCACAGTAAGGACGCTGTGCCCATTGCTGCGTGGCCCTGAGCTGGCCTGGGGACTTCCATTTCCTGTTCCTAGAACACTCGCTGCTGTTGGCAGCATGTCCTCTCATCTCAGCCAAGGTGTGAGAGGTCAAGCCACAGGGGGAGGCCAGATAGGGGCCTCGGTTGAACTCCCAGATAACAGCCAGCTCCGACTGCCTGCCAGGGAGGTGCCACGTTGAAAGCCCAGCCCAGGAGAGTCTGCAGAGAGACCCAGGGAACCCTGCTGAGCCCCATCAACCTCTGGGGCCACAAAAGACTGTAACAAAGTGTCATCTGAAGTCATTAGTTTTTAGGGTGTCTATATGTAGAGAGCGATTTCAGAGAACGGGAGAGCAGGGTCTGACATCGGGGTCCCTAATGGCCTCCTGGCTGTGGCATGCCTGGTGCCTGGGAAAGTTTCTGGGCAAAGGTGGGGGATGCCTAGTTGCTATGGTAACACCCTCCATGAGGAGGCTCGGTGCTGGAGTCTTATCAGCCTGGACCTTGACCTCAGGCACACAGCTCCTGGGGACAGAGGAACCTTCTTGCTGGACACCCACAATGTTTCACCAGCTCGCTGCTCCTGAACCTGCCTGCCTAACAGTAACTTTGATCAATGGACTTTCTGGAGAGCTGCACCATTCTCCTAACATTGCACATCGCAACTGTAGAATGCAGCTGCAGAAAAGCTGCATAATGTTGCAGCCCTGTAACTTTCTGGGTACAAAGAATAACACTTGCATCTTTAATCTGATTAATGGGACATATATGATAAAGATTGCTGGTGTGATTCTTTAGACCTGCTTCTCCATCAGAGAGGAGTGCTCCACCTGACCCCAGATTTATCTTCAAAAACATCTGCAAGTGTGTGAGTCTTTATTTTTCTTATCCCCCTTCGCCCCTCGCCAGAACCTGCTAGATTGACCATGGTGGTCACAGCTGCTACGTATGTGGAAGTGGACACCAGAGTGGCCTGTGGCTGTGCTGGTGGTCAGTGGCCATGGCTGCAGTATGAGGATCCAGGTAACTGGAGCTGCTTCTGGCCTGGATCTGCCCCATCTCTGCCCCCCAGCCAGCTGCAGGACCCTGAGCCCATCACTGTGCCCATCTTATCTGGGTGTCCTCATCTGTGAGGTGGGGATTCACAGCCTGGCCAGGTGAACAGCTGGTCAGGTGAGCCACATGGCCCAAGTAGCCCAGGCAGGTGGATGAGAGTGAATCTGCAGTTGACAACATCCACTGCTGGATATGTGCCACCAGGATTCCTGAGTCCTGGTCTGTAGAAGCCTCTGCACTTCTCCGAGCTCATTCCCCATGGATTCAAACTCTGCTCTGCCTCTCTTCTGCTGCCTGTGAGTCTGACACTGTGATCAGGCATCTCTGGGCTGCTTCCTCTGCACCTCGTGGCCCCAGAGTTTAGCAGAGAAGGAGCTCAGCTGTGTGGGAAGCACTCGGGTGGTCAGAGGGTCTGTCCCCGTCACTTCCAGTCCCTCAGGCTGTGACTGTGGGGGGCGGGGTGGAATGTTCGTTCCACACCCCTTTCCCTGGAGACCAGCAGTGACGGAGAGAAGGGCACATGGAGGAGGGCAGGGGGCTGGGTCTCTTCCTGGCTGTCACCAGGCCTTGGGGACCTTTATCTACAAAGCAAGGGAGTCATTTCACCTAGAATATTCAGCAGGACTGGGTCTGTGCGAGCATTCCGCTAGGAGCTGGGATGTAGAGGTGGGAAGGGAAGTGTCCTCCTCACCTTCTAGAGCACACGGCCAAGTGAGGGGAGGGACGAAGGACTCACTGTGCATGTCGTCAGGACTGAGGGCCTGCAAGCTCCTGCCCTAGACTGACTGGACACTGACCTGAGGACGCCAGGGTCAGCTGCAGAGTGGACAGAGGAGGCCTCTGCTCTGGAATGGGTGGGAAAGGCAGTCCTGGGCGAGGGGTCTGCAGAGGTCCCAGTGGCTAGAGATGCAGATGGGGCTGGCAGGCAGCCCCATCAGTCAGGCGCCGTGTGGCCAAGCCATAGATTTCTGATGTTATACGAGGGCAACTTAAAGCCCCTGACAGCTGTCACCGGAGTTGGGATGCACAGATTCTCCCAGATACAGGAGGGCTGTGGACTGGAGGCCTGGGCCAGGACATCTGCACAGCAGGTCACAAAGTTCTGCCTGAAAGGTGAAGGTGACCAGAGTATGGGGAATGCCAGCTCTCTGTGCATCCCAGCCACCAGGGCATGAGCCCCACAGGAGCCCAGGGCTCACATTCTGGAGGCTGGTGGAGTAGGAGCAGGTGCCCGCTGCAGGCAGGGGCAACAGGCAGAGCCCAGGGACTGCTGGAGCTGGGGCCGGGGACAGGCTGGTGCTCCGCTGCCAGGGAGGACAGCAGGTAAGTTCCCCGAGGACAGAAGGGCACTGGTCACCCTCGACAGCCTTGCCTTAGAGACCTGGGGCTGCGACTCTCTGCAGACAAGCACAGGGTAACCAGGAGGGAGCCCGGGCCTCCAGGAGGGCAGTGGCGGCCGAGAGTCGGCCAGCACCTGCTTCAGTGCTCCCACGTGACAGTGGCAAGAACACGCCTCGGGAGGAAAGGACAAGGGAGAGCACATCTCCTCCACCAGGAAAGCGGCTCTGTCCTGCGTCACTCATCACAGGAGGTGACTTCGCTGGGTCTTTGGGGCCTGTAGGAGCAGTAGCAGGTTCCCAGGTCCTGCTCCACCCAGGGGACTGTGTCAGGAGTGGCACCGGCCAGCCTGCTTTCCACCAGCTCAGGACAGGCATTTGCTCTGAGGTTATATTTTCAAATTAAATAGAGCACTGAGCCAGAACTGGGCAGGCTGGGGCCTGCCTGAGGACGTCTGGGGCGGGGAAGGTCAGGGAGTCTCAGAGGTGGGCCCCCGTTGTTCTCCATAAACTCTAAGTTGTCACCCCAAATTACTCCTTTTATTCTTTTGTACTTTTAAAATGAAACTTTAATTAAAGAACAGCTCTCTTTCATGGTGGCACATACCTGTAATCTCAGCAGCTTGGGAGGCTGAGGCAGGAAGACCTCAAGTTCAAGACCAGCCTCAGCAACTTAGCAAGGTCCTAAGCAGCTTAGTGAAACCCTGTCTGTAAATAAAAACTAAAAAGGGCTGGGGATGTGGCTCAGTGGTTAAGCGCCCTTGGGTGCGAGGGACACTTAGCCCTGTCCATTCTCAGCTGTCACCAAAAATAAAGGGCATACGTACCAATCAACACTCATGAATTACAGGGGAGCAGTTAGTGGGCTTGAATCTGCTCACGTTACGGGTACCAGATCAAAGAGCAGGGACCAAGCCAGCAGGGTGTTCCCTGGCTGCTCCCAGTACCCTGACAGGGACCGTGGTGCTGGCTTCTAAGGCCACAAGTAGCTTTTCACACATGGGTAACGTTTTTAACTGGCACACAGTGAATTCGCCCTCGCGGTGTCGTGACAACTGCACAGCCCCCACCCGTCACACAGCCACGACACCTTCCTACCCCCAGCCAAGCTCCCGCCTCTGCCCTGCACTTCTGGCACCTCCAGAGGTCCTACCAGTGGAGTCCCACTCACGGCCTTGGCCTGCTGTGCAGGTGCTCTTGCTCCCGGTCACCCTCTGGCCGAGTGCCACTCCACTGATGTGCTGGTCAGTCGATCCACGCTGCAGGCGAGGGACACTTAGCCCTGTCCATCCTCAGCTGTTAGGGTGGCAGCTGCTAATGTGTGACACACAAGCACCCTGCAGCCACAGTCCTCCTCCCTCTGGAGTATATCGGCCGGTGTGTGCTGGGTGGAGGGCGGCTGCTGGGTGAAGGGCAAGTGCTGGGTGCTGGCTAGTGGGTGAGCCTGGGTGGTGTGTGCTGGGTGGAGGGCGGCTGCTGGGTGAAGGGCAAGTGCTGGGTGCTGGCTAGTGGGTGAGCCTGGGTGGTGTGTGCTGGGTGGAGGGTGGCTGCTGGGTAAAGGGCGAGTGCTGGGTGGTGTGTGCTGGGTGGCAGGTGGGTGCTGGCTAGTGGGTGAACCTGGGTGGTGTGTGCTGGGTGGAGGGTGGCTGCTGGGTGGTGTGTGCTGGGTGGTGTGTGCTGGGTGGCAGGGGGGTGCTGGCTGCTAGGAGCCACTGCAAAAGTATTACATTCATATGGAAATTGGACTCCTACTGTTCACCTAGGCCCATTTGGGAACTCAAGTTACAAGACTCCCGGAGCCCCCCCCCCCCCCCCCCGTGTCCGGTAGAGACACACGTGTGTGCGGACCGGTAGGGGGTCGCACACGGCCTCTCACAAAATAAAACTTTGTTTCAGTTTGACTGGCTTGTGTTTTTGTGCTCAGCCGGGTTGCAGGATCGCAAGCCGGCGTGGGTTGCAGGATCGGATCGCAAGCCGGCGTGCACTGACAGCGACCCGCGGAAGCGCCCAGCAGGAAGGCGGCAGGTGAAAACAGCAGCGGGCAGGAGCGGAGCTAAGGCTCACGCGGCCCCCGCCGTGCAGCCTGCAGCAGCTGGCTAGTGGGTGAGCCTGGGTGGTGTGTGCTGGGTGGCAGGCGTGCTGCTGGGTGGCGGGTGCACCTGGGTGGCAGGTGGGTGCTGGCTGGTGGGTGCAGCTGCTGAGTGGCAGGTGTGGGCTGGACCCCTCCACCCCGCCCTCCCGCTGCAGTGAGACTGCCCAGCCTCCGCACCCTTGACAACACTCACGTGCTTGGTCCTTGTGAGTCTTGCTATCCCAGTGGTCGGAGAGGAGGGCAGAGGCCTGTGTGCAGGTAGGCTGGCCACCTGCTCCTGCAGGCCCTCAGGTATGGGTCAGGCTGGGCCAGGAGAGGCAGGAGGCCTCCAGATCCTTAGGAAGGCACATTTGGAGGCAGGCGGGAGGCAAGAGGCCAGGCCGGATGGTGGTTGGTGGCTGTAGCCTGTCTTCATGGGCTCGGCAGGGCTCTGTCTGAGCTGCCACAGGCCCGTGTGGGAGGAGCAGCCTGCTGTGACTCCAAGGGAAAGTCCTGCAGCCTTGGTTGGCTTGGCAGGGGACAATGTCCAGGCGAGAAGGGGGGGTGGGCTGCACCACTCCAGCTCTGCCTGCTCTGATGCCCTGACCCTGGGAGGCCCACTGTCTGGTGACCATGGCTTTCTGCTTCCTTCTGGAGGGTCCACCCAGCAGAGCCATAGAGCCGTCCTGTCCCTTCACCCTTTCCCTGGGCCTGGAAACGCTCTGAGAGTCAAAATGAGGAAAGATTCGGAATTCAGAAAGCCAAAATTCCTCGTAAGAGTGGACGCTCCAGGCTGTGGCCCCAGGTCCAGTTACACGAGAGGGGACATAAAGGCGAGCCCCACCCAGGGCTCCCTTGCCCTCACCTGGGACTCCCACCCCCACCCATGTGCTCAGAGCTCGCCAGCCTGGCTGGCTCCGGAAGTGCCCACTGCATACGGTGATTCATTCCAGCTCCTGGAGCTGTCCTCCCAAGCACCCCATCACCCCATCACCCTGTCACCCCATCACCCTGTCACCCCATCACCCCATCACCCTGTCACCCCATCACTCCGTCACCCCATCACCCTTTACCCCATCACCCAGATCACCCCATCACCCCATCACTCTTTACCCCATCACCCTGTCACCCCATCACCCAGATCACCCCATCACCCCATCACTCTTTACCCCATCACCCTGTCACCCCATCACCCCATCACCCTGTCACCCCATCACCCTGTCACCCCATCACCCCATCACCCCATCACCCCATCACTCTTTACCCCATCACCCCATCACTCTTTACCCCATCACCCTGTCACCCCATCATCCCGTCACCCTGTCACCCTGTCACCCCATCACCCTTTACCCCATCACCCCATCACCCCATCACCCTGTCACCCCGTCACCCCATCACCCTGTCACCCCATCACTCCGTCACCCCATCACCCTTTACCCCATCACCCAGATCACCCCATCACCCCATCACCCTTCACCCCATCACCCCATCACCCTTTACCCCATCACCCTGTCACCCCATCACCCCATCACCCTTTACCCCATCACCCTGTCACCCCATCACCCCATCACTCTTTACCCCATCACCCCATCACCCCATCACCCCATCACCCTTTACCCCATCACCCTGTCACCCCATCACTCTTTACCCCATCACCCCATCACCCCATCACCCCAACACCCCATCACCCTTTACCCCATCACCCTGTCACCCCATCACCCTTTACCCCATCACCCCATCACCCTGTCACCCCATCACCCTTTACCCCATCACCCTGTCACCCCATCACCCTGTCACCCCATCACCCTTTACCCCATCACCCTGTCACCCCATCACCCTTTACCCCATCACCCCATCACCCTTTACCCCATCACTCTGTCACCCCATCACCCCATCACCCTGTCACCCCATCACCCTTTACCCCATCACCCCATCACCCTTTACCCCATCACCCTGTCACCCCATCACCCTGTCACCCCATCACCCTGTCACCCCATCACCCCATCACCCTTTACCCCATCACTCTTTACCCCATCACCCTGTCACACCATCATCCCGTCACCCTGTCACCCCATCACCCTGTCACCCCATCACCCAGATCACCCCATCACCCTTTACCCCATCACCCTTTACCCCATCACCCTGTCACCCCATCATCCCGTCACCCTGTTGCCCCATCACCCTGTCACCCCATCACCCAGATCACCCCATCACCCCATCACCCTTTACCCCATCACCCCATCACCCTTTACCCCATCACCCCATCACCCCATCACCCCTTACCCCATCACCCCATCACCCCATCACCCCATCACTCTTTACCCCATCACCCCATCACCCTGTCACCCCATCACCCTGTCACTCCATCACCCTGATCACCCCATCACCCCCGTCACCCCGCCACCACATCACCCTATCATCCTGATCATGCCATCACCCCCATCACCCCATCACCTTGATCACCCCATCACCCAGATCATCCCGATCGCCGGATCGCCCCATCACACTCATTAACCTCATCACCCCATCACCTTGAACACCCCACCCTCCCAAACACCCCGTCACCCCGTCACCCCTCTGTTGCCGCAGAGCTGACACCTTGGGTTCACTGCCAACAGAGCGGCAGGGATGTCCAGACAAGGGGTCAGGTTCTCAGCTACCCCTGAGTGCCAGGTGGCACTTGAGCAGGTCTGGCTCACAGGGGACAGGGCCACCGTGCTGTCCCTGGGGTGCCTGTGGCGGTGAGGGCGTGCTGTAGGACACCAACCCTGGCAGGACCCTCCACCAGAGAAGTCCAGCTGGGACAGATGGACGACGTGGGAACTGCCCCAGGGAGAGGGTGGGAGGCCCTCCAAGAATGAGGCGAGCAGCCAGCAGAGGACCTGGAGCTGGGGGGCTGAGGATCCGGCTGCCCTGAGCTCCCCCTCAGCCTGGGAGGGCCACCCCCCCTCCTGGTGCAGGCCCCAACCCAGTAAGGGAGGGCGTCCTGACAAGAGGTGGGTGGGGTTGGGGACCAAGTGCTGCCGGCCCTGCCCCACCCTCATCCCAAGAATCAAGCTCTGCAAGGAGGAGGGACAGGCCTCAAGTTAACAGCTTGACCTCCTGCCTCAAGTCACTGGCAAGGGCACAGCCAGCTCGCCTCACCCACTGGGGGAGGGGTCCTGACAGGCCACCTCAGAGGCCGTCGGCCCCTCCTTGTGGACACCCCCTGGCCCCCACCCCAGGAAAGCCCTGCAGAAACCTGGAGGTAAAGGTGCTGGAGCTCAGGTCCCAGCCGACGACCAGCCCAGGTCGGCGTTTCGCCAGACCAACTCAAGCCTCGCGGGGAGCCCGCAGGCCAGCTGAGCCCCAGCTGGGCTGGACACAGCAACCAGGTCACACGGACATTCAGAACCCTTGACCCACCGTAGCAGCACATTCCTCCCAGCCCACACACACCAGCACCAGGGCAGGCACATGCCAGACCTAGGAGAACAGGAGTCAGGAGAGTCGTGGTTTGGACCACATGGAATTAATCCAGAAATTTTGAAACACACGGGAAAATCCCAAAGTCTTTGGAAATTAAACATACACTTCTACATGTCACAGAAGAAGTCAAGAGAAACTGAAGAAATATTTTTTTAAATAAATGAAAATGAAAACACAACTTGTAGGAATTTATAATGTTTGACTCATATATTAGAAGGCATAACTAAAATTAATATTGTAAGCTTCCATTTTAGAAAACTAGGAAAAAAGAGCAGATGATGTTTAGGTAGAAAAAAAGAAATAATAAAAGTTAGCACAAAAATTAATGAAATTCATAACAGAAAATCAACAAGACCAAGAGCTGATTCTTTGAAATATTTAAAAATTTGACCAACCCCTATCCAGGCTGACCAACAACACGAGAGGAGAGACACAGTACGAGTATCAGGAGCAGCAGGGTCATCTGCACTGACCGTGGGCCCTTTCAGGGGTGAGGAAGGGATTCTATTAGCCACTCAATGCCCACAGATTTGATAACTGAAACAATGGACCAATTTCTTGTAAGACAAACTCCACAAAAAGAAATTGATCGTCTGAAAAAGGCTACAAATATTTTAAATAAATGAGTGAACAATAATCTTCCAGAAAAAAAAAATGCCATCCAACCTAGAGAGTTTCACTGGTGAGTTTACGGAAGGTTTATGCAAATTCTCCAAAAGAACGGAAACAGAATGATCACTTCCTAATTCTTCCTGTGAGGCTGATATTGCCCTAAAACCAAAAATAGATGAAGAATTGCCAGAAAAAGAAGATTCAGACCAATATCTCTTCTACATAGATGCCAAAGCCCTCAGCAAAACATCACAAATCAAAGCCAACAATGTGTAAAACCAAGCACACAACAAGCAAGCGGGGTCAGCTCCAGGCGCGTGGCTAGCTCAGAACTCCAACACAAGACAGTCATCCTCTGCAGACAGGCCGGTGAGGAATGATCACACGATTATGTCTATTGGCACAGAAAGAGCTTCTGGCAAAACCAGTATCCAGCCATGATACAAGGTAAGAGAATTCCTTCAGCTTGCAAAAGACCATCTGCAAAACCCCAACCACTGTGACGGTGCTTCAGGGACAGAACGGACGGTTTCCCCCAAAGTCCCAGAAAAGGCAGGGACAGCTCCTCCCATCACCCATACGCAGTGTTGGACTGGAGGTCCTGGCCGTGCGGAGCCAGGAGAGAGCAATTAGGAAATTACAGATTGGTGAAGAAAAGGGAAAACTCTTCCTTTGCATATGACATCATTATCTGTGTTAAGTATTCCAAAGAATTAACAAAAAAACAAGCAACGCCTTCCTAGATCTGTCGGTTATAACAAGGATACACACACACACCAAGCACTCTCCCAGGCACCAGCAATGAACAACTAGAGTCAGACATTTAAACAGCACAATTTACACCTAGCAAAATACATGCAAAATCTATGTAGAGAACATTAGACGTCTCTAATAAATAGATTTATTAGACACTAACAAATCAAGGAATGTCTAAACAAATGGAGAGATAGTCTATGTTCTTAGATCAGAAGAGTCAATATTAAGATGTTGATTCTTATCAATTTGGTCTATATAGTCAGTGCAATCCCAATCTAATTCCCAGCAAGTTATTTTGTAGATATTAACAAACTGATTAGAGTTTAAATGCCAGCCAACAGAACTCAGTCTGGCCACACCATGCTCAAGAAGAACAGCGGGCAGGCTGGCATCGCCCCGTGGCAAGAGCTGCCGTGAAGCTGCAGCCAGTAGACCGTGTGCTCTCTGCAGAAGGAAGGCGGGCAGACCAAGGAGCAGACGGGAGCCCCACAGACCCACACACAGGAGGCGATCGTCCTCAACAGAGAAGCAAAGGCCTTTCCGTGAGAAACATTCTTCCCAGAAAATGGACCTGGGGCAACCGGACCCTCCATTCCTACCCTGCCCCTGAGAAGATCCAGGCACCTTCCACCGTCCACAGAAGTCACCACAGGTCCCAGAGCTAAGTGTGAAGTGTAGAACTAACGCTTTTAGAAGATCACACAGAGGAAAATCTAGGTGACTCGGATTTAGGATGAGTTTTTGGATACAAAGCATAATTCGTAATAGAAACATCGATCAGTTAGCCGTCATTGAAATTTAAAACTTCTGCTCTGCTGAGACTCTGTTACCAGAATGAAGACAAGCCCAGACTGGACCTGAAAACCCGGGCCTGATGAGAACTTGTACCCCAAGCCCACGAAGGACTCCTAAAACTCAAAAACCAGAAGACAAACAGCTCAACCTGCATATGACAGAAGATCGGAACACACACTTGGGAGAACTAGGTACCAGTGGTGAATCAGCACGTAAAGAGATGCTCACGTCATTATCATTAAGGAAAGTAAGTTAAAAAGACGTCGGGCTCCCCTCCTTGGTAGAACAGCTAGAATCCCAAAGCCGGACAATTCCCAGTGCCGATGAGACGTTGAGCCACAGGGTGCAGAGCAGTGCAGCCACTTGGAAAACAGGGACAGCTCCCCCAGAGCCAACCAGTCACCAGGGACTCAGAAAACCGCACACCGGGGGGTCTACCCCAATTGAATTGAAAACCTGTCCACATGGAAACCGACACACGGACATTCATACGAATCTCATTCACGATTGCCAAACAGTGGAAGCCACCAAGCTGTTCCTCACCTGGTGAAGTCGGCACACCTGGTTCATCCACGTAGTGGGAGACCATTCAGCAACAGAAAGAAATGAGCAGGTCAGCCGGAAGGGGAAGGGAGGAGCCCTAAGAGATGCTGCCAAGGGAAGGAAGCCAGTGCTAGGTCTCCACCCAGGCTTACTCCAGAAAGGTCGCAAAAGGTCAGCGTGGTCCAGGGCTCGGAAGGAGCAGGGAAGCTGAAGCTCAGGGTTTTTGAGACAGTGAAACCAGACTGTGAGATGCCATCACGGAGGGTAAGGCGTGGATCTGTCCTAACCTGCAGACCTTGGCAACACAACGTGAGCCCTAAGACATGCAGGTGAACGTCACTTAGGAGCTGGAGGAGCCCAGGGAAAAGGGAATTCTCTCAGGAGTCCACAAAGGGCCCCTCTGAGGGCCTGAGACAGGGCTGGCTTCAGCAGCTCTGACCCTGCCTGGCCTCTGTGGGGTCTGAAGGGCTGAGATGGCAGAGGGTGGAAGCCAGACTCTCACTCTTGGAGCAGAAGGTTAAAAGGCACGGCACGTGCTCATTGCTGCTTCCGAGAAAGCTGAGTGGCCCGGTGGCACTGGACTAGGCTTGGAGACATCAGTGAGGGCGCGTGCTGAACTGCGTGGGGACTCATGCTCTGAGGAGAAGCCTTTGCAGACACGCAGGCCAAGGGCAGCAGTCCACACCCGTGGCCCCGCTCTGCCTGCTAGGACCAGCAGTGACCTTCCTGCCCACCTTGGAATCGCAGCAGCCCAAGTGCCCTGGACACAACCTGATCTCTCTGGGCAGCCTGGCCTGCTGGGAACCGCTGAGGCAGCTGGTGCTCCCAGGCAGGAGGGACCTTGTCTCTGCACCTCCAAGACCTGCAGCAGGTGCCCATTAGGCAGAGGCCCATCACACCCTACCTGGCCTCCTGCCATCCTCAAAACCACCCCAGGAGCGTGATCTCGTGATCCCCGGGAGACCCAGCACGGCAGGTGAGACCACACCCACAGGAACTCCCCACCATCTTCCGACTCCTTAGGCAGGACTCGACCTCACACCCGGCTCTGGATGACTGTCCTACTGGGGCTGCCCTGCACTCGGGACAGCAGCCCAGGCCCGCAGCTGAGTGAGCCGCCTCAGACAGGCCCAGGCTTCCTGGGAGCATTGTGAATTCTGCAGCCACACCTTCTGGGTCGCCGTCTCTTCTTAAGAAGCAACTTCAGCGGTGAAATGTGCTGCACATTAAGGCCAGCGGTGCTGGCTTGCAGCAGGAGCTCACAGTCACCAGCTTTTCTGGGAAGAATCAAGAAGGCCAACCGGGACGTGGCATAGGTTCAGAGGAAAGGAATGCTGATGGGCGTCCCAAAATAGAACTTCCAGGGAAGCGCCGGCCCAGGGCAGCCAAACCAGCAGGACTCGCACCCTGGAACATGGACGGGTGAGTCACAGCAAGGGGAGGAAAGCGGGTTTGAGTTTCCCCTTTCATCGAAATTCTGATGATCGTAAGATCAATCATGTTTGGAGAAGAATCAGAACAACTGGATTAACTTTTACTGCACCGTTTCCATTTGGACCCGGTCGCCCCGTTGGAAACCCACATCTGCTGAACACTTGGACGCTCGCCCTCCTCAGACGCCCCTGATCGCAGCCCAGGCAGCCCTCCTGCACCAGGCGGCACCCCAAGGACAGGCCCCAAATGCTCCATTTCCCCATGAGGTTTTGCCTGGAAGTTCCTCTGGGTTCGTGATTATGACAGATGGCTGCCCACGCCGTGCTCAGCCCTTCCCGGACTGACGGAGGTGGAAGCCCCAGCCGCCAGCAACAAACCTTTTCCTGGAGGAGAAGGGAGCCAGGACTCCATGCGGCTTTGCCACTTGCTTCCGTGAGAGCTGAGACCTCACCACGCCACACGCCTCTGGCTCCTCCGGGAGGGAGCTTCCTGCCTCCACACCCCTTGCTCGTGAGCAGACCCTACCCAGACGTCCCCCTGACCCTCTCTGTGGGATTGGCCAAGGTGCACACGGGAGAGCAGGCCCATTTGCACCTGGGGTCACGGCTCCCCTGTGGGGTCGAATGGCAGTCCCTGTGGCAGACAAGCTCCTGAGCCCACCTGTCCTAGGGCCCTGGCCCTGGCCCTTCCTGGAGGGGTAGCCGCCCTCTGGGGCACTTGTAGGAATGAGGTGGAGATGTCCTCAGTGCCACAGGCCTGGACTTCGGGGCCTCCCAGGGCTGGAGGAAGCTTGTCCTTGTCCTTCCTGGCTGCAGCGCTGGCAAATTAGTAAGCCACGCGGCTTCCAGACTTCCCATCCCTGACTGGGCGTCCGTCACCACACAGCCCTCACACGGGCACGCAAAGCCGTGCACACAGAACCGCGAATGGTACTAGTGAGGGTCACCGCTGCACACAGAACCGCGTGTGGTACAGTGAGGGTCGCCGCTGCACACAGAACCGCGTGTGGTACAGTGAGGGTCGCCGCTGCACACAGAACCGCGTGTGGTACAGTGAGGGTCGCCGCTGCAGTCGAGGGCAGAAGTGGTCCTTGGCCGTACTCTCTGTGCCAGCACAAAGGATGCGCCAATAAATGTTGCTGGCTGAGGGGAGCCTGGCCTGCCCCTGGCCTGCCCCCCTTCCCTTCTCCATCATTGAGTGCTGTGCAGAGCCTCCTCCGCCGCATGCTGCACACGTCCCACCTGCCTGTGTCTCCTGCCACCTACGTGGGACGTTTTCCCTAATAATATGGTATGCTGAAGATTCGCTGTCCTGGGATCAGAGACTGCTGCCTGTCCTGAAGACAAAGTCCCCCGAATCCTAGATGTGTAAGCCTGTGATGATCACCCTCGAAACACACAGAGCAAAGCAGGTAAACCGGATGGAAAAACAGACGAACTCAGAACCACAGCTGGACTTGTCCACTCCACTGTCTGTCACTGAGAGGGCAAGAAGACAGAAAGCAGCGCCAATGTACAAAGGCTGACCCCTGTGCCCCACTGAGACTCAGAACCCGCCACCTGCTCCAAACACCCCCCAAGTCGAGCACATGCGAGTGCCATCAAATGATAAGTTTAAGGCTTGTGTTTCCTGAGCACCTCAGAAACCAATAGAAAGACATCTAGAAATCTGTCTATCTATAATAGAAGACCTAAAAATCTTCCAAGGAGTTAAAAATTGAATAATACACTTCTAAGTAACTATGGATAAAGAAGAAACCACCAGGGAAATCAGCTCTTCAGCTGCTGATGACACACACAAGGACACTAGCCGCAGGTGGGCAGGACAGCCAGCGGGGCTCAGAGGGGAGCTAAGGCCATGCTGGAAGAGATGGCTGAAATCCTTGTTAGAAAAAGAGGTAGAGAGTCCAGTCCAAGGAAGAAGCAGGAAGGAACAGACACAGCAATCTAAATCAAGAGTACAAGTCATACCGTGCGGTAATCCAGGGGACCCAGGAGGCCGAGGCAGGAGGATCACAAGTGAGGCCAGGCATCCTCCCTCAAGTGTCAGCCTCAGAATAAAAACAGAAAAGACTGAGAATGTAGCTCAGTGGTAGAGCACCCCGAATTCAACCCCCAGTGAAACGTACACGTGCACACAAGTGCACACACGAGTGCCCACACATGCACACACACACGTGCACACACACACATGCATGTCCACACACACACAGGTGCCCACACACATGCCCACACACATGCCCACACACGTGCCCACACACATGCACATGTGCACGCACATGCCCACACACATGCCCACACACACATAAGTGCCCACACACGTGCCCACACACATGCCCACACATGTGCCCACACACATGCCCACACACATGCACACGCGCACGCACATGCACACACACATGTCCACACATGTGCCCACACACGTGCCCACACACATGCCCACACACGTGCCCACACACATGCACACGTGCACGCACATGCCCACACACATGCCCACACACACATAAGTGCCCACACACGTGCCCACACACATGCCCACACACGTGCCCACACATGTGCTCACACACATGCACACACACATGCACACGCGCACGCACACTCAGACAGTACAAGTGGTGGAAAATGACAGAGAATATCAACAGGGAAATGATAAAGTCCATGAACCCAAAGTCAGTGCCCTGAAGAGGAGAGCTCAGTTTGACGGATTCCTCGTGGACTAGTCCAAGAAATAAGGAGAGGGCGGTTTACCTGCAGTGAGAGGGAAGGTCCTGGGGACCTGAGAGAGCCACAGGTGGGCACAGGAACAACACTGCCCACCGACTCAACCGTCTGAAGAGTCCTGCATCTTCCCAGCAGCTGAGCTCACCGCCAAGAACCTCCCTCCCCAAAGCAGGGCCCTCCCTTCACTAGGAACCCGCAGATGCTCTGGGAGACAACTACCAACCTCAGGCTAATTTTCCAGAAAACAGAAAGGGAAAGTCCGTGTCCTCCCGAGGCTCTCCTCCAGGAGGACGGCACCCGCCTGTCCCCCTCCCCACGGCCCAGCCACAGTAGCACAGGGTGCTGTGGGGAGGGGGAGGAAGAGGCCTGGGAACCCCCAGCACTGCCCGGGGGGGGTTCCATCTGCAGCTCGTCCTGCGTCCTGCCGGGGGTGGGGGTGGGGAGGAGCAGGACAAGGGCACTCACAGGCCAGTTCTCTGCCAAAATAAAGGAGCGTGGATTTGGGACACGGAATCCTGATTAGATAAAACCATACCCGTCCACTCCGTTACAGAGTCCTCGTGGGGACGGCAGCTGGCCTCTGAGCAGACCTGGGAAACTCAGCCCCCCACTTCGCAGTGACCAAGGCCAGTGTCCTCCAGCCCAGCAGCCCAGGGGCCCTGCCTGCGGCTCCACCGGCCCCCTCCTCTGGACGTGCTGTGCTCCTGACCCCTTTCCCAGGCTTTCTGCTCTACCTCAGTGGGAGAGGCCCGGCGCACCCTGCCACGCCCAGGTTAACCAGTGACCCTCAGGGGCCCTGTCCCAACATCAAGACCTCCCAGAGAGCACTTCTGAGCTTTATGATTCTGTTCCTAACACGGGCACCAAGAGGAAGTGCCAGGAGTTCTGGATCTGCTCTTTTAGGTCACAAGGGGGAGGCAGTCCAGGGCTCCCAGCAAGGGCACAAACCCAGACAGCCCAGAGGCTTCCAAGGCCGTGAGCTAAGGTCACCATGACGCTGTCTCCTTCAAGTCCAGGGCAACTCTGTGACGCAGACCCTGCTGCCAGGGAAGCTCGAGGAGGACAGCCTCCCTCTGTATCGCTCCATGTGGGGGCCGCCAAAGCCCCGCCAGCCCTGACCCTCAGGCAAGGCGGCAGAACTCTGTGCTGTCAGGTGGGGCAGCCTCCAAGGACCCAGCCCTGTGCTGTACACACAGTAGGTGCCCAATTAAGGATCGCTGCATGATGCATGGCCAAGGCTGCTCGTGACCTTGGGGGCAGAGGCAGGGCCGCGCACTTCAGGCAGACTTGTCTCCTAGGCTCAAGTTGATGACAATGTAAAGGTTGAGGTTGTCAGTTTATTTCTGTACCTTTAGTTGTTGCAGATTAAGTTCTACCATAAAAGAAATGTGCTGTAAGTGAGGACTTGGAAGCCCAAGAGAATGACTAATATTACTGGGGCAATTGTTGATCTTAAAAAAATTCCAGCACAACCCAAGGATTTTTCCTGTCCCACAGGAGAGATCTGGCCCCTTCCCCTGTGTCCAGATCTACCAAGTCATGTGCTCAACATGCGGCTAAAAGTCCTTCTATAATCAGACCTGCCCAGAGTGGATAAAAGGCATTCCCAAAAAGGTTTCCACAAAATAAAGTTAAAATGGCCATGTGTTTAACTTGGCCTCAAGTTGCGAAATATTTCACAGTGTTATATGCTATTAATGTTGTAAACTTATACAGGCTTTTCAGCTGATCCAAAAGCTAAAGAGAAGAAAGTGAGTTAAATTTAAAAAAAAAAAAAAGAGGTGAAAGATCTAGACACAGGAGAACAAATACTCAAAATATTAAAAAAAAAAAACCCACAGGTGACTCTGAGGTCCAGTGGGTTTCCCTGGGTGCAAACATGGGGCTGATTTTCGGAAGGTCATAGCTGCTGGGGCATTTTAGGGCAGCAGTGCAGACACCCGGTTGATGGAGGCCACATACACTCCTCCAGTGCTGCTCGCCTCCCATCTTTCTGTTCTCTCCCTCAGCCCTGGTGGGTGGAGGGCAGAACGGAGGACCCCCGGGGGTCCACAACGTCATCTCTTTTATGAAATGTGGTACGCAGGGGCCAGGGGTTCCCATCCATGATCCCCGATGAACCTGCTCCACACGGACCTGCTGTCTTAATTCTCTATAATTATTAATATCTGTGTGCTATAAAAAATGGAAATGCCAAATAGCACAGAAATCACCCAGAATTTCCAGTTCTGGGAATGAGAGAAGAGGTGATTCCTGACAACCTTTCCACTGAGAAAAAGCAAAACCTGGGCCAAAATCTCTGCTGGAAGACACCAGGCGGTAAAGAGAGCCAAGAAGCGTTGAAAACCGTGGGCCCAGGAAGGGAGAAGGGCAGAGCCTGGTCCCTCCAGGCCCTCGGTCCACTCCAGAGCAGAGGAGAGGAAGTGGGGCGGCCGCCAGGAGGGGGTCCTGGGAGACCTGAAGGTTGTGGAGTCGCCAGGACACGCCTGCGCCTTCTCAGTCACGCTAAGTCCTCGAGCCACCTTCTAGAAATAAGTGTGAACATGCCTGGAGCGTCAGGTCCCCCACTCGATTACCTCCTCAACTTCCACACTCCACACCATAGACGCCGGTCAGTATGCAAAACAAGCAGACTTACAGAAGGAAAAAATCAGAGCCCAGGGAACAACATTCAGAACCAATGGGCCTGGGGGTCAGGTAGAGGAGGGTCGGACCCAGCCTTTAGAGCAACCACCACTCATGAGTTCAAGTGAGCAGAGAGAGAGAATTTAACAAGGAAATTCAAAGGTTTCTTCCTTTAAAAAAGGACATTATAAAGGCAACAAAATAAAATCGACCAAAGACAGATGAGAGAAGCAAAAGGAAGAGTAAATAAGGAAACCTAAAGGTCACAGTGAAAAGAGGGAGTAACCGGGCTCCCTGGGGGGAAAGAGGAAGAAATGTCAGACATTCAGCAAACACAGCACTTAACTGCAGAGGGTTTGCATCAAGTCTGAAAACACAGGCAGATGGTACACCAGGCTCAAGATGTTCCGCGACTCAATGTCAAAGTGCGCCTCCATTCCCAGATGGAAAGATACCTATAGATTAAGATGCTCAACAACAAAAAGCAGTGCAAATAAAAGCAAGAAATAGTGCAGAAAAGATGTATTCTTAGATAAAATAGAAAATGGGAGGATAGACAGAAAAAACCATAAGTTCAAGGACTTACTTATAGTTAAAAATAGGTATTCAGAGGTGGGGCTCACAAAATTCATTGAAGACGGGCAAACCAAAGAGAGGAGACTGAGCAAACAAAGAGGTGAGCCTCAGAACACGAGGAGGTCTTCCTATACAAAGAGGAGGACATCACGCCCAGAGCCATCCACAGTCCATGAAAATAGGATTCTTTCTAAATAAAAACCCCAAACCAAAAAGAGCTACTAAAGCAATCAAGTGAGGAGAGAGCTTGCCGGGATCGTGTTCCACATGGTGAACGTAGGCTCAGGAATAGTGCAGGGACAGACGTTTTGTCACAGCATTAAGTTAAAGGGGCTTAATTCACAGGGAAATCGTTGAGGACCAGCTCAGGAAGGAAGCCCAGCTCTACCCTCCACATGAGAGAGGTGCCCAAGGACAGAGACGTGGAGAAGGGGGAGAAGTCAGGATTAAATGTGCAAAGAAAACACAGTTCGTGGTGGTTTGCAAGAGGGGAACCCCGTCACAGGCAGGGGATGAGGGACAGCCGTTTACACTGCTAGAGCCACAGTCCAGAGCAGAGCAATTGGAATACCTCATCCCAAGTGACAGTGCCCGCTCACACACAGAGGCTGCAGGAGGAAGCGGGGACAGGAGAAAGGGGGAGGTGCAGAGAACACAGCTGCCACCGTCAGCCTGGATGGGGCTCAGGGGCAGACCTCCACATGTGCTCCCTAACCAGTGTGCTCCCTGGGCAGAGTGCTTCCTGGGCAGTGGCCTCCCTGAGCAGTGACCTACCTGGGCAGAGTCCTCCCTGACCAGTGTCTTCCCTGAACAGAGTGCTCCCTGAGAAGAGTGCTCCTTGGGCAGTGACCTCCCTGAGCAGAATCCTCCCTGAGCAGGATCCTCCCTGACCAGTGTCCTCCCTAAAGAGTATCGTCCCTGAAGAGAGTGCTCCCTGAACAGTCACATCTCTGAACAGTGTCTTCCCTGAGCAGAGTCCTTCCTGGCCAGTATCCTCCCTGAACAATGTCGTCCCTGAAGAGAGTCCTCCCTGAAAAGTGACCTCCCTAATCAGTGTCCTTCATGAACAATGATCTCCCTCAACAGAGTCCTCCCTGAACAGAGTCCTCCCTGTACAGTGTCCTCCCTGAAGAGAGTCCTCCCTGTACAGTGTCCTCCCTGAAGAGAGTCCTCCCTGGACAGTGTCCTCCCTCAACAGTGACCTCCCTCAACAGTGTCCTCCCTGGTCACTATGCTCCCTGATCAGTGTCCTCCTTGACCAGTGAGCTCCCTGATCAGTGTCCTCCCTGAACAGTGACCTCCCTCAACAGAGTCCTCCCTGACCAGTGTGCTCACAGAACAGAGTGCTCCCTCAACAGCACACCGAGAACCCAGACAGCACGCTCCGTGAGGTTTGTGAGAGGGGAATCTTACAGGGTGCCCCACACCCTGCTCTCAGCCACGGGAGGCCGTGTGTGCCACATGGCAGCCTGCAAAGCCAAGCTCCGTAAACCCCAGAAAGCAGGATTAATTCAAACAGTATTTTTGTTCATAATGAAACAAACTCAAAATTAATTATAAAAGAGCCTTTCTACCAGATGATCAGCAAAACCTGTAAATTAAAAACTGTAGGGTCAAAGGGAAAAACAAAACTAAATTGGAGAATTTCTTTAAAAATGATGATAATGGGAAAGTCACAGTGAAATCAACAGGACAAAGTTAAAGTAGTCATCAAAAGAAAGGTCACAGTTTAATGCAGAAATCACTAAGGAACAGAGGAACAATGGGAAGTGGATCACATATTCTAACTAGGAAACCAAGAAACGAACTCATCTAAAGGAAAGCAGAGAGCAGGAAATGGCAAAGATAAAAGCCAAAATCAATTATTTGGAAAATAAAACAATGGACCTAATAAATAAATTAAATGCCGGTTGTGGGGGGAGGGAGGGGCAAGCCGCAAGCTAACCTGATCCTGAAGAAGAGAGAAAGCCCAGGCGCACAGAACCAGAACGAAGGGCCAAGACGACATGACAATGAAGGGTTTTTTTAAAGAAACTGCTTTGCGGGCTAGGGCTCAGGCGCCTGCCCCCCACATGCGAGGCACTGAGTTCCATCCTCAGCACCACATAAAAACACATGAATGAGGATATTGTGTCCATCTACAGCTAAAATTTTTTTTTTAAAAAAGAAACTACTTTGCAAAATTGTATGCAAACGAGAAAAGTACTGGTGACTTCCTGATACCATGATTTGTCAGAATCAACCCTTGCTGTGGTCAGTTTTCTGTCACTATATCACAAGACCTGAGATAATTAACTTAAGAGGGGTGTTTGGCTCTCAGTTCTGAGGGTCTAGCCTGGGATCGGGCAGGCCCATTGCTCTGGGTCTCTGGAGGGCGTGACAGATGGCAATGGTGGGGGCGTGTGGTGAAGCCAACTGCTCACCTCGTGGCCAGGGAGGGAGATAGAGAGGGGACCAAGCGTTCAGCACACGGAGCTTTCTGGGACCCTCATGCAAATCACTGCCGCCCTGGTAGAGACGTCTCACAGACGGTCCACAGAGGAAACGGAGGAGGCAACCAAGGAACCAAGCCACAAAACAGCAACAGGCCCTCCCGAGGACTTTACAGAGAATCCCACCAGATGATTCTCATGCTACTCAAACTGTTTCAGACACAGAAAGAGAAACAACTTTCAGATTATTCTGTGAAACATATTATTGTGTTTTCAGCCTCCAGATCAGAGATTGACTCGGAGGACAAAGGCTGCGTGGGCCTCTCTAGAATCAGAGACAAGCAGGGAGGCCTCTAGCTTCAGGAGGAGCCTGGAGCGGGGCCTGGGGTGTCCGCCACCCAGTCCCCCAGAGGAGGGGCCAGAGCCCCCGGCTGGAGCAGGAGGAACATCACCAGAAGGTAACGGAAGGGAGTGGAACAGCAGAGGAAGAGTGACCACAACGGGCCAGACCCGTAGGGAAGAAGCTTGGAAACCGCCTGGGGACAGTGAGGAGAACCCTTATCCTGGGGTGTTCCCTAAAGGCACAAAGAACCGCAGGAACCTAGGCCACGTGGGCACTGCTGGGGGGGGCTTGGGCATCGTTCTCCAGAAACACTAGAGATAAGTCACAGACGCGGTGTTGGTGGGAATCAGGAGTTAAAGAAAAACAAACCCAGATACAGACGGAAGATCAAAAAGGCCGAGTTGAGCATCCCATGGCCTGATTTTATGTTGGGGATATCAGAACCAAGTGTATGTTTTAGCCTTAAAAGAAACACATTTGTCCTAGTCCCTTCCTGTCACCAGAGTAGGGGAAGGGCTCGGCATGAGACCCCCAGGAATGGGCTGTGCCTCCTAGAAGACCAGGTCCAGCGCTCCCAGGAGCCGCGGCACTTGGCCCACTCCAGCGGGGACTAGGGGGCTACGTCCAGGTGGTGGACCACAGCTGGCCCAGGGGCTCTTCCTCTGGAGTACCTGCCTCTCTACAGCACTTGCCAGCGTGGCAAGGCCCAGGGACGTGCTAACTGCCACCATGAAGCCAAGAGACAGCAGCGGCTTGCCCTGAGTGCAGGAGGAATCGACCCCTAAGGGCAGAGGAAGGGAGAAGGAGCCAAAGACGCCGGGCAGCGGGCCTGTGGCAGAGAGGCTCAGGGCTGATGGTGGGAGATGGCATCACAAAAAAGAGGGGACAGCGAGGAGCTGTGTCAGCAGAGCAAGGTGGAAAGCAGAAGGTCTGAGGGTTCAGAAGAGGCGGACACCGCCTGGGTGGACGTGGGGACTGCAGGCCTGGGGGGGGGTCGGGGGCTGGGCAATACAGGGAGTCCTGGCCCAGGCGTGGCTCACGGAACTTTCTCAGGCCACCTGAGGGCCACGCCTGCGTCCCTGAGTATTGAGCACAGCCGCCCTGGACATGCAGGGTCGTTGGCCAGCATTGAAGCTCAGAGAGGGGGAGCAGAAGTCCCCCCAATGCTCCCTGCCGGCAGGGATAGGAGGAGTGCTGACTCCACCCAGCACAGGGCCGCGGTGCTCGGTGGGAAGCGAGGGGCAGAGCCGTGCCGCTCCCAGGAAGGGGCGCCTCCTGCACCCTGAATATCTGGGGTTAGGACAAGGAGAGGGAGGGACTCTAGGGCAGTTTAGAAGGTGCCCTTGGACTTGGCAGTCTGGAGACAAGGTCAAGGGTGGGGCTCAAGGTCTGACTGGGACCCTACCATGTTGGCCTGCAGCTGCCTGAAGCCACACAGCCCTACCAGCCTCCTCCGAAGATCACCCAGCTGAGTCTGCACCTGCCAAACCCCCTTGGCCACAGGGGCACCCACAAGGTGGGCCCAGGGTCAGGTCTGCTGACTCTCATGCTGTCCTCATGCAGCCCTGGCCTTTCCTGGCGGGTCTCATTTCCCCCAGTGACCAGCTGATGATCCTGGTGCTCTGGGGACAAGTCCTCTGGGCTCATCCCGTTGTCTGTTCAGGGGAAAAATTTCGGGTCCATGAGGCTGAAAACCAGTGAGGCCAGAACACGAAGCCACATAGCGGACAGTGTGGCTTCTCTCCTGCGCACAGTGGGAGTCTCAGGAGGTGCGATTCCCGCTCGAGGAAAGGACTTTCTGGAAGGAGTGTGGGCTAGAGTGGGACATCAGAGACTGCCCTCAGGACCTGTGTGCTGGTCAAGGTGAGGCCTGGGGCACCACAGAGTGACCCAAGCTGAGGCCATGGGAGCGCAAGCCCCCTAGGTGTAGCCTGCAAAGGACTTTGGGGTTCCAAATGGAGTGGGTGGGGGACTGCAGGGAGCGAGGTCCTCCTGGGGGAGAAGAGTTGGTTTGAGGAGATGCTGAGCAGGTGCTGAGCCGCTAGTCTGGAGGGAGCTGGGCCTGCCCACGGGTGCACGTGGGAGGAGGCGTTTCCGGAGGGACACAGCTGTCCAGGGAGGATGCGCAGAGCCCCAGCCCGGTTCCTCTCCTCCTGCGCCCCCAGGCGTGCAGCTGGGGCACATGTGTCCGCCCACCGCAGCTCCCTTGGGAGCCTTTCTCAGCAGACCCACTGGAAGATTTCTGTTGTAGCTACATTATGACGAATTTCTTTTGTTTTTACAGAAACAGGATCCAATTGAAGCCAGGGTTTGCAGGGAAAAGGAAAACTCAGGAGAGGTGCTCCAGCCTCCCTCCCTCCCCGCACCAGGCCTCCCAGGTCCGTCCCGGTTGCCCAGATGCTCCCACATGCTCCACAGCACAGCGGGACCAACCAGCTGAGCTTACACTGCGCTGCCTGCGGTGTCACCGTGACTGTCACTGATTGTCACTGTCTCCCTCAGCAGCAGTGCTGCTCCGCCCAAGGCTCCCTTTCCCTCCAGGGTCCATGAGTCCAGAGTGGTTCATGTGACTCTGGGAACGAGTGGGAATGTGCTCAGGAACACAATGGCAGTGTCGGTGTCACCTGTCACCTGGTGCACAGCACGCAAGTGTTTGCACATGGCGTAAAGTGGTGTGAGAATATGCTGGAGAACCCACAGCCAGATGGGCCTCAGGGTGCTGGCCTCAGGGACCCACGCTCCAGGGTGCTAGCCTCAGGACCCACCCTCCAGGGTGCTGGCCTCAGGACCCACCTCCAGGGTGCTGGCCTCAGGACCCACCTCCAGGGTGCTGGTCCTCAGGACCCACCTCCAGGGTGCTGGCCTCAGGGACCCACCTCCAGGGTGCTGGCCTCAGGACCCACCTCCAGGGTGCTGGCCTCAGGACCCACCTCCAGGGTGCTAGCCTCAGGGTCTACGCTCCAGGGTGCTGGCCTCAGGACCCACCTCCAGGGTGCTGGCCTCAGGGTCTACACTCCAGGGTGCTGGCCTCAGGACCCACCTCCAGGGTGCTGGTCCTCAGGACCCACCTCCAGGGTGCTGGCCTCAGGACCCACCTCGAGGGTGCTGGTCCTCAGGACCTACCTCAAGGGTGCTGGCCTCAGGACCCACCCAGGACACACCTCCAGGGTGCTGGCCTCAGGACCCACTTCCAGGGTGCTGGCCTCAGGACCCACCTCCAGGGTGCTGGCCTCAGGACCCACCTCCAGGGTGCTGGCCTCAGGGTCTACGCTCCAGGGTGCTGGCCTCAGGGACCCACCTCCAGGGTGCTGGCCTCAGGGACCCACCTCCAGGGTGCTGGCCTCAGGACCCACCTCCAGGGTGCTGGCCTCAGGACCCACCTCCAGGGTGCTGGTCCTCAGGGACCCACCTCCAGGATGCTGGCCTCAGGACCCACCTCCAGGGTGCTGGCCTCAGGGTCTACGCTCAGGGTGCTGGCCTCAGGACCCACCTCCAGGGTGCTGGCCTCAGGGACCCACCTCCAGGGTGCTGGCCTCAGGACCCACCTCCAGGGTGCTGGTCCTCAGGATTCACCTCCAGGGTGCTGGCCTCAGGACCCACCTCCAGGGTGCTGGCCTCAGGACCCACCTCCAGGGTGCTGGCCTCAGGACCCACCTCCAGGGTGCTGGTCCTCAGGACCCACCTCCAGGGTGCTGGCCTCAGGACCCACCTCCAGGGTGCTGGCCTCAGGACCCACCTCCAGGGTGCTGGCCTCAGGACCCACCTCCAGGGTGCTGGCCTCAGGACCCACCTCCAGGGTGCTGGCCTCAGGACCCACCTCCAGGGTGCTGGTCCTCAGGACCCACCTCCAGGGTGCTGGCCTCAGGGACCCACCTCCAGGGTGCTGGCCTCAGGGACCCACCTCCAGGGTGCTGGTCCTCAGGATCCACCTCCAGGGTGCTGGCCTCAGGGTCTACGCTCCAGGGTGCTGGCCTCAGGGACCCACCTCCAGGGTGCTGGCCTCAGGGACCCACCTCCAGGGTGCTGGCCTCAGGACCCACCTCCAGGGTGCTGGCCTCAGGACCCACCTCCAGGGTGCTGGCCTCAGGACCCACCTCCAGGGTGCTGGCCTCAGGACCCACCTCCAGGGTGCTGGTCCTCAGGACCCACCTCCAGGGTGCTGGTCCTCAGGGACCCACCTCCAGGATGCTGGCCTCAGGACCCACCTCCAGGGTGCTGGCCTCAGGGTCTACGCTCAGGGTGCTGGCCTCAGGACCCACCTCCAGGGTGCTGGCCTCAGGGACGCACCTCCAGGGTGCTGGCCTCAGGACCCACCTCCAGGGTGCTGGCCTCAGGACCCACGTCCAGGGTGCTGGCCTCAGGACCCACCTCCAGGGTGCTGGCCTCAGGACCCACCTCCAGGGTGCTGGTCCTCAGGACCCACCTCCAGGGTGCTGGCCTCAGGGACCCACCTCCAGGGTGCTGGCCTCAGGGACCCACCTCCAGGGTGCTGGTCCTCAGGATCCACCTCCAGGGTGCTGGCCTCAGGGTCTACGCTCCAGGGTGCTGGCCTCAGGGACCCACCTCCAGGGTGCTGGCCTCAGGACCCACCTCCAGGGTGCTGGTCCTCAGGACCCACCTCCAGGGTGCTGGCCTCAGGACCCACCTCCAGGGTGCTGGCCTCAGGACCCACCTCCAGGGTGCTGGCCTCAGGACCCACCTCCAGGGTGCTGGCCTCAGGACCCACCTCCAGGGTGCTGGCCTCAGGGTCTACGCTCCAGGGTGCTGGCCTCAGGACCCACCTCCAGGGTGCTGGCCTCAGGGTCTACGCTCAGGGTGCTGGCCTCAGGACCCACCTCCAGGGTGCTGGTCCTCAGGGACCCACCTCCAGGGTGCTGGCCTCAGGACCCACCTCCAGGGTGCTGGCCTCAGGGTCTACGCTCAGGGTGCTGGCCTCAGGACCCACCTCCAGGGTGCTGGCCTCAGGGACCCACCTCCAGGGTGCTGGCCTCAGGACCCACCTCCAGGGTGCTGGTCCTCAGGATCCACCTCCAGGGTGCTGGCCTCAGGGTCTACGCTCCAGGGTGCTGGCCTCAGGGACCCACCTCCAGGGTGCTGGCCTCAGGGACCCACCTCCAGGGTGCTGGCCTCAGGACCCACCTCCAGGGTGCTGGCCTCAGGACCCACCTCCAGGGTGCTGGCCTCAGGACCCACCTCCAGGGTGCTGGCCTCAGGACCCACCTCCAGGGTGCTGGCCTCAGGACCCACCTCCAGGGTGCTGGCCTCAGGACCCACCTCCAGGGTGCTGGCCTCAGGACCCACCTCCAGGGTGCTGGCCTCAGGACCCACCTCCAGGGTGCTGGTCCTCAGGACCCACCTCCAGGGTGCTGGTCCTCAGGACCCACCTCCAGGGTGCTGGTCCTCAGGATCCACCTCCAGGGTGCTGGCCTCAGGGTCTACGCTCCAGGGTGCTGGCCTCAGGGACCCACCTCCAGGGTGCTGGCCTCAGGGACCCACCTCCAGGGTGCTGGCCTCAGGACCCACCTCCAGGGTGCTGGTCCTCAGGACCCACCTCCAGGGTGCTGGACTCAGGACCCACCTCCAGGGTGCTGGCCTCAGGACCCACCTCCAGGGTGCTGGTCCTCAGGACCCACCTCCAGGGTGCTGGCCTCAGGACCCACCTCCAGGGTGCTGGCCTCAGGACCCACCTCCAGGGTGCTGGCCTCAGGACCCACCTCCAGGGTGCTGGCCTCAGGACCCCCCTCCAGGGTGCTCGCCTCAGGGACCCACCTCCAGGGTGCTGGCCTCAGGACCCACCTCCAGGGTGCTGGCCTCAGGACCCACCTCCAGGGTGCTGGTCCTCAGGGACCCACCTCCAGGGTGCTGGCCTCAGGGACCCACCTCCAGGGTGCTGGCCTCAGGACCCACCTCCAGGGTGCTGGCCTCAGGACCCACCTCCAGGGTGCTGGCCTCAGGACCCACCTCCAGGGTGCTGGTCCTCAGGACCCACCTCCAGGGTGCTGGTCCTCAGGGACCCACCTCCAGGATGCTGGCCTCAGGACCCACCTCCAGGGTGCTGGCCTCAGGGTCTACGCTCAGGGTGCTGGCCTCAGGACCCACCTCCAGGGTGCTGGCCTCAGGGACCCACCTCCAGGGTGCTGGCCTCAGGACCCACCTCCAGGGTGCTGGCCTCAGGACCCACGTCCAGGGTGCTGGCCTCAGGACCCACCTCCAGGGTGCTGGCCTCAGGACCCACCTCCAGGGTGCTGGTCCTCAGGACCCACCTCCAGGGTGCTGGCCTCAGGGACCCACCTCCAGGGTGCTGGCCTCAGGGACCCACCTCCAGGGTGCTGGTCCTCAGGATCCACCTCCAGGGTGCTGGCCTCAGGGTCTACGCTCCAGGGTGCTGGCCTCAGGGACCCACCTCCAGGGTGCTGGCCTCAGGACCCACCTCCAGGGTGCTGGTCCTCAGGACCCACCTCCAGGGTGCTGGCCTCAGGACCCACCTCCAGGGTGCTGGCCTCAGGACCCACCTCCAGGGTGCTGGCCTCAGGGTCTACGCTCCAGGGTGCTGGCCTCAGGACCCACCTCCAGGGTGCTGGCCTCAGGGTCTACGCTCAGGGTGCTGGCCTCAGGACCCACCTCCAGGGTGCTGGTCCTCAGGGACCCACCTCCAGGGTGCTGGCCTCAGGACCCACCTCCAGGGTGCTGGCCTCAGGGTCTACGCTCAGGGTGCTGGCCTCAGGACCCACCTCCAGGGTGCTGGCCTCAGGGACCCACCTCCAGGGTGCTGGCCTCAGGACCCACCTCCAGGGTGCTGGTCCTCAGGATCCACCTCCAGGGTGCTGGCCTCAGGGTCTACGCTCCAGGGTGCTGGCCTCAGGGACCCACCTCCAGGGTGCTGGCCTCAGGGACCCACCTCCAGGGTGCTGGCCTCAGGACCCACCTCCAGGGTGCTGGCCTCAGGACCCACCTCCAGGGTGCTGGCCTCAGGACCCACCTCCAGGGTGCTGGCCTCAGGACCCACCTCCAGGGTGCTGGCCTCAGGACCCACCTCCAGGGTGCTGGCCTCAGGACCCACCTCCAGGGTGCTGGCCTCAGGACCCACCTCCAGGGTGCTGGCCTCAGGACCCACCTCCAGGGTGCTGGCCTCAGGACCCACCTCCAGGGTGCTGGTCCTCAGGACCCACCTCCAGGGTGCTGGTCCTCAGGACCCACCTCCAGGGTGCTGGCCTCAGGGTCTACGCTCCAGGGTGCTGGCCTCAGGGACCCACCTCCAGGGTGCTGGCCTCAGGGACCCACCTCCAGGGTGCTGGCCTCAGGACCCACCTCCAGGGTGCTGGCCTCAGGACCCACCTCCAGGGTGCTGGTCCTCAGGACCCACCTCCAGGGTGCTGGACTCAGGACCCACCTCCAGGGTGCTGGCCTCAGGACCCACCTCCAGGGTGCTGGTCCTCAGGACCCACCTCCAGGGTGCTGGCCTCAGGACCCCCCTCCAGGGTGCTCGCCTCAGGGACCCACCTCCAGGGTGCTGGCCTCAGGGACCCACCTCCAGGGTGCTGGCCTCAGGACCCACCTCCAGGGTGCTGGCCTCAGGACCCACCTCCAGGGTGCTGGCCTCAGGACCCACCTCCAGGGTGCTGGTCCTCAGGATCCACCTCCAGGGTGCTGGCCTCAGGGTCTACGCTCCAGGGTGCTGGCCTCAGGACCCACCTCCAGGGTGCTGGTCCTCAGGACCCACCTCCAGGGTGCTGGCCTCAGGACCCACCTCCAGGGTGCTGGCCTCAGGACCCACCTCCAGGGTGCTGGCCTCAGGACCCACCTCCAGGGTGCTGGCCTCAGGGTCTACGCTCCAGGGTGCTGGCCTCAGGACCCACCTCCAGGGTGCTGGCCTCAGGGTCTACGCTCAGGGTGCTGGCCTCAGGACCCACCTCCAGGGTGCTGGTCCTCAGGGACCCACCTCCAGGGTGCTGGCCTCAGGACCCACCTCCAGGGTGCTGGCCTCAGGGTCTACGCTCAGGGTGCTGGCCTCAGGACCCACCTCCAGGGTGCTGGCCTCAGGGACCCACCTCCAGGGTGCTGGCCTCAGGACCCACCTCCAGGGTGCTGGTCCTCAGGACCCACCTCCAGGGTGCTGGCCTCAGGGACCCACCTCCAGGGTGCTGGCCTCAGGGACCCACCTCCAGGGTGCTGGTCCTCAGGATCCACCTCCAGGGTGCTGGCCTCAGGGTCTACGCTCCAGGGTGCTGGCCTCAGGGACCCACCTCCAGGGTGCTGGCCTCAGGGACCCACCTCCAGGGTGCTGGCCTCAGGACCCACTTCCAGGGTGCTGGCCTCAGGACCCACCTCCAGGGTGCTGGCCTCAGGACCCACCTCCAGGGTGCTGGTCCTCAGGACCCACTTCCAGGGTGCTGGCCTCAGGACCCACCTCCAGGGTGCTGGCCTCAGGACCCACCTCTAGGTTGCTGGCCTCAGGGTCTACGCTCCAGGGTGCTGGCCTCAGGACCCACCTCCAGGGTGCTGGCCTCAGGGTCTACGCTCCAGGGTGCTGGCCTCAGGACCCACCTCCAGGGTGCTGGCCTCAGGGTCTACGCTCAGGGTGCTGGCCTCAGGACCCACCTCCAGGGTGCTGGCCTCAGGGACCCACCTCCAGGGTGCTGGCCTCAGGACCCACCTCCAGGGTGCTGGCCTCAGGACCCACCTCCAGGGTGCTGGCCTCAGGGTCTACGCTCCAGGGTGCTGGCCTCAGGACCCACCTCCAGGGTGCTGGCCTCAGGACCCACCTCCAGGGTGCTGGTCCTCAGGACCTACCTCAAGGGTGCTGGCCTCAGGACCCACCCAGGACCCACCTCCAGGGTGCTGGCCTCAGGACCCACTTCCAGGGTGCTGGCCTCAGGACCCACCTCCAGGGTGCTGGTCCTCAGGATCCACCTCCAGGGTGCTGGCCTCAGGACCCACCTCCAGGGTGCTGGCCTCAGGACCCACCTCCAGGGTGCTGGCCTCAGGACCCACCTCCAGGGTGCTGGTCCTCAGGACCCACGTCCAGGGTGCTGGCCTCAGGACCCACCTCCAGGGTGCTGGCCTCAGGACCCACCTCCAGGGTGCTGGCCTCAGGACCCACCTCCAGGGTGCTGGCCTCAGGACCCACCTCCAGGGTGCTGGCCTCAGGACCCACCTCCAGGGTTCTGGCCTCAGGACCCACCTCCAGGGTGCTGGTCCTCAGGACCTACCTCAAGGTTGCTGGCCTCAGGACCCACCCAGGACCCACCTCCAGGGTGCTGGCCTCAGGACCCACCTCCAGGGTGCTGGTCCTCAGGATCCACCTCCAGGGTGCTGGCCTCAGGGTCTACGCTCCAGGGTGCTGGCCTCAGGGACCCACCTCCAGGGTGCTGGCCTCAGGGACCCACCTCCAGGGTGCTGGCCTCAGGACCCACCTCCAGGGTGCTGGCCTCAGGACCCACTTCCAGGGTGCTGGTCCTCAGGATCCACCTCCAGGGTGCTGGCCTCAGGGTCTACGCTCCAGGGTGCTGGCCTCAGGGACCCACCTCCAGGGTGCTGGCCTCAGGGACCCACCTCCAGGGTGCTGGCCTCGGGACCCACCTCCAGGGTGCTGGCCTCAGGGACCCACCTCCAGGGTGCTGGCCTCAGGACCCACCTCCAGGGTGCTGGTCCTCAGGACCCACCTCCAGGGTGCTGGCCTCAGGGTCTACGCTCCAGGGTGCTGGCCTCAGGGACCCACCTCCAGGGTGCTGGCCTCAGGGACCCACCTCCAGGGTGCTGGCCTCAGGACCCACCTCCAGGGTGCTGGCCTCAGGACCCACCTCCAGGGTGCTGGCCTCAGGACCCACCTCCAGGGTTCTGGCCTCAGGACCCACCTCCAGGGTGCTGGTCCTCAGGACCTACCTCAAGGTTGCTGGCCTCAGGACCCACCCAGGACCCACCTCCAGGGTGCTGGCCTCAGGACCCACCTCCAGGGTGCTGGTCCTCAGGATCCACCTCCAGGGTGCTGGCCTCAGGGTCTACGCTCCAGGGTGCTGGCCTCAGGGACCCACCTCCAGGGTGCTGGCCTCAGGGACCCACCTCCAGGGTGCTGGCCTCAGGACCCACCTCCAGGGTGCTGGTCCTCAGGATCCACCTCCAGGGTGCTGGCCTCAGGGTCTACGCTCCAGGGTGCTGGCCTCAGGGACCCACCTCCAGGGTGCTGGCCTCAGGGACCCACCTCCAGGGTGCTGGCCTCGGGACCCACCTCCAGGGTGCTGGCCTCGGGACCCACCTCCAGGGTGCTGGCCTCAGTGACCCACCTCCAGGGTGCTGGCCTTGGACCCACCTCCAGGGTGCTGGCCTCAGGACCCACCTCCAGGGTGCTGGCCTCAGGACCCACCTCCATGGTGCTGGCCTCAGGACCCACTTCCAGGGTGCTGGCCTCAGGACCCACCTCCAGGGTGCTGGCCTCAGGACCCACCTCCAGGGTGCTGGCCTCAGGGTCTACGCTCCAGGGTGCTGGCCTCAGGACCCACCTCCAGGGTGCTGGCCTCAGGGTCTACGCTCAGGGTGCTGGCCTCAGGACCCACCTCCAGGGTGCTGGCCTCAGGGACCCACCTCCAGGGTGCTGGCCTCAGGACCCACCTCCAGGGTGCTGGTCCTCAGGACCCACCTCCAGGGTGCTGGCCTCAGGACCCACCTCCAGGGTGCTGGCCTCAGGACCCACCTCCAGGGTGCTGGCCTCAGGACCCACCTCCAGGGTGCTGGCCTCAGGGTCTACGCTCCAGGGTGCTGGCCTCAGGACCCACCTCCAGGGTGCTGGCCTCAGGGTCTACGCTCAGGGTGCTGGCCTCAGGACCCACCTCCAGGGTGCTGGTCCTCAGGGACCCACCTCCAGGGTGCTGGCCTCAGGACCCACCTCCAGGGTGCTGGCCTCAGGGTCTACGCTCAGGGTGCTGGCCTCAGGACCCACCTCCAGGGTGCTGGCCTCAGGGACCCACCTCCAGGGTGCTGGCCTCAGGACCCACCTCCAGGGTGCTGGTCCTCAGGACCCACCTCCAGGGTGCTGGCCTCAGGGACCCACCTCCAGGGTGCTGGTCCTCAGGACCCACTTCCAGGGTGCTGGCCTCAGGACCCACCTCCAGGGTGCTGGCCTCAGGACCCACCTCTAGGGTGCTGGCCTCAGGGTCTACGCTCCAGGGTGCTGGCCTCAGGGTCTACGCTCAGGGTGCTGGCCTCAGGACCCACCTCCAGGGTGCTGGTCCTCAGGGACCCACCTCCAGGGTGCTGGCCTCAGGACCCACCTCCAGGGTGCTGGCCTCAGGGTCTACGCTCAGGGTGCTGGCCTCAGGACCCACCTCCAGGGTGCTGGCCTCAGGACCCACCTCCAGGGTGCTGGCCTCAGGACCCACCTCCAGGGTGCTGGTCCTCAGGACCTACCTCAAGGGTGCTGGCCTCAGGACCCACCCAGGACCCACCTCCAGGGTGCTGGCCTCAGGACCCACTTCCAGGGTGCTGGCCTCAGGACCCACCTCCAGGGTGCTGGTCCTCAGGATCCACCTCCAGGGTGCTGGCCTCAGGGTCTACACTCCAGGGTGCTGGCCTCAGGGTCTACGCTCCAGGGTGCTGGCCTCAGGGACCCACCTCCAGGGTGCTGGCCTCAGGACCCACCTCCAGGGTGCTGGCCTCAGGACCCACCTCCAGGGTGCTGGCCTCAGGACCCACCTCCAGGGTGCTGGTCCTCAGGACCCACGTCCAGGGTGCTGGCCTCAGGACCCACCTCCAGGGTGCTGGCCTCAGGACCCACCTCCAGGGTGCTGGCCTCAGGACCCACCTCCAGGGTGCTGGCCTCAGGACCCACCTCCAGGGTGCTGGCCTCAGGACCCACCTCCAGGGTGCTGGCCTCAGGACCCACCTCCAGGGTGCTGGCCTCAGGACCCACCTCCAGGGTGCTGGTCCTCAGGACCTACCTCAAGGTTGCTGGCCTCAGGACCCACCCAGGACCCACCTCCAGGGTGCTGGCCTCAGGACCCACCTCCAGGGTGCTGGTCCTCAGGATCCACCTCCAGGGTGCTGGCCTCAGGGTCTACGCTCCAGGGTGCTGGCCTCAGGGACCCACCTCCAGGGTGCTGGCCTCAGGGACCCACCTCCAGGGTGCTGGCCTCAGGACCCACCTCCAGGGTGCTGGCCTCAGGACCCACCTCCAGGGTGCTGGCCTCAGGACCCACCTCCAGGGTGCTGGCCTCAGGGACCCACCTCCAGGGTGCTGGTCCTCAGGACCCACCTCCAGGGTGCTGGCCTCAGGACCCACCTCCAGGGTGCTGGCCTCAGGACCCACCTCCAGGGTGCTGGCCTCAGGACCCACCTCCAGGGTGCTGGCCTCAGGACCCACCTCCAGGGTGCTGGCCTCAGGACCCACCTCCAGGGTGCTGGCCTCAGGACCCACCTCCAGGGTGCTGGCCTCAGGACCCACCTCCAGGGTTCTGGCCTCAGGACCCACCTCCAGGGTGCTGGTCCTCAGGACCTACCTCAAGGTTGCTGGCCTCAGGACCCACCCAGGACCCACCTCCAGGGTGCTGGTCCTCAGGACCCACCTCCAGGGTGCTGGCCTCAGGACCCACCTCCAGGGTGCTGGCCTCAGGGTCTACGCTCAGGGTGCTGGCCTCAGGACCCACCTCCAGGGTGCTGGCCTCAGGACCCACCTCCAGGGTGCTGGCCTCAGGACCCACCTCCAGGGTGCTGGCCTCAGTACCCACCTCCAGGGTGCTGGCCTCAGGACCCACCTCCAGGGTGCTGGTCCTCAGGACCCACCTCCAGGGTGCTGGTCCTCAGGGACCCACCTCCAGGGTGCTGGCCTCAGGACCCACCTCCAGGGTGCTGGCCTCAGGGTCTACGCTCAGGGTGCTGGCCTCAGGACCCACCTCCAGGGTGCTGGCCTCAGGGACCCACCTCCAGGGTGCTGGCCTCAGGACCCACCTCCAGGGTGCTGGTCCTCAGGACCCACCTCCAGGGTGCTGGCCTCAGGGACCCACCTCCAGGGTGCTGGTCCTCAGGACCCACTTCCAGGGTGCTGGCCTCAGGACCCACCTCCAGGGTGCTGGCCTCAGGACCCACCTCTAGGGTGCTGGCCTCAGGGTCTACGCTCCAGGGTGCTGGCCTCAGGACCCACCTCCAGGGTGCTGGCCTCAGGGTCTACGCTCAGGGTGCTGGCCTCAGGACCCACCTCCAGGGTGCTGGTCCTCAGGGACCCACCTCCAGGGTGCTGGCCTCAGGACCCACCTCCAGGGTGCTGGCCTCAGGGTCTACGCTCAGGGTGCTGGCCTCAGGACCCACCTCCAGGGTGCTGGCCTCAGGACCCACCTCCAGGGTGCTGGCCTCAGGACCCACCTCCAGGGTGCTGGCCTCAGTACCCACCTCCAGGGTGCTGGCCTCAGGACCCACCTCCAGGGTGCTGGTCCTCAGGACCTACCTCAAGGGTGCTGGCCTCAGGACCCACCCAGGACCCACCTCCAGGGTGCTGGCCTCAGGACCCACTTCCAGGGTGCTGGCCTCAGGACCCACCTCCAGGGTGCTGGTCCTCAGGATCCACCTCCAGGGTGCTGGCCTCAGGGTCTACGCTCCAGGGTGCTGGCCTCAGGGTCTACGCTCCAGGGTGCTGGCCTCAGGGACCCACCTCCAGGGTGCTGGCCTCAGGACCCACCTCCAGGGTGCTGGCCTCAGGACCCACCTCCAGGGTGCTGGCCTCAGGACCCACCTCCAGGGTGCTGGTCCTCAGGACCCACGTCCAGGGTGCTGGCCTCAGGACCCACCTCCAGGGTGCTGGCCTCAGGACCCACCTCCAGGGTGCTGGCCTCAGGACCCACCTCCAGGGTGCTGGCCTCAGGACCCACCTCCAGGGTGCTGGCCTCAGGACCCACCTCCAGGGTGCTGGCCTCAGGACCCACCTCCAGGGTTCTGGCCTCAGGACCCACCTCCAGGGTGCTGGTCCTCAGGACCTACCTCAAGGTTGCTGGCCTCAGGACCCACCCAGGACCCACCTCCAGGGTGCTGGCCTCAGGACCCACCTCCAGGGTGCTGGTCCTCAGGATCCACCTCCAGGGTGCTGGCCTCAGGGTCTACGCTCCAGGGTGCTGGCCTCAGGGACCCACCTCCAGGGTGCTGGCCTCAGGGACCCACCTCCAGGGTGCTGGCCTCAGGACCCACCTCCAGGGTGCTGGCCTCAGGACCCACCTCCAGGGTGCTGGCCTCAGGACCCACCTCCAGGGTGCTGGCCTCAGGGACCCACCTCCAGGGTGCTGGTCCTCAGGACCCACCTCCAGGGTGCTGGCCTCAGGACCCACCTCCAGGGTGCTGGCCTCAGGACCCACCTCCAGGGTGCTGGCCTCAGGACCCACCTCCAGGGTGCTGGCCTCAGGACCCACCTCCAGGGTGCTGGCCTCAGGACCCACCTCCAGGGTGCTGGCCTCAGGACCCACCTCCAGGGTGCTGGCCTCAGGACCCACCTCCAGGGTTCTGGCCTCAGGACCCACCTCCAGGGTGCTGGTCCTCAGGACCTACCTCAAGGTTGCTGGCCTCAGGACCCACCCAGGACCCACCTCCAGGGTGCTGGTCCTCAGGACCCACCTCCAGGGTGCTGGCCTCAGGACCCACCTCCAGGGTGCTGGCCTCAGGACCCACCTCCAGGGTGCTGGCCTCAGGGTCTACGCTCAGGGTGCTGGCCTCAGGACCCACCTCCAGGGTGCTGGCCTCAGGACCCACCTCCAGGGTGCTGGCCTCAGGACCCACCTCCAGGGTGCTGGCCTCAGTACCCACCTCCAGGGTGCTGGCCTCAGGACCCACCTCCAGGGTGCTGGTCCTCAGGACCTACCTCAAGGGTGCTGGCCTCAGGACCCACCCAGGACCCACCTCCAGGGTGCTGGCCTCAGGACCCACTTCCAGGGTGCTGGCCTCAGGACCCACCTCCAGGGTGCTGGTCCTCAGGATCCACCTCCAGGGTGCTGGCCTCAGGGTCTACGCTCCAGGGTGCTGGCCTCAGGGTCTACGCTCCAGGGTGCTGGCCTCAGGGACCCACCTCCAGGGTGCTGGCCTCAGGACCCACCTCCAGGGTGCTGGCCTCAGGACCCACCTCCAGGGTGCTGGCCTCAGGACCCACCTCCAGGGTGCTGGTCCTCAGGACCCACGTCCAGGGTGCTGGCCTCAGGACCCACCTCCAGGGTGCTGGTCCTCAGGACCCACCTCCAGGGTGCTGGCCTCAGGGACCCACCTCCAGGGTGCTGGTCCTCAGGACCCACTTCCAGGGTGCTGGCCTCAGGACCCACCTCCAGGGTGCTGGCCTCAGGACCCACCTCTAGGGTGCTGGCCTCAGGGTCTACGCTCCAGGGTGCTGGCCTCAGGACCCACCTCCAGGGTGCTGGCCTCAGGACCCACCTCCAGGGTGCTGGCCTCAGGGTCTACGCTCCAGGGTGCTGGCCTCAGGACCCACCTCCAGGGTGCTGGCCTCAGGGTCTACGCTCAGGGTGCTGGCCTCAGGACCCACCTCCAGGGTGCTGGTCCTCAGGGACCCACCTCCAGGGTGCTGGCCTCAGGACCCACCTCCAGGGTGCTGGCCTCAGGGTCTACGCTCAGGGTGCTGGCCTCAGGACCCACCTCCAGGGTGCTGGCCTCAGGGACCCACCTCCAGGGTGCTGGCCTCAGGACCCACCTCCAGGGTGCTGGTCCTCAGGACCCACCTCCAGGGTGCTGGCCTCAGGGACCCACCTCCAGGGTGCTGGTCCTCAGGACCCACTTCCAGGGTGCTGGCCTCAGGACCCACCTCCAGGGTGCTGGCCTCAGGACCCACCTCCAGGGTGCTGGCCTCAGGACCCACCTCCAGGGTGCTGGCCTCAGGGTCTACGCTCAGGGTGCTGGCCTCAGGACCCACCTCCAGGGTGCTGGCCTCAGGGACCCACCTCCAGGGTGCTGGCCTCAGGACCCACCTCCAGGGTGCTGGTCCTCAGGACCCACCTCCAGGGTGCTGGCCTCAGGGACCCACCTCCAGGGTGCTGGTCCTCAGGACCCACTTCCAGGGTGCTGGCCTCAGGACCCACCTCCAGGGTGCTGGCCTCAGGACCCACCTCTAGGGTGCTGGCCTCAGGGTCTACGCTCCAGGGTGCTGGCCTCAGGACCCACCTCCAGGGTGCTGGCCTCAGGGTCTACGCTCAGGGTGCTGGCCTCAGGACCCACCTCCAGGGTGCTGGTCCTCAGGGACCCACCTCCAGGGTGCTGGCCTCAGGACCCACCTCCAGGGTGCTGGCCTCAGGGTCTACGCTCAGGGTGCTGGCCTCAGGACCCACCTCCAGGGTGCTGGCCTCAGGACCCACCTCCAGGGTGCTGGCCTCAGGACCCACCTCCAGGGTGCTGGCCTCAGTACCCACCTCCAGGGTGCTGGCCTCAGGACCCACCTCCAGGGTGCTGGTCCTCAGGACCTACCTCAAGGGTGCTGGCCTCAGGACCCACCCAGGACCCACCTCCAGGGTGCTGGCCTCAGGACCCACTTCCAGGGTGCTGGCCTCAGGACCCACCTCCAGGGTGCTGGTCCTCAGGATCCACCTCCAGGGTGCTGGCCTCAGGGTCTACGCTCCAGGGTGCTGGCCTCAGGGTCTACGCTCCAGGGTGCTGGCCTCAGGGACCCACCTCCAGGGTGCTGGCCTCAGGACCCACCTCCAGGGTGCTGGCCTCAGGACCCACCTCCAGGGTGCTGGCCTCAGGACCCACCTCCAGGGTGCTGGTCCTCAGGACCCACGTCCAGGGTGCTGGCCTCAGGACCCACCTCCAGGGTGCTGGCCTCAGGACCCACCTCCAGGGTGCTGGCCTCAGGACCCACCTCCAGGGTGCTGGCCTCAGGACCCACCTCCAGGGTGCTGGCCTCAGGACCCACCTCCAGGGTTCTGGCCTCAGGACCCACCTCCAGGGTGCTGGTCCTCAGGACCTACCTCAAGGTTGCTGGCCTCAGGACCCACCCAGGACCCACCTCCAGGGTGCTGGCCTCAGGACCCACCTCCAGGGTGCTGGTCCTCAGGATCCACCTCCAGGGTGCTGGCCTCAGGGTCTACGCTCCAGGGTGCTGGCCTCAGGGACCCACCTCCAGGGTGCTGGCCTCAGGGACCCACCTCCAGGGTGCTGGCCTCAGGACCCACCTCCAGGGTGCTGGCCTCAGGACCCACCTCCAGGGTGCTGGCCTCAGGACCCACCTCCAGGGTGCTGGCCTCAGGGACCCACCTCCAGGGTGCTGGTCCTCAGGACCCACCTCCAGGGTGCTGGCCTCAGGACCCACCTCCAGGGTGCTGGCCTCAGGACCCACCTCCAGGGTGCTGGCCTCAGGACCCACCTCCAGGGTGCTGGCCTCAGGACCCACCTCCAGGGTGCTGGCCTCAGGACCCACCTCCAGGGTGCTGGCCTCAGGACCCACCTCCAGGGTGCTGGCCTCAGGACCCACCTCCAGGGTTCTGGCCTCAGGACCCACCTCCAGGGTGCTGGTCCTCAGGACCTACCTCAAGGTTGCTGGCCTCAGGACCCACCCAGGACCCACCTCCAGGGTGCTGGTCCTCAGGACCCACCTCCAGGGTGCTGGCCTCAGGACCCACCTCCAGGGTGCTGGCCTCAGGGTCTACGCTCAGGGTGCTGGCCTCAGGACCCACCTCCAGGGTGCTGGCCTCAGGACCCACCTCCAGGGTGCTGGCCTCAGGACCCACCTCCAGGGTGCTGGCCTCAGTACCCACCTCCAGGGTGCTGGCCTCAGGACCCACCTCCAGTGTGCTGGTCCTCAGGACCTACCTCAAGGGTGCTGGCCTCAGGACCCACCCAGGACCCACCTCCAGGGTGCTGGCCTCAGGACCCACTTCCAGGGTGCTGGCCTCAGGACCCACCTCCAGGGTGCTGGTCCTCAGGATCCACCTCCAGGGTGCTGGCCTCAGGGTCTACGCTCCAGGGTGCTGGCCTCAGGGTCTACGCTCCAGGGTGCTGGCCTCAGGGACCCACCTCCAGGGTGCTGGCCTCAGGACCCACCTCCAGGGTGCTGGCCTCAGGACCCACCTCCAGGGTGCTGGCCTCAGGACCCACCTCCAGGGTGCTGGTCCTCAGGACCCACGTCCAGGGTGCTGGCCTCAGGACCCACCTCCAGGGTGCTGGTCCTCAGGACCCACCTCCAGGGTGCTGGCCTCAGGGACCCACCTCCAGGGTGCTGGTCCTCAGGACCCACTTCCAGGGTGCTGGCCTCAGGACCCACCTCCAGGGTGCTGGCCTCAGGACCCACCTCTAGGGTGCTGGCCTCAGGGTCTACGCTCCAGGGTGCTGGCCTCAGGACCCACCTCCAGGGTGCTGGCCTCAGGGTCTACGCTCAGGGTGCTGGCCTCAGGACCCACCTCCAGGGTGCTGGTCCTCAGGGACCCACCTCCAGGGTGCTGGCCTCAGGACCCACCTCCAGGGTGCTGGCCTCAGGGTCTACGCTCAGGGTGCTGGCCTCAGGACCCACCTCCAGGGTGCTGGCCTCAGGGACCCACCTCCAGGGTGCTGGCCTCAGGACCCACCTCCAGGGTGCTGGTCCTCAGGACCCACCTCCAGGGTGCTGGCCTCAGGGACCCACCTCCAGGGTGCTGGTCCTCAGGATCCACCTCCAGGGTGCTGGCCTCAGGGTCTACGCTCCAGGGTGCTGGCCTCAGGGTCTACGCTCCAGGGTGCTGGCCTCAGGGACCCACCTCCAGGGTGCTGGCCTCAGGACCCACCTCCAGGGTGCTGGCCTCAGGACCCACCTCCAGGGTGCTGGCCTCAGGACCCACCTCCAGGGTGCTGGCCTCAGGACCCACCTCCAGGGTGCTGGCCTCAGGACCCACCTCCAGGGTGCTGGCCTCAGGACCCACCTCCAGGGTGCTGGCCTCAGGACCCACCTCCAGGGTGCTGGCCTCAGGACCCACCTCCAGGGTGCTGGTCCTCAGGACCTACCTCAAGGGTGCTGGCCTCAGGACCCACCCAGGACCCACCTCCAGGGTGCTGGCCTCAGGACCCACTTCCAGGGTGCTGGCCTCAGGACCCACCTCCAGGGTGCTGGTCCTCAGGATCCACCTCCAGGGTGCTGGCCTCAGGGTCTACGCTCCAGGGTGCTGGCCTCAGGGTCTACGCTCCAGGGTGCTGGCCTCAGGGACCCACCTCCAGGGTGCTGGCCTCAGGACCCACCTCCAGGGTGCTGGCCTCAGGACCCACCTCCAGGGTGCTGGCCTCAGGACCCACCTCCAGGGTGCTGGTCCTCAGGACCCACGTCCAGGGTGCTGGCCTCAGGACCCACCTCCAGGGTGCTGGCCTCAGGACCCACCTCCAGGGTGCTGGCCTCAGGACCCACCTCCAGGGTGCTGGCCTCAGGACCCACCTCCAGGGTGCTGGCCTCAGGACCCACCTCCAGGGTGCTGGCCTCAGGACCCACCTCCAGGGTTCTGGCCTCAGGACCCACCTCCAGGGTGCTGGTCCTCAGGACCTACCTCAAGGTTGCTGGCCTCAGGACCCACCCAGGACCCACCTCCAGGGTGCTGGCCTCAGGACCCACCTCCAGGGTGCTGGTCCTCAGGATCCACCTCCAGGGTGCTGGCCTCAGGGTCTACGCTCCAGGGTGCTGGCCTCAGGGACCCACCTCCAGGGTGCTGGCCTCAGGGACCCACCTCCAGGGTGCTGGCCTCAGGACCCACCTCCAGGGTGCTGGCCTCAGGACCCACCTCCAGGGTGCTGGCCTCAGGACCCACCTCCAGGGTGCTGGCCTCAGGGACCCACCTCCAGGGTGCTGGTCCTCAGGACCCACCTCCAGGGTGCTGGCCTCAGGACCCACCTCCAGGGTGCTGGCCTCAGGACCCACCTCCAGGGTGCTGGCCTCAGGACCCACCTCCAGGGTGCTGGCCTCAGGACCCACCTCCAGGGTGCTGGCCTCAGGACCCACCTCCAGGGTGCTGGCCTCAGGACCCACCTCCAGGGTGCTGGTCCTCAGGACCCACCTCCAGGGTGCTGGCCTCAAGCAGTAGGGGCTGCTGACCCTGGTGGACCCAGGGCCTGTTCTCCAGCAGCCCTGCCCCCACCCCCAGCCTGAAATCGCCCCCACCCCCAGCCTGAAATCCCCCCCACTCTGCTGGCCAAGGGAGAGAGCCAAAGCCCTCTCCCTCCTCAGGGGTGTTCTGGGCTCCGGACCCCACTGCCCGTCTCCCCAGCAGCCCCGGCGGGCACCCCCAGGCCTGGCAGGGGCTCCGGTGGGGCAGCCACCATCCCTCAGAGCTGGCCTGGGAACAGCAAGGGATATTGACTTCTGTGAGGTCCCAGGTGGTCGTGGGAGCCACGCGGTGCCCGCCTCTGCACCAGCTGAAGGGCCTTATGGCATCCAGGGAGAAGCTTCCAAACTAGGGTGGGATTGTTCTTGAAGGACAGAGACGTGTTCTTTTTTGGTTTAATTTATGCATCCTGTGTATAGTTTTTTAAAAAGTGACACAAGAAAACTGACTTCTTTTTGATGTGCAGCTCCATGTTTAGCACATGGGCCCCCACGTCCCACCGCCTTCACGAACAGTCAGAACCGCCCCTCATCCCCCAGAGCTCCCTGGTCCTCTCGCCTGGGCCTCCCGTCCCTGTCCCTGGGCCCTGCTGGTCTGCCCGGCCCCACGGGCTCCCTAGTGGAGGATGTTGTGTGTGTGCCACCCCTCGTCACTCCACAGACGTCTGGGGGCTTCACCGGGTCACTGGGTCACTGGCTCACGCCCCTCCTGGCTGAGCGGGCTCCCCGGGCACACTCAGGCCACATGGTGTCCACGCACTCACCCAGAGGGTCACGCTGCTTGCCCTGGGATGATGGTAAGTAGACCTGCCGTAAACACCGCACACTGGTCTTGCCTGGCCCTGCTTTTATTTCTTCAGGGCAGATGTCTTAGACCAGCAAACAGCTTTCCCCAGTGGCTGGGCCACCCTGCATGTCCGCCATGGCCGGGGGACTCCAGCTCACATTTGAAGTCCTTCAGGTTCAGCCATCTCTGTGGCTGTGTGTGCTCTCACTGTGGCTTGAATTGCACTTGCTTCTTGACTGATGAGGTTGGACCTCTTTTCATGTGCCTGTTTGCCGCCATGTCACCTCTTGGGTGTGGTGTCTAAGTCTTTGCCCTTTCGGAGCGGGATGTTGATTCTTGAGAGATCTTTACGTATGGTGGGTGAGTCTGTTGAGGGATGTGTGATCTGTGAACATCTCCCCCGGGTCTGTGGCTGGCCTCCTCACTCTCCCAGGGTCTTGAGTAGCAGAGGGTTTCCATCTTGACTGTTCACTCCGTCCATTTTTTTTCTTTGATGGATTATACTTTCAGTGTCTTAAGAACACCTTGTCTATCCTCAGTGGTAAGATTCCCCCCTCCCCCAGTGTGTTCTTCTTAAAGTTTATAGAGATCCTTTTAATGTAAAGCTTTTAGGTTTTAATTGGCATATAATAATTGCACGCCTTTGCAGGGACAGTGTGATGTTTTCAAACACGGGTGAGGTGTGAGGATCCATCAGGGTCGCTGGCCTCTCACCTCAACTGTGATGCCACGTCCTCTCTACCAGTAGCCCCTGGAGGCACAGGTGACGATGGCTGTCCACCAGTCGTCCACTGTGCTGTGGAACGTGACCAGTGGCTTCTCCTGCCCCGCTGCCCCCACCTTCACCCCTGGTGACTTGTCCTACTCTCCAATCCATGAGATCAGGATTCTGGCTTCTGCAGGTTCCCGAGGCTCGGGACCCCTCTCCCTGTCCCTGCTCATTTCACCTATGCAGGGTCCTCCGGGTGCACCCAGGTTGCTGCGCGTGGCAGGACTCCACTCCTCTTTAGGGCTGCGTCGTGCTCCACTGGGCTTCTAGACCACACCTGACCCACCCACCTGCTGCAGAGCACCCAGGTGGCTCCGTATCTTGGCTCTTGGGGACACTTCAGGGAGCGTGGGCGTGTCTCCTGGACATGCTGATCTCATTTCCTTGGCCACATACTGAAGCGGCCCGTGGGCCTGCGTGGCCTTATGGCAGGTCTGTCTAGTTTTCAAGCAGCTGCTGTGCTGCCTTCCATACCCGCTGCACTGACCCACGCTCCTCTCCAGCCCCACGTCCTCCCAGCAAGGTACCTTGGTCTTCCTGACACTATCCATTGTCCCTGGGTGAGGGGACCTCTGTGGGTTTGACTGGCATTTCCCCGAGGACCAGGCGGTTGAATGCTTTGTCACGTATTCCTTGGCCACCCGCACGTCTTCTTTTCAGAGATGCCTGTTTAGATCATCGACTCGTCGACAACTTGGATCGTTCTGTGCACGTTTGTATTTTGCATTTAGGTTTATGATTCATTCGAGTTGGTTCTTGTTATAAAAGTGAGGTCCAGGCCAGAGTTCTCCATCCGCCTGTGGATGACCAGTGATTCCAACACTGGTTCTTGGGAGGGTCACTTTTTCCTCATCCAGTGGGCGTGTGGCAGGTGGCCAACGTTGGCACCCCGAGACCCCATTCAGGAGGGTACAGGACTCATGGCCTCGTCACCCTCTGAGGGCCTTGCCCTTGACACGTTGGGGACCAGGTTTTAACATCTGAATTTGGGGGACACAAGCATTGAGGTGGTGGCAATGGGAGTGAGGAAGGCCTGAAGAGGCCACAGTTTTGCAGCCGGGCTGTTGAGGTCACAGATAACACTGTCCTCTGCTCCTCTGACCCACATGGAGCCTCGGTGGCAGGGGGCAGTAGAAGTCTCTAGAAGTCCACCCACCTCCGAGAGCCCAGCTCAGGCTCCAGGCTCCGACTGTGGAAGCGGAGAGCAGAGCAAGCTCCCGCCAAGCCCCTGTCCTGGAGAAGGCCACCTTCACTGGGGAAGCGGGCTGCCTGAGCCGCTGAAGGTGGGCGGCTGAAGGCCAGCCGAGAAGTCTCCATGGGGCCAGGTGTTGGGGTGAGCTAGCGAGAGGGAAGGAGCTGGTGAGGGGTCTGGAAGGCGCCAGGGGCTCGGAGTCGCCCGTGCGCTGCAGTGTCCACACGTGGGCAGGTCTGTGTGCGCTTCCTGGGGGGCGGCGGGGAGGCTGGCCAAGGGTGGGGACAAAGAGAACCAGCAGGAGGGGTGGCAGGAGAGCAGGAGCGGCCAGTGGCTCGGGATCCGGGCTCTGTGCCCCCTCCTGGGGTGAGGGCAGTGGGCTTTCTCGCGCACCAGCAGCTGGCAGTTCTTTCCTCTGCACCCAGCAGGGCGCCAGGGCCCAGCTGACAGTGGTGGTGGCCAGGTACCCCACTTGGCAGACAGCGCACCTCCTCAGGGGTGAGGTCCCCTCGGAGTCGCCCTCAGCATCTGGGCAGGACCCCTGCAGGGCGCAGACTGATCTCTCTCTGCACACCCGGGGGGCTCTCCTCTGTCCTGTGGGTCTCCTGGCCCTCCTCCCTCAGTGGGTCCCCGCTGCTGCCCACAGCCTCACGGTTCTTCAGCACCCCAAGGCCTCGTGGCCTCGGGGTCCAGCTCCGTGGCATGCGCCTGCTCCTCCCAGCTCTCGGTCCCAGCTGCTTTTCTGGTGGGGCTGCTGGGCAGGTCCCCACTCACCTGTCCCTGTAGGAGTGTGGTCAGGGGCAGGGGGCGAGCAGGCTGACCCTGAAGCAATACTTCAAGATGGTGTGTGTCCTGAGCCTGGTCTGTGAGCAGGAAGGACTGGGAGGTGAGGAGGGGGAGAGGAGGGGGGAGGGTGATAGGGAGGGGGAGGAGAGGGCGGGAGGAGAGAGGAGAGGGAGGGTGAGGGGGGAGGAGGGTGGAGGACAGGGAGGAGGCTGGGGAGGAGGAGGGAGGACAGAGGCAGGGGAAGAGGAGGTGTGTGCAGCAGGAAGTGGGGGAACCAGGAGACGCAGCCTGTTCCATGGTGGAGATGTCCCCGTCTGCAGGGAGGACAGCAATAGCTGGTCTAATCCCAGCGGCCCGCATCCCAGAGTCAGTGATGTCTGGGTTTGAGATGAAGCACAGGCTCCTGTTGGCGAGGTCTGCCTCCCTCATTAAGATTCATTAAGCTAAAGCTGGGCTCAGTCTGCCCTCCCGAGAGGCTCCGGGTGATAGGGTGCGGGCCGCAGGGGAGCCGACTGGGATGACCCCAGAGGCCGCGCACAGTCCCTGGTGGTCTCTGAGCCCTCGTCCAGCGGCCTCCTGGGCCAGCAGGCTCCCTCTGCAGTGGTGGTGGGCCCAGGTGGCTCTGCTAGTCCCTGTGCCTCTCACGCTCCCTACTGTGACTGACCAACGCTGAAGGCTGCAGGACGGTGCTGGCTTCTGGGCTCAGGTCTCTGAGCTAGGAAATTGCAGTCACTGGCTGCAAATGAACTGCTGTCCCCAGGCACCTTCTGGAGCCCTACGGTGCAGACCCGTCTGGAGGGCTCTCTGGGGCAGGCTCTCTGGCATCCCAGCCTGTGTGTGTCCAGTGAGCCTGTGCTGTGGGGGACGGCACCCAGGCCAGCACCTCAGGAGAGGAGGGGAGGCAGTGGGGCAGGCAGGAGCAGTGCCGCCCTCTTGGTGGGCAGGGAATGGAACCACGGGTCCTCAGACCCTGGGGACAGGCTCTGTGGATCAGGGCTGCAGATGCCTGCAGGCTCCCAAGGCAGCCTCTGAGGATGGAGGGCCTGGAGGTGACAGGGTTGTGCCTCAGCAGGAGCCCTGGACATAGATGTGTCACACAGGGACTTCTGTGGGCTGCAGGACCAGGTGGCTTCGTGAGCCCTCACCTGAGGGCGCATTGGGCTTTTCCAGGGCCAAGGGAGGAAACTGTCCAGCCCCCACCCCACCCCAGTGACACATCTGAGTGGCCTCTGAGCAGCAGTCAGCCTGAAGGCCTGCACCGGGGCCGGGGACACGTGTCCTGGGTGGTTGCCAGCAGCTGGTGGCCAATGGTGATGGCCGAGAGTGGACAAAGCCAACATGTCTGCTCCGGTTTCCCAGGCAGGTTCTGGTGTCCTGGACGGAGTCCCTGTGTGCAGAGGTCAGATGTCTGGCCACTCCTTCCTGTTTGTCGGGGCCACCTTGTCCCCTTGGTGCTAGGCCAGGACTTGACTTGTCCAGGGCACTGGCATGGACACCCACGCTGGCTGTGACCATGCATGTGGCCCAGCTGCCACCTGGTCGTGTGTGCAGGGGCCTCCCCAAGCACCTCTGGCACCAGGCCCAGCAGCTGGACCCCGCCTCCTGCAGTGTCCATCCGCGTGCAGTTGTGTCTACCTCCCTGGGTGCTCATGGGTGCGCCATCATCCCAGAAACGCACCATGCGGGCCCCACAGTCCTAATGCCTGCGGGTCAAACTGTGCACCGCCTCAGAGGACCTTGGCTTCCCGTCAGCAGTGGCCAGCCAGAGTGGACTCAGGCAGGCGGCAGGGCAGACGTGGGGCTGTGGTCTCTTGGGAGTGGGGAGTCTGTGGGGCCTCAGAGGAGGCAGAGCGGGGAGGGAGGGTGAGACTGGGGAAGAGGGAAGCAGAGAAGGAGGGAGGGAGGGGAGAGGAGGGAGGGGAGGCAGGAGAGCCTCTGGGGTCAGGGCGCTGGTGGGTGGGCCGGGCCTCTGCAGGGGCACCCCGACATGCCCGGGGCAGCAGCACACAGAGGGGCCTTTTTCTGGAGGAATCAGAGGTCACCGCAGAGAGCATTTGAAGCAGAAAGAGACGCCACCCACTCTCCCACCAGGGAGGTGTGGACCCCAGGTCCGTGGTGAGTGCCTGCCTCGGGCCACGTCAAGCCGGAGGGTGACCTCTGGAGCTAGGTGGGCCAGGGGTCATCAGGGAGCAGGACGGTGCTGGGTGCCATCTAGGGCACAGGTGGTGTGGGGCAGGGAGCCCGCGGGGGAAGGCTGGGGACATTCCCTTAAAGCTGGGAGGGAGCCAGTGCACGCAGGTGGCCCGCAGTCTGGAGATGGAGACGCAGAGACCCGCCCGCCAGGGAGGGAGGGTCAACAGGCCCACAGCGCAGAGGGGGTGGCTCCAGGGACAGGCCGAGTGTGGGGTGACCTGAGGCGGGTTCTGGGCTTCTCTCACCAAATCCGCAGCAAGCACAGAAGACGCGCAGAGGCTGGGCCCGGCTGTCCACCGCTGCAGGTGGCCTGGTCGCAGGGGCCTGATCTGATTAGAGACGCCCTGGGGCTCAGGGTGCTCAGCCCTGAAGTGGGGACGGTGGCGCCTCTGAGGGACACTTTCTGAAGTGCCAGGTGGACAGCTTGCGGAAGGCACCACGTGTTACGGTGGCACATGTCCCGCCTCCGTGGTCGCGCACTGGCTGGGGGCTGGGAGGACTGTGGCACCCACGATGGCTCAGGCTCTGTGACACCACGGGGACTTTCTGTCTCCCTCTGGCTTCTCCCTGTGCCACTTTGGTGATCGAGGAGAAAAGCCGGCCAGTCTGAGGACACACACGGAGAAGTGCGTCCCCCCCTGGTCCCTCCCCACCGACGCCTGTCCCAGAAGTCTCCATTTCCCACGTGGCCACCAGCCTCCTCTGAGAAGGCCCCACACCACCCCGCCCATGTCCCCGCCCCCTGGAGGCCTCCTCCATCATCTTCTCGCACGTCCTCTGTGATCGGCCCCTGCCCCCCGCCCCGCCCCCCGGATCTCAGGCGTTTCAGGTCCCTCCGTCCTGGACCTCTGCTTCCTCCCGGGGGACATGGGCTCCACCCCCTTCTGGAGCACTCCTGCCCACCTTCCACGCCTTTCCCGACGGCCCACCTCTGGCTCTAGGTGGCACTTCTGGTTCTCAGTCCCAGTGCCCTCAGGATGCAGCCCCGAGCCTCACCCGTCACCCTCTGGCCCTGCGTGCGCCACTCGGAGGCTGCCCTCGGCCTTGAGTCTCCTCTCCCTCCCCAGGGACCCCTTGGCCCCCCCTTGCCTGACCTTCTTAAGTTTTAGGCTTATGCTCCTCCCTGAGAAGCCGCCGATGCCCCCCCTGGGTGGGGGGCCTCTCGCGGGTGCGAGCCCCTGCCCCACCTGTCCCTCCGCACCCCAGAGCACAGGAGCGCTGAGGGCAGGGGCTGTCACTGGATGAGGGGGACAGGGACACTGAGTGGCTTCCTCTTGGCACACAGCACTTGTCTGGATTGGCTGCCCTCTCTGTGGGCCCCATGTGCACTGACCGCTCTGCCCACAGCCTCTGCGGCCAGTCCTGCCCCTTCTGACCTCCCTGGGAGAAGCAGCCGTCCCCTCCTCGCATCTGAGGCCTGTCCTGGGGCTCGGGCTCAACAGGCCTCAGGGACGGTAGCCTGGGGCCAGGCCTCTCTTTCAAGCAGAGCTGGAGAGGCAGGGAGTGGACGAGACCCGCAGAAGCCATGGTGGGACCTCTGAGGGTCCAGAAATGGCGGAGACCCCAGCTAGGTCCCCCTTTACTGGGAAGGAGGTGGCCTCTGTGGTTGGAGGCCCAGAGCCTGTGGGCCTCTGGCTGTGGCCTCGGGCAACATGAGCTGTCAGGTGGGTCTTAGGGTCCTCCTCCACAGAGGGAGGTGACCACACTGGCTGCTGGGTGGCACGGGCAGCTGTGGCCCTCTGTGTGCCTTCTGGATTTCCCAGGGGACCAGCTCTCGCAGACAGGCTTGGAGCCCAGCCCAGGAGGTGATGCCTCTGCACAGAATCAATGGCGGGAGATGGAGCCACTCGGAAGCGTTGCTGAGATCAGAGTCCATTACCCTTCACCAATCCCCAGTCAGACGCCAACACTCACGGGAACCACTGTCCTGCTCAGGCCCACTGCGTTCCAAGGTGGCCTGCCCCGGGTTCCTAGTAACTTCCCAACTGCCAGTTCACTCCTGTGGCTCTGGCCTCTGGAGACAGGGCTGGCTCCTGCAGGTGACACTGGTGACATCACTGCTGCTGTTCCCAGGTGGTGTGTCCGAGACACAGGTGGGGAGGCCTCCCCAGGGCAGGAAGCCCCTCCCTCCCCACACAGCGGCTGGAGCCCAGCCTGTGGTCAGCTGCCAGTCCTCTGTGGCCTGGTGGGGAGAGGGCAAAGGGCAGAGGTGAGAGGTCAGGTGAGATGCACTCAGCTGACCCTCATGCTGTGGTCTTTGCCTAGTGGAGGCAGGGCTTTGCAGATGACCTGTGCCTGGTGCAAGTCCTGAGAGGCAGGCTGTCCAAATGGGGGGCTGTGGCCTTGGTGACTGATGGGTGACAAGCCCCTGCTCCACTGGTTGCTGGTCCCCTGACCTCACCCAGCCTGCGTGGTCATTGGTAACACACCAGGCCCGGTGAGGGACAGTTCTCGGGGGAAATCTGCCCGGTGTGTGTCAGGCTAGACCAGATCTCAGCAGGGGAGGGAGGCTGACCAGGGAGGCTGACCAGCTGCTGTGCTTCCAGCCAGGCCGGACACCGGCTTTACTGGGGGATGCCCTGGGGCCATGGAGAGGATGCCAAGGCCTCTGCCCCCTCTGTGAGAAGGAGGCCCTGCCCCCAGGACAGCAGATGGCATCCTGCTGGGAAACAGGGCCAGGGTCTGCTTGCTGGAAGCCTTCAGGTGCTGGCAGGAGCCCAGAGGATGGTGACCTGCATGTGTAAACCAGGTGGGGCCCAGGCAGCCTCCCTCCCTCCGCTTGGCTTCAGGACTGCTGCCCAGGGACCAGGAAGTACAGGACCCAACAGCGGGGCAGGGGACGGCCATAGCAATGGGCACCTTGGCAAGCGGCCTGTGCCTGGTGGGCCCTGTTCACCACCTAGGAGGGGAGGCTCCCAGGCTGGGAGAGGCCAGGATGTGCCCAGGGTCTCAGGGCTGAGGGTGGGATCTCCGTGTGTGTCATGGTCTGGCCATCACCTCCGGTCCACCATGCCAGGAGGAGCATAGGGGACGGTCAGTCCTCGGCCTGGGTCCCCTCAGGGCTGCCTACCAGCAGGACAGGCGTGGGGGTGGGGTGGGGGATCTGGCTCCTGGCTTCTCCGCTTTTTGGCAGAAACAGACCCGGCGGCTGGAGGGAGGTTTGTCACCTGCTCCTCGTAAATCAGAGGCGTGATTTGGCTGCCAGTGCTTCCACTCCGCACTTCCGAGAGGCAATTAACTCGAAAATTGAATTGATGTGCATCGATTTCTCTAATAAAGTTATTGTAATATATTCCACTCATTGGAATCTGGAGCTGAAAGTAGACGTTCTGTGCCTGATTTCGCTGTCCCTGTAAGTCACTTGAGCCTGGGGAGGAGCACTGGCACCCCTCTCGCTTCCTTTCAGGACCACATGCCCGCTGTGGGCCTCTTCCCCGTGGCGGGGCTCTTCGCCGGCCAGGCCCCCGGGGGCTTTCTCAGAACACGGGCTGCAGGTGGCGCTGGGGATGCAGAACCCGACAGCGGGAACTGACACTGGGCACAGCTAGTCCCAAGGAGGCCCTGGTGCTGAGGTTACAGGGCTGTCAAGACGGGAGGAGGGACGGGCAGTGTTTGAGGGGACATCCAAACACAGGCCCCCAATAAGATCAGGAACTCCTGGACCAGAGTGGGTGGTGGAGCGCAGGACTCTGGCCTCCGGCAGATTCTGGGAGCAGCAGCTGCCCAGGCTTTCCCTGGGGACCTTGGTCACTCTGCCCAGGTGCCTCTTATCCCACACATGCAGCCACAGGCTTGGGATGTCCCTCTACTTTGCACTTCAGGAGTAGGACCTGGGGTGGCCAGAGACATGGCTGGGATCACCCGGGATCCTGGGATCACACCAGAATCTGCGCCTCTGCTTCAGAGCTGAGCTCCAACTACTCCTGTCCTCTCGGGAAGAAATGGAGGGACAGGCCCTCTGGGGCTCTGTGCCCCCAGTGAGCTGGCTGGGCCTCAGGAGCCCACGGGGCCTTCCCTGCTGTGAAGGGTCTAGAAGGTTCTTGGGGAATCCAGGGGAGCTTGGGCTCTGTGTGCCGAGCAGGGGGCCCTCCAGACACCCCAAGCCTCTCCAAAGTGCCCCGGGCTGGGAGCCGTACGCCATCGTGAAAGAACAGGACCAGACTCCATTTATCTCACGGAAAGCGTGCCCGTTCTTGACACTTTGTGTAGGACACATTTTTTAAATGAAAACAAGGCTTTGAGCAAAAAACCCAATTTTGTTTAAAACAACCTGTGGAGTTATGACAGATGTGATTTTGACTAACGAGCACCAACGTGATGGGAGCCGAGTGCTCAATTATGGATGAGCTAATTATGTAGTGCGTCCTGGCGTTTGGATGGCTGAGCCGCCTCCCTCCCTGCTCTGACGGCCTCCAGCCGGCTAGCTGGGATAATCAGTGGGACCTGGTCTCGCGCTGCTCTGCCAAGCAGCACAACCACTCAATTTGGCAACGGGACAGTCGTGCGTGGTGCGGGCGAGCCCTTCGGTCTGTGGCCGGGGTAGGGGCCCAGGAGGGACTCCAGACGTACTAGTGTGCGGGTGTCTCAGTGCACTGCAGGGAGAGCCCTGGGGGCTCGATCCCCATCAGAGGAGTGACCTGTGCCTCCGCTTTGCAGAGCAAGGTCCCCAGGCCCTGCTAGCCCTGCCCGGGGGTCAGTTCCCGTTGCTGGTGTGGTCTGTCTGCGGGGCGGGTCCAGGACGCGCCTCCTTTTCTCAGTCTCCAGAAATGGCCTTCCCTCCTTTCTTTATGAGGCGCTGCGTCGGCTAATCCCCGCCAGTGTCCCCACATCTGGGCTTGGTGCTGTTGCCCCGGGCGGTCTCTTTAGTCTTTACCACCTTCGTCTTAGGTGGTGGGAGAGTTGTGCAGAGGGAGTGGGATGATCCTTCAGTCTCCCAAAGCTTCCGGCCCTCAGACTTCAGAGCCCACACCCCACCCGTCCCCGTGGGGCACTGCAGAGTGGCTGGGACCCTGTGGGGAGCTGGCCCCCACCACCTGCTCGCTCCTGCTGGTAGCCGGCACGGGTGCAGACGTGGTATGGGTGTCTGCGCCTGTCCTAACGTGTCCTGCACAGGAGGTGTAGCTCAGCCTCCAAGGTGTCACCTGCGGATGGATGGAGAGCGGAAAGTGTTGGGAGACAGTGGTCCTGTGTTTGTAGCTGTGCAAATATTGCTCAAATATCCTCATGTACTGAGACTTCTGTTTTGGACAGATTTCTCTCCCCAGGAGATTTTCCATCCTTCTTTCTCGTGTGATGTGGTGGTGGGACACAGTTCCTCCTCTGCTCTCTAACAGTGACGGTCCCTGGATCTCATCTAATGTAAGCCCGAATGGCCTCCAGTCCCATCCACTTGGCTGCGGAAGACGGGGCACCATTTCTTCTGGTTTTCTTCATCTGTTCATCTGCTGATGGGCACCCAGGCCGACCCCGCGGTGGCTCCTGCAAGTGGTGCCGCAGGGAACAGGGCGGGCGGCATCTCTTCCACACCCTGCTGGTGTTCACTGTGGGATCTTCGCCCTGAATCGAGGGTGCTGACTGCACAGTGGGCAGGTCAGACACGAAAGGACAGCTGCCCGGGGCCCAGGTGGGCAAGCGAGGGTCCGGGTGTGTAGCCGTGCCACTAGAGGTTGGAGTGGCGGGGCAGTGGAGGTGGACAGCGGCTTAGGGAGGAACCCGGGATCTGCAGCTCACTGGGGACATCGGCCCACAAGACCCTGCCTTGCACTTCATGAAGGACTGGGAGAGAGGGGGCGGAGGCCCTGCCCAGGTAGGACCACGAGGTGGAAGCGTCAGGGACCCTGACTCCATCCGTTCCGGTCACGCACACCTGTGGGAATATCACACGGCCCCCTGCAAGGACGTGCGATCGTCACGTGCTGATCAGAGGCTAGAGGAGTCAGGGAGGCAGGGCTGCCGCCCAGCATGACCACTGTGCCCTGGCACCCAGCCTGCGCGAGCGCTGACCCCGACTGCGTGTGTGAAGGCAGAGGTCATGGGGCCAGCAGCGGCTGCCCCGAGAGGCACTCCCATCTGCATGCTGGTGGGGCTGTCCTGGGCCCTCCGTCCCCCGAGCCGGATCTGCCGATTCCGCCTGACACTTTTTCCTTGTGGGAGTGAAAGGGAGGCTACGTCCTCAACTGAGTTTTTCACTCGTGAACTTTGGTTCTGAGTGGGTTTCGATGGTCAGAGGAGGGGTGAGGCCGGTTCCGCAGTCCTGTGTCCCCAGCAGGTGTGTTCCTCGCTCAGCCAACAAACTCCCTGGGGTTATTTTTGACTGAAGTCCGGACATTTTTCCTTCCAGATGTCCTCAGTTTTAACCGAATGTCCGGTTCCTCAGGCTCCTCCTGATGTCCTTGGGGTCTGCACCACCCTGAGGAGCTGCCCCCACCTGGCCCTTCCCCGGGTCACCTGGCAGGGATGGGCATGGCAGACAGCCAGGGGGGCGAGCTGCCCTCCTCCTGTGTCACATGCAGGCGCCTCCTTGCTGGGTCACCTTGAAGGCCTGGCAGAGGGCCGTGGTCAGGTGTCGCCCTTGGAGAGTGACTCTGGGGGCTGATGCCAGATGCCACTTGCTGCCTCACCCTCTCAGCTGTCTCCCTCTTGTTTCCCGGTGTCCTCGTGTGCAGGGGGCTCCGTTTGTCAGTGTCCACGGCGTGGGGACAACCGGGAGGTACCGGGACGAGGCCCTTGTGCTTGCTGCCGTCCAGGGTCTTCATCCTGGGTTCCTCCCGTGCCGTTTCTCCTGCGGGTCATTTTCCAGCCCTCGCCTCCCCTGGGCTCTCCTGGGTCCCAATGTCAGGACGGGTGGTGGCGAGAGCCAGCCCACGGCTGCCGACCTGGAGCCTGGCTCTTGAACACCACAGGGTGCCCAGGGGTCTCGTTCCTCGTGCCTGAGCCACACTGGAGGCTGATGCCCGACCATCCACCTCCACCAGGACAAGCAGCTGAGCCAGCAAACTCCCCAGTGCTGGGAGGGCAGGAGCAGCCCCTGGCCACACACCAGCCCTCACCCAGCCCCTCCGTGGGCCCTCTGGTGGGTGTCTCTGTGAGGTCCCCTGGCTTCCACGTGTGCTTTCAGGATGGACAGCAGGACCCGGGTGCTGGTGTCCGGGGGGAGTGGGCCACCTGGGGAGGTTCCTGTGCTTCCAGGCTTGTGGGGCGTCCCTCCTGCTTTGGCACACGGGGGAGTGCTTCTCTTGGTGCTGATTCCGTGGACAGCAGCAGCTTGTGCCTCATGCTGTGAGGACTTGCCTCCCCCATGCTGGCTGCCCGGGTGGACACTGCAGTCCTACCAGGAGGGGACACTTCCTGCTCATTCCTGGGGGAGAGACTGAGGCTGGGAGAGGAGGCAGCACCTGCTGCAGGGAGCTGGTGTGCACGAGGGACTTCTGCTCCCGGACAGCTGGGGACATGCCACCGCCTGCCAGGCTCCATCTCTGACGCGTCCTTGCCTCTGTGTGAGCTGAGGTCTTGTTGGGGACCAGCATGGCCTCGTTCCATTTTTATGACAGATAATAGCAGAGGAGGTGGAGGGCAGCGCCAGGCCGTGGAGCTGCCCCAGGACGAGCTGTGAGGTCCCCTTCCCAGCAGGGCTCCTGGGGAGCCTCCTGGGCTCTGGGGGATGTGATTCTGTGGGGGAGGCTCACTGGGGTCTCTGCACCGCACTGGCCAGCCCTGCCCACTCCAAGAGCAGCCGGAAGCCTCCTTCCTCCATTAGTGGAGGGTGAGATCCTACCGGGCTTGTTCTCCCGGTGAGTGACATCGTTGAACATGGGAAAGTGTCACGCAGTGAACACCCGAGTGCGTCCCCAGCTCCAGCTACTTCTGAGATTGAGGACTAATTAAGACCGTGGGGGATGGCAGCATGGTGACTTCTGACAAGCCTCGGTCCTGATGTCCCCCTGGGAGCTGACAAAGGGGACAAGGGCAGGATCGGGCTGAGCACACTGTGGAGGAGCCGACGAGACTCTTCTTAGGAAACCTGCCAACGGAGCAGGGTCCTGCTCTGGAGGGACCACTCTGCTCCACAGTCCTGAGGCCCCAGGGGTGGGACGGGGTCACAGAGGCGGTCACACCAGATTCCTGTCAGACGCTTCCCACGTCACCCTCAGGCCTGGCTGACTCTGTGGTGGGGAGTTCCCACAGTGCCTCCTTCAGTTCTGCTGTGACCTGTGCCCCACACGGAAGCCAACAGGGAAGGCGGTCAGCCCAGCTTGTTGATCCTGGACCTCGGGTGTTTCCTGGCTGACCACTGGGCCGCTCCCTGGCTCTCACTGAGGCCGTGCTGGAAGGCTCTGGTCCCCAACCCTCTTGAGCCCACCCAGGGCTCTGGCCACCTGCACTCTGCCACACCCACCTGGCCGGTCCTTGTGGGTGGGATCTGGAGCCCAGGGGATTGCTGTCCCCCCAGGCCAGAGCTTTGGTGGCCACTGCTCCAGGAGGCGGCATAAGAAGGAATGTCACTGGGCGTGACAGAGCCAGGCTTGTTGCCACAGCAGGTCACAATGAGCACTCCCACCTTGTCTGCGTACCGGGGAACAATAACCACCGGCGGCGAGCTCAGACTCCAAGGAGAACAAGATAGAGAACGATTGTTCAACTTCACCCGTCTCAAAGCAACCTCATAAAAATTAAGGAATAATTTTTCAAAGAGATAAGGGCTTTAGGGACATTAAAATCAATACAACCAAATTGTTCCTGCCGGGAGGAGGTACACGCAGGCTGGGAAGGGATTTCTTTTCCCATTTTTAATTTACAAGAACCTTGTAAACTACAAATTAAAGAAGCCATAGCCATTCAGATGGCTTGATTCATTAAGGCTTTATTTACCCTTAATGCCTCCAAAGAAAAATAATTTGCCTACTGAACATGAGTTATGGGCTCAGAGCTGACATCCCCGCACAGATCCCCAGGCCCCCTCCAGGGTGGGGCTGCTGTGGACGAGCAGAGGAGGTGTCTAATGAGCTATATGGTCATTGTCCTCGAGGGAGCCAGGGGGCAAGACCCTCCCTCAGACGCTGGTGCCCAGCCCTGGAGGCTGTTGGTCAGCCACAGGAGTGCTGGACAGTCGCGTCCTTTACCCAACCAGCTGTAGCTACAGTTGTTCCCTGCATTCGCATGGCTTCGTCTCCCATGATTTCAGTTACCCGTGGTAAACTTCTGACCAGAAATATTCAATGGAAAATTCCAGATATCAACAATCGGTAAGTTGTAAACCGTGCTGGGGTTCTGAGCATTGGTTGAGATCTCGCAGGGTGCCCCCAGGTGTGAGCCATCTCTTTGTCCAGCGTGTCCATGCTGTATATGCTACCCACCTTTAGTCGCTAGGTGGCCATCTTGGTCATCAGGTCCACTATCATCCTGTCACAGTGCTGTGTCCAAGTGAGCCTTATGTTACTTAATCAGGGTCACAAAGTATGAGCGATGATGCCCTCACTTCACTGCAGCGCACTGTTCCAGTTGTTCCACTCTGTTTTTAGCTGTTAATTTCTTACTGTGCCCAATTTATGATTCAGACTTTATATCCAGGGCTTGGTACTGTCTGTGGCTTTGGGCACCCACTGGGGGTTCATAGATGGGGTGCCCACTGCATCTGTGACCGGCACTCACAATAGGCACAGAGGAGGGGCCCGATGATGATTAAGTGAATGAAAGAAGAATAAATGGATGAGTGAAGGGATCTGGTGCTACACGGACCTTGTGCTGACTCTGCGATGGGGAGTTCCCACAGTGCATCCTGTGGCTGGCATGTGCCATGGCCACGGTCACCCATTCAGGTCAACCTATTCAGGTTGTAAGACGGCCAGGAGCTGTGTCTGGGCAGGGGTCTTAACAGCTTACAACAGTGAAGACCCTATTTCCAATATGGCCCCGTTTACAGTGTTGGGGCCACCGTGCAGCCACTGGTCACAGGACTGGCCAAGGTTTCACCCCGCCCCACCCCGCCCCACGTCTTAGGTGGGGAAACTGAGGCACAGAGGCAGGTGTCAAGGCCTGTTGGGTGAGGGGTGGCTTTGGGGATGTCCAGTCTCTCTCCTGCCCCGTGAGGAGGAGACTGAGCGCCGTGGTGCCCTTTGCTGGGAACCAGAGCACAGCCAGTGTTTGAGCGGCGCTGGCCCAGGCACGGCTATTTCTGTCACACACTCCTGTTGACGCAGCTGGGAGAAGCCACAGCCTCCTCAGCTCTCGCTTGGGGACAGTTTTGCTCTGGGTGAGTGAACATTTCACTGGGAGCAGATGGTGAAGGTGAAGTTTGGGGGCTCAGAGGAGAACTTGGCCCCTAAGAAAGTTGGGGATCCTCCTTTGACTTGTCTCCAACCCATCTGTGTCCTTCGTAAACCCTGATGTCAGGGTCCTAATCCCTGGGACCTCAGATTGTGACCTTATCTGGGGGCAGGATCTTTAAAGAGGTCATTGAGTTGAATTGAGCTCACTGGCGTCCTGATAGAAGAGGGGGTCGGGGCACATGGGGACACCAGGAGCGTGGTGCACAGCAGAAAGGCCGTGTGGAGACACAGCAGCAGCCAGCCCAGGAGAGCCGGGGGGGGGGGCCCACCTGCCCACACCTGTTTCAGGCCTTCACCCACCAGGACGGGGAGACCAGTTTTCTGGTGAAGCCACTCAGCCCGTGGCACTTTGCTACGGTGGCCCCGTCAGCACACCGATGCTCTACCCTGTCCGATGCAGGAAAAATGACGAGACCTTTGAACCCGGTACCTCTGCCCCTGAGTGCATGCGCCCCTCCCTTCCCGGTGTCTGCATCCCGTGCCGAAGTGTCCCTTGGGTTTTGTGACTGTGTCGTCTCAGGCCTCCGGAACAACGAGCCATGCTGGGGGGAAGGTGGCTGAGTCCTGTGTGCTCCTGCCGGGTGTCACCTGCTCCCAACGCTCCCCTTTGCTGGTGTGTGCCTGGGGCCGCCTCTTCTGGTACTCGCCGCCATGAGCACCTTCTCTCTCCAGCCAGCCTTTGAGCACCCGGGGCAGACCCCCAGCCAGCATCGTGGGGCACCCGTCAGACGCAGAGCGAGGGGGTTCCACCAGGTCTGGCTGTGCCAGCTCCTGGGCTCAGCCTGTCCTGTCCATCTCTAAAGGGGGAGCCGTCCTTCCCCAGGAAGAGCAGCCTGGGGTTGGGAGGAGGCCGTGTGTTAGCCGACGCTGGGTGAAGAATTGTGATCCGCTGGGTATATGGGCCCCCTGGGGGGACTGGGAGACAGGGGAGGAGCCTGCACCTCACAGGAAGCCAGCCAGCGGTCCATCTTGGTAGGACGGTGTTCAGGGCTTGAGTCCCGGCAAACGTCCTGCCCTGGCTTCATGCCCATGGTTCCCGTGAGTGGCACAGTATGTCAGGCCCCGTGGACGCTGGAATTTTCCAGGGAGCATAGTAGGTCAGAGGTAAGAGGTGGCCAGCTGTGGACAGAGACAGACCCAGAGCGTCTCCCACCACCTGGCCCCTGGGTCGGTGTTTATTCCTCGGAGCCTCCTCATCTGGAAGGTCACCTGCTGGTCAGGGTCACTGGGAGCATGGAGTCAGGTGGTGTGTTTGAGCCCCGCCTGGTGAGATCAAAGGGCCCCCTTCCCGTTGGGGTGGAGAAGCCTCTGGAGAGTGCTCTCTGGGCTTCCAGATCCCAAGGAGTGGCTGGGCCTCGGCCAGCTTCCGCCTTGCACGGCTGCCTCACGTGCGGTAAGTTATTTCCCCATCTGTTTTGAGACTCCTCTCAGCCTGTTTACGAGGGTTTCTCATCACTTCTGTGGCGGGACTCAAGCTGCAGCGCTTCCGGCTCGCCCGTCCACGCTGGGCCCGTCCACGGGGCCTGAGAACAGCTGGGCAAGGGACTGCTCACACGCCCAGGATCACGCAGATGCTGTACCTCTTTACGGTTGTCTAGGGACATGGCAGGTGCAGCCACATCCCCCAAGACACGTGGAGAGCACCCCCACTTACTACAAAAGAGTGGGGGGCCCCAGCCCACGGGCAGGTTTGAAACTCACTGGGACTCACGGTCGCCACCAAAGCTAGGGCTTATCACGGTGAAAGGACACAGATCAAAGCCACCCGGGGAGATGTGTGGCTGAGCCCAGCGGATTTCGAACCTGCAGCTCCAGCGTCTTCTCCTTGGGGAGTCCAGGGGACTGGTGTGTGACGCTCACCCTTTTCCTGGGTCCCACGGAGCTGCTCCTTCCTGGGGTTGGGCTGGTGCTGGGGCAGAGCGTGGGGGGCCGGTGCCCTCCGATGCCCCTGGTGGCAGGTCCTGGCCTTGCTGGGGACTTTCTCCACCAGCCCCTCCTGTGAGCAGTGCAGCCACTCTCTGGACCACACGGCGTTCCCAGCAGGGCTTCCTTGATGTCCACTGGGCTCAGGTGGACCAGGAAAGAGGGACACGCCCTGGCCCCTGACACTGGATTCTGGGCTTGGAGGTCCCCTCTGCCTCATCTTTGGGGGAGTCTGTTCTTCCTAGAGGGAGGAGCAGCCCCTGCCTGTCCCCAGGGTCTCTGCAGGCCCTGCCTCCAAACCTCACCTGAGTCCCTGCTGGGGCTGGGACACCTGCAGGGTGCCCCACTTGTGCTGAACCCTGGGTCAACACTGGCGCTGCCGGGGTGCTGGGCAAGGGCAGGGGTGAAGTCGCTGCCACTGACCACTGACAGCTGACCCTCCTCATGGCTTCCTGAGCTGCAAACCTGCCCTCTGCTGCTGTGGAGGTGCTGGTGGCCTGGCGCCCAGCTGCGTCTGGTCTTCCTGCCGGGCTCGGCCCTGACTCCACCGAGCGGGGCGCCTGCGGGTGGCTCCGTCCTTCCTGGTTGCGTGTCTTTCCCTCATTAGTCACCGCTTCTCCACACTTAGCGGCTTCTCAGGTTTCAGGCATCATTGAATATGGGATAATTATTTTATCAGGCAATTTATTTCCCAGGTACATTTTTAAAGGTCTATTAATCAATCTAAAGGGAGGGGAGAAGGCTGGGGGCCCAAATCCAGGGGCACAAGGTGCCGCCTGGAACACCTTGGGGGAGGGGACTTTGCTTTCTCCGCTGACGTGGGGAAGAGAGGTGGGGGGGGCGTCCCGGCACCGAGGACAGAGAGGCCCAGCTCTCCTGACCTCAGGGACAGGAGAAGCCTGGCAGGGAGCTCGGATGGGGCGGGAGGAGGCTCTCTGGGTCCTGGTGCTGGGAGCTGGCCTCCGGGAGCTGAGGGAAGCTCACGCAGCTGACCCCATCCACAGAACCAGATGGACCTCCAGCCTCTCCTGGGCCCCATCAGTAAAAGATAAAAACATGATAAATATTGAAGCCGGAAGAAGCCTGCTCCAGGCCAGAAGCGTGGCTGGTTTCATCTGCAACAGACGCACATGGAGTTCACGCCCCGATCTGTAAGTGGACCCAGGAGTGGGGGACATGGGGGCCCTCACTGGGGAGGCATGATCCCAGCTGTGCTTCCTAATGTCCCAGCTTGCAGGGGGCAGTGGCTCGCAGGAGTGACGGTGGCTTTCTTCAGGAGGCTGGGACGTGGCCAGGCAGCCACCTTGCAAGGCGAGTCTCTGGGATGGACGTTTCACAACTGGTCATTAATAACAGCAAGTGGCCAGGGCAGGGGCAGGTGTGCTCTGTGGGGATCCCAGGTGTGACCTCCTGAGTCCCTGTGGGTGCAGGGCCAGCCCGTCCTTCAGCGGAGGGGCAGCCGCGAGCTCAGGTCTGCTGGCCCGGCTGGCTGCCCTGTGACGCTGCTCCTCTGCACTGCGGCTCTGGGGCCTCTGAAGGAGCAAGGCTGGCCACTGGGGAGGCCACCCCAGCTGAGGGGGAGGCCGAGTCTTCTCCCTGGTGGCCTGGTGACCCTGGTGGCCCTAGCAACTAGGCTCAGTTCACTGGTTGGTGGTTGTTTCAAAGACAGAGAAAGCAGTGAAGTGATTCTGCCACGTGGTGCAGACGCCCAGTGAAGCTTTATTTATTTATTCTTTTGGACCAGGAATCGAGCCCAACACGGAGCCACGTCCCCAGCCCATTTTATTTTTTATTTTGGGACAGAGTTTTGCTAAGTTGCTTAGGGCCTCACTAAGTTGCAGAGGCTGGTCTTGAACTTGTGATCCTCCTGCCTCAGCCTCCGGGGCTGCTGGGAGCAGAGTCACCGTGTCGGGCTTCAGTTGAGCTTTTGTACCTCTCACTCTCCTAAAGGCAGGGCAGGATCCACAGCCGGGGCGGCGCCTGCCCAAGCAGAGCGGACGCTGTTCCCACGGGTGGCCTCATGTAAAGTCATCGGGCGGTTGTTGTCCTTTGTTGGCAGACGGTTGTGCTCTCTGTCACTTGTTTGGTGTCATCTGTCCTGAGTTCACGGAGATGAACCCTGGTTGAAAAGTGGCTCGGGGAGGTACAGAAGTGGCCACAGGAGAGGCGGTGTAGACAGTCGGCCTCCAATGACTTAGACGGCGCGAGCGGTGGGAGCAACGGGGTGGGGTGGCGAGCGGGCGCGTGTGGCCAGAGCGGGGGAGACAGGCAGGGGCTCTGGTGCAGGACGCCGGAGGCTGGACACGAAGGCCTTTCCAGGAAGCAGGTTGATTTAGCTGCAGAGGTCAGAGGGGCTATGCCTAAAGCTCTCTGGCCCCGGGGCCTGGAGACTCTTTTAGGTTCGTACTCAGTGGGGTGGCTCCACTGCCGTGGAGTGGGTGGGCACGGAACGGTTGCTCTTTGTCCCAGATTTTAGGTCCCACAGAGGTTTCTCAGGATTTTACCAAGAAAACAGAGGAGTGGCATCTGCCCAGCCGCAGGCTTTTACGAGGAAGAGGAATCTGTCCTCCACCACAGAAGCCTCCGACCACAGTGGCCCTCTGCACACTCCTGCTGACCTCCTGGTGACAGTCTGCTGACCGGGAGAGAAGCTGCTATGCTACAATCACAGCGGGGGTCTCCTTGGTGTGGAGGGTACCTGGTGGCTGTGTCAGAACATGTGGAGAAGCTGGGGGCCTCCCGGAGTGGGCCTCCCTGGCCCCTCACCCCGGGCCGTGACCTAGCGGCCTGGCACTGGGAGGCCCACAGGTGGTCTCAGGAGGGCGGAGTGACAGCTGTGACCTAGCGAGCTGTCCCTGACAAATCCTGACTTACCTTTCCCAGCACAAAACTGAAGAGTGACACCTGTTGTCCCTGCAGACGGAGAAGAGGCCCAACAGTGACGACATCATTCAAAGCTGCCCACCTTGAAAAGAGGGGCGCACCCCTCGCCTGCCGAGAGCTCTGGGCCCCGGAGCCATGGGGAGGGAGGACCGGGCAGCAGTGTCTTGCGTTGATTTAGTGCTTTCTGTGTGTGAGGTGCCGAGCCACAGCCCAGAGGCCGCACGATTGGTCTATCTCAGGACAATCCCTGGTCACAGTGCACCTCCGTCGGGGGCCACCAGTTCCCATGCCCTCCTCCCTCTCCAAGAGGAATCCCAAGGACAATTCCCAGGACCGCTGCTTGCCAAGGAACGGGGCCTCCGTGGCCTGTCCCCCTGCTCCCCGCCCTCCTGCCCACCTGACTGGGCTCACCTGCCGTCCTGGGCCTCAGCTGGACAGGAGCCCTGACCCTGGTCTCAGGTGCCTCCCACCAGGCCTGGCCTGGGGTGCAGGTGTGACGGAGCCTGTGGCTCTGTGGGAGAGCGGTCACAGATGGACGGTGGGTGTGCAGAGGTGGGCCTGGCCAGCTCCACCTCTCCCTGGAGGCTTCTCACCTCTCTCCCTCCTGTCTGGGGCCCACTACTCAGCATGACCCGACCCCAGCAGAGCGTGTGGGGAGCCCTCCACCTCCAGGAGCACTCCCCCCTTCCAGCAACCAGTGGGGGTCCTGCCCCAGGGAGGCCCAGCCCTCTGCTGGACGCTCACTCACCTCAGCGGGAGGGACGGGCTCACTCCCAGCCCCTGGGCTGAGCTCTCTCGCCGGAAGCAGATCTCCCTTCAGACCATCGGGCACACGCCCACCTCCGGGGTCTGCAGAGGGGCCGCTCTGGGAGCAGCTGTTCTGATGGAGGAAGGTGGGGCCTGGGCTCCGGCCCTTCTGCCCTGTGCAGCCTGGACGCTCCTCCGTGACGGGCTCCACGTCTCACCCTCCGCCCTGCGCCACAGAAGGGACGCAGCCTCAGAACAGGCTGTTCTCAGCACACATGGCACGCCCCCCGGGGGGTGGTGGTGGGCTTTCTGCGGGGAGCGCGTCCCCTTCCCGTGGAGTGATCCAGAGGCCCCTGGGGCGCCAGAGCTGGGCCACGGATGGCTGCGGGGGCCTGGGTGATGAGTCCCAATTTATATTAATGGCATTTTAGATGAGCCACAGCTGAGGCTGGCTCCGCCCTGCACACTGGAGACCCCGATGCCAGGGGAAAGTGAAACCATAAATAAGCAGTGAAGACCCCCAGCTGTGGTGCTGGATATAAAGGAAGGGCAGGAAGGCGGGCAGCTGCTCCCGACCCACCCGCCCGCTCCATCCTCCACCCACAGGCCCTCCCTGCGGCCTGGGCACCCTGCGGCCTGGGCACGGCCCACAGGCAGGCTCCGGGGCTGCGGCCTGCGGTTTTCCTCTTCTGCCAGAGGTTGCTCTCAGGCCTGGGGATGCCGTGGCCAGGGGCCCGCAGCTCAGCCGTCCTCCCCTTAGGGTTTCTCTGGACCAGCTGCTGCTGAGGGGAGGGTCTCAGGAGCTCGTGGGGGCACCCGCTGGGGAAAGCCCGCCTCCAGGGTCCAGCTTCCGCAGGACGCCCTCTGTGCCTGGCCGTGAGGGTCTCTCCATGCACAACCCAGTGTGGCCTTGTCAGAGGGCGAGAGGGACAGGGAAGAGCATGAGCAGGAGACTCAGGGAGACAGAGCCAGCCAGGTGAGGTCACCATGTTCTGTGTCTCGACCACGTAAGACCCGCCCCCGCCTGGCCCAGCCACACCCAGGGAGGGGACCCCAAATACACGGTTCCTCCTCTACCATTGTGCGGGTCGGGTCTTTCGGTGCCACAGAGAGAAAGTTGACAAACAGTGACTCAGGCCCACCCAATCCTTCCCCTCCACTTCTGGACCTCGGCACCGGCTGTCAAAGACCAGTCTGTCTCTCTTTTTGTCCCTTCTCCAGTATTTTCCAACCAAACAAATTAAAACCAACAATGCCCCAGGGGAGCACCTCACCCGAGGCAGCAGGGCCCCCCTCTCCTGGGTTCCTCCAGTCAACGAGCTGAGCCCTGAGGAGCACTGGCAGGGCTTGTCTGCACCTGTGAGCTGGGAGTGGGTGAGGGCCCTGCCACTCACCAATGGGCGTCCAAGGTGGCTGCTGTGCCAAGGTCTATCAAGGCCTGTGTGTGGGCACAGGGGCCAGGAGCACCCTGCAGGTTGCTGGGTCTAAACACGGGGTGTGTCTGCCCTCAGGCACCCAGCTTGCAGGTTGGGTCCTCCGGTCCTGGGGCTGGAGGGGCTGGCCATGCGGACACTTGGAAGCGCAGGGGCATATCAGGCCTGTCTCGGGGACTGAGAGAAGCCACGTGCCATCCCCCAGCACTGTGCTGGAGCTCCAGACAAGCCACCCAGTTACCATGACTTGGTGCTCGGGTCTGCAAAGCAGCGTGTGGCCCGTGGGGCTGCGGAAGCCCAGCGCTGGCACTTCACAGGATCCCAGGACCTCGGGCTTCCTGCAGACTGTGCTGGGGACCGCGAGCTCCTCTGTTCAGTGAGCGGGTTCTGCTTCTCAACCTGGCGACAGAGGGGTGAGTCCACAGGGACCCTCAGCGGCAGGAGAAGGTGGAGCTGCTTTAATGGCCCCTGACTCGATGGGAACAGGAGAGACACCTGTCAGTCTGCTGGCTCCCAGGTCTTGAAATCCAGATGAGGGGGTGCCCGGGACCCTGGGGCTGGGTCCCTTGGGGAGAGAGCTGAGGAGCAGCACCCTGGCCCGGGCAGAGGAGGTGTGGACAGTGGAAGGACAGCGGGCATCTGAGAGGATGAAGATGACCTTGAGCCTGGAGCCTCTGCAGGACCCAGGGCTGCAGGCGGAGAGGCTGCCTGTCCTCTGTGGAGGGGACCCACCAGGCGGGGGCAGTTCTGGGCATGAGGGACAGGAGGCTGCAGAGGCGGCCAAGGACGTGGCCGGCAGCAAGGAGAGCCGTCAGAGCGTTTGTGGGACAGAGCTGAGCACCAGGCCTGTTTCTGTGGCCCTCTGACAGCTGGGAGCGAGGTGGAGCCGTGTCACAGAGCGCTCGAAGGACCCCACCCCTCTGCCCTAGCCGATGGGTCCTGAGGGGGCGCCTGCCCACACAGCGGCATTCAGAGCTTTCCTTGGGAGCTGGACGTGGAAGACAGGGGCATTTGGAAGAGCCTTTCCTGGGGTGGCTGCAGCAGGGACAGGCGCCAAACACCAGAGCCTCACGCCGTCTTTCATGTGGACTGGGGAGCAGAAGAGGGCTGTCTCCAGCGGGGAGGAGATGAAACGGACATGCTCAGAGAGTTTTTAGAGAGAGGACTTGAAGCACTCTGGTCCCTGGATCAAGCAGTTCCTGAGGCCCGTCTCTATTCCTGCTCTTCCCACAGTTCTGTGATGTCTGCAGGGCCCTTTCAACTGTCATCTAGCTGTAGTGGGTTGGAGTTAGGTTTCTTTCAGATGCCACCTCACAAGGGAAGGCTCAGGCCGGGAGGCAGGAACCTCAGGGGCTGCAGCTCTTCATCTGAGGGGACCCTCACCTGCCCTGGCTGCCCGAGACGCGCTTCCCGCTCGCGCTCCACCTTGGCGGCTGATTGACTCGCTCCTCAGCAGGTGCGGGAGTCTCAGAGCTTCTGATTCAGGCTTGAGCTGGGGGTTGGACCTACGGTCTCCCTGGAGCTTTACCCAGGACCAGGAAAGCCGTCAAGGGCAGGGGCCACAGGCCAGCCAGGGTCCCTCAGGCCCAGGAAAGCGGTCAAGGGCAGGGGCCACAGGCCAGCCAGGGTCCCTCAGGCCCAGGAAAGTGGTCAAGGGCAGGGGCCACAGGCCAGCCATGGTCCCTCAGGCCCAGGAAATCGGTCAAGGGTAGGGGCCACAGGCCAGCCAGGGTCCCTCGGGCCGGGGACTCGGCAGCAGGGAGCCCCACTGTGGGGAGGCCAAGTGAGAGGTGACCTGGGGCACTTGGGAAACTGCAGCTGGACGAGGAGCTGCCTGGGGGACCAGCTCGAGGCGGAGGGGCTGGGGCACACTTGCTGGAGGCAGCAGCCGGAGAGCCATGATGGCGGGCGGCTCCCCGTGGCGTGAAACGTGCTGGTGAAGCCCGCTCGTGGAGCCCACCAGAAGGTCACAGGGAGCCCGGGAAAGACGAGGCAGGGAGCGGGCAGAGAGGCTCCGGCACCCTGGGCAGTGCATGCCCTTGAGGCCTGGCCTCTGCCCAGGAATCCGCTGAGGTCAGGGGAGGACGGTGGCTGGACACCTCTGTGGCCTTTTGGAGTCGGCAGTGACCTTTGGGGTCACGTGACCCAGCTCTTGTGTTTTGCAGGCGAGGACGCTCAGTGAGGTGGGCGGTCATGATGCCGTGTGGGTCAGAACGGTGACCGGAACCCGGCCCACATTCCCCCAGGTCTCCCGTCTCGCTGGGCAGACTGAGCGGCCCTGCGCCTGTCACCCACGGCCACCAGAGGGGAGCGGAGCCCATGGAGAGTGGGCACCGGGGCTCCGCCTGGGCCTGGAAACTGATGAGGTCGCGGCTGGGCGCTGGGGGAGTTCTCACGCCTGCCCTGCAGATGCCCTCTGTGTGTGCCTGGGCCTCGGCCCTGCCCCTCCTGTCCCCTCCCCCTCCCTGAGGACAGTGTCCCCAGGTTGTGGGTCCCCTTCAGCCTGGGATCTGGGCAAAGTGAAAGTCACTCAGGGCCCAGCAGAGCCCAGGAGGAGAGCAGAGCTCAGCCCCATGTGCCCTCGAGCGCACGAGGAAGGCAGCTGCCGGGCAGCATGAGCGCCTGAGGTGGGGGCTGTTTGTCCTGTGGCCAAAGCTGACGATCACGGGAACTTTCCACATAACTAATGCCCGGGGAAGCCTCGGATGCTGGCCTGACGGCGGTGCTCAGAAACTCCATCACACGCCATGAAAACAGGCTGCTATTTAAAGCACTATTCCTGCTGATAAGAGCTTGATACATGGGCTTCCCCACAACCTGATCAGAGACCCACACGGGTGAGGGCTCCTGAGACGGGACTCACAGAGACCCTCGAATCACTCACGGAGTTTCTGCCGGAAGCACTGGGGTGGGGGCGGGGTGCTCTGCAGGGGGCTCCCCCAAGGGCTGGAGATTCCCGGGGTGTCTGAGAGTAGGCAAGGTCCCAGCTGGACCTGGACCGGCATCGGGAGCAGTTGGCACAGCGATGCCCTCTGCTTCATCCAGGGTCCTGGGCATGACACTGCCTGGGGACGGCTCTCGTCACTGCCACCTATTAGGAAGGCCACCGAGTCTGTGTGTCCTGGCTCCCGGGCTCAGGAGTGCACTGGGAAGCCAGGCCTTTGACTCCCAGGGCAGAGAACTTTGCGTGGACAGGTCTTTGGGTGGACGGTGCAGGTGACCTGCTGGTCCATGCTGCTCTGAGCTCTGCCTCAAAATCGTGGGCTCCCGAGAAAGGCTTAGGAGAGGGGACACCTCCACCCACCTAGTGCGCTCAGGCTCATGGGACACAGAGGACAGGCCTGATGGCCCACCACTCCCTGCCCAGGGGGGCCCGACACCAGCGTCCCTCTCACAGGAGTGGACCTGGGTTCCTTGGCCTCTGAGGTCCTTGACTGTCACACGTGAGGTGAGCAGATGGTGACTTGGGACTCCCAGGGACTCCCCTGCCGAAGCTCCTGCCCACCTTGATGGACCCAGAGCCTGGTTCTGGGACGACGCCCCACTGTGGCTGGCGCTGACCCTCCAGGGCCTGTCCCTCTGACGGGTGTCCCCGCAAGTGGGTGGGGGGCTCCCTCCTGGAGCAGCCCAGCTCTGCTCTGGGGCTCAGGTAAGCGGGGAGCAGAGCGGGCCTCCTCCTGGGGTGGGCCACGGCGCCAGGCTGGAGGAGACGGGGGCCGCAGCGTGGGAGGCCGTGGGTGGGAAGAGCGAGCCCAGGGTCCAGGGGACAGGAAGCCAGGAGAGCCACCTTGCTCAGGGCTGGAGGCTCTGGTCCCGAGGACAAGGGTGGAGGAACACATATCCCCAGCAGGGTCAGGACCCCTGAGTCCTCCTGTGTCCAGCCTGGCTCTGGTGGCCACGCCTCCTTCCGGAGCGCCCCCTGCCCCTGCTCCCCGTGAGTGAAGGCCCAGGGCTCTCTGGAGAGCTGGGAGCCTGCAGGGCTCTGGGTCTGATCAGAACCGTCAAATCAGGCAGAGGCCTAGGGTTAGCTGAGTGGGAGGACCAGCCTGTGGTGCTTGGCTGACCGGGAACAGGGGCTAAGAGCAGCGGACCCCTGTGAGGACTCAAGGTTCTCTCTGCGTCCACCTGGCCTAGCTCTTGGGGCTTGCCACAGGAAGGGGTTTTTTTTGCTCTTAAACCAGAAGAGATGGCCTCGAGGGCGTCATGTCCCCTGCCAGGCACAATCCCTGTCTGGGCAGCCCTCCCTTCACCATGAGGTGGGCAAAGGAATAAGGAATGTCTGTCCACAAGACAGGCCAAGGACGTGCTGACCCCAGGACCTGGTCCAGGACCTTCTACCTCCAAAGACCCATCCTGAGGGCTAGGACGTGAGGCCCCTCTCCCAGGAGGAGAGCAGAGACTGAGACGTGGCCAGTCCTGGGCAGGGGGCCATGTAGGGAGAAGCAGGTCCTGCCCTCCGCAGGGTCTTTGCCTCCTGGGCCTCAGCTCTCTGAGGTCCACCGACTGAAGTCTCTGTGGGGACCACGATGTCCCGTCCACAGCTGCTTCTCCAACATGCCACCAGCACTGCACACAAGCAGGTGTGAGCAGGCACTCCCAGGCTCCCCGCAGTCACCAGGCCGAGGGACAGGCAGACAGCAGGGAATGTGGCAGCCCACGAGCCCCTCTGAGAGCCATGGGGTGGGGGCCCTCTCATCCTTCCTGGGGGTGGAGGGGCCTCTCTCTCCCTGGGCCCCTGGAGGAGCACTCTCTCGTCCCTCCTGGGGGTGGGTCCCCCTCTTCGTCTCTCCTGGGGGTGGAGGGACCCTGCTTTTCTCTATTGGGGATGGGGGACCCTGCCATCTCTCCTGGGCCACGGAGGGGGGTCTCTGTCACCTTTCCTCCTGGTCCTTGGAGGGCCCTGCTCCTCTCTTGCAGGACACGTGACCACCCTGGAAGCCGGGAGGGTGCTATAATTTTCCTGTGGTTGCTGGGACAGAGGACACAGCCTGGGCGGCTGATGACCACAGCCATGTGTCCCTGAAGTTTTGGTTCTGATGGCAGAACTCCGAGGCCTGTGTCATCGGTGGGTTCCTCCAAAGCCTGGGGAGACCCCTCTCCCCTCTCTCTGAGTCTGGTGGCCATGCACGGCCAGCAGTTCTTGGCTGTGGGTGCGTTACACCGAGCTGCACCTCCCTGGCCACCGGGCAGTCTCCGTCTCTGTCCTGTCTTCTTGTAAAGGACATGGGATCAGAGCTGGTCCTAATGCGACACGGTGCCCTCTTAACTCGTCACGTTGGAAAGGCCCTGTTCCCAAGCAAGGCCGCATTCTGAGATTCTGGGTGGACACGACTGTGGGTGGACACCATTGGACCTAGCACAGGAAGCGAGGGACAGGAGCTTGGGGGGGTGATGGTGGGTGCAGTCTGTCCCAGTTGGAGGCTCCTGGCCTCAGGCTGGGTGCTGCAGTCAGTCAGGCCCTGGCCCTGGGGTCTCTCTGCTCTGCAGCGGGGTCCTGATGCCTCAGCTGCTCCCTGGGCCTTGGGGGATGGAGGAGGAGTCCTGCCCTCCTGGGTGAGCATCCCCGGGCCGAGCTTGTCACCTGCCAGTGCCAGTTTGGATCATGTCATCCCAGGCACCTCTTTGGAACTTATCAGAGAAGATCAATGACTAATTGTCACTTGAAAGCGGTGCCTGCTAAAAACCACACTTTGAGCTTTATAGTTCTCCTCTCCAGCTTTTAAGATCCAGATTAGTTTCCTTGAACTGCGGACACAGATCGATGCATTTCAGAGGAGTGTGGCACCGGAGGCTCCGCGGCCAGGCAGCCCATCAAGCGCCGCTCAATCTTTTAGACACTTCACAAGGTGCTGGTGGCTGGAGGGCCCTCGGCGACTGATGGGGCTGACAGTGGCCGGGCGGGGAGGGAGGAGAGCTGTCTTCAACCTTTAGTTGAGAGTGCGGAGCCCCCGGCTCCGCAGGTGGCCTCATGTGGTTGAGCAGGAGATGTGGGTTTCTCCCGAGGTACGGGCTGCTGGGGCTGGTGGGCATCTGCCGGGACCTCAGTTCCAATGTGACATCTGGGATCAAGGCTGGTAATGCTCAGTGAGCTTGCTTGGAGCGGGGGCTGAGGGGAGATGATGGGGTCCGGAGCCTGGAGGAGCACTCGCCCCTCACCTGCTTCGGGGAGAGGAACCCGGTGCTGCTCTGCTCCCTGGAGTCCTGGATGGGATGAGAGGAGACGTGGAGGCAGCGGGCGGTGAGCTGGGCCCAGCAGCTGTCCTCAGGCTACCCTTGTGGGATGGGTGACTGAGCCCTGGCCCGCCATTTTGACTCTGATGCTCTGTGAAATCATTTCCCCAGAGCAGGCGACTTTTGCAGGACTGTTCTGGAAGGCAGCTCCAGCTTCCCAGACTGAGAGTGACTCAGAACTTCGGGTTTATCTCCCAGCAGAAGTGGCCCTTAGGAGCTCTGAGTTGACTGGAAAGGATCCAGCATCCAGCTGGCTCTCCCCGATTGGCTGGGTGACCTCAGGCAAACCAGTCCCCTCCCCAGGACCCCACTCCATCATCTGGGAGATGCGGGTGCAGCACTAACTGCTGTCCCTTCCCTGGGGTCCTGCAGCCCACGGGAAAGAGCAGGGTGCCTGGGACGCAGATGGTGAGTGGTGGGGGCCACTGGAGTGTGTCCTCTGCTTCTGTGTCTCTGTTGTGACCAGTAGCCTGTGTCTTTGAGGAAATGTTAGTTCTCTGGAGAAGCCAAGACTCAGCAGCAGAGCAGAGTCAAGCCCAGCCCAGGAAAAGCGAAGGTAGCCAGGGCTCGGGCCCCTGGTCACCAAGGGAGATGGGTCCTTGAGCTTGCTTCTGCAAACGCTGTGGGCAGCCTTCTTTGTGCCAGGCTCGAGCCTCAGCCATCACAGAACAGGCAGGAGGCCTGACCTCTTAGGGCTCAAAACTCTCCTGGGCCAAGCGTCCACTCTCCAACCTTCAGTGGCCGCTCTCGTTGGCATTGCTGGGATTGTCATTTGTGGCACCGGGGAAACACGAGTCACCCCTGGTCAAAGCCAACGTACCGAAGAATCAGATTTGCCTTCCAGAGGGGCCTGGGGAAGCCTGGCCTCCTGCAGCGAGGGAGGAGGGAGTTGCCAGAACTGGGCCAGCCCTGCCCAAGCCCTTCCCCAGCTCCCAGGAAGCTTCTGGCTGTTAGGAAGGGGAAGCTGCAGGCAGCCTCACTGCCACTTGTGGTGGCCAGGGATTCCAAGGCTGAGTGTGGGGGAGCTGGCCTGGGCGCAGGCCAGCGGCGGCTTGGGTCCCTCTTCCCTCCTCCGCTGCCTGGCTGGCCTGGGACCTCACACCGTGTGAAGCTGGCTGGCCCCATGGGCTGACACCTGTTGACAAAAGCAGGTCTTTACGGCTCTTGCTGGACAGTGCTGAGCCCAGCGTGGCCACGAGCTTGGGGGGATGATGTTGAGGGGAGAAATGGAGCCCACCCACCGTCCACTGTCTTTGTTTACACTGGTGTAGTGACCGTGGGCCTCTGCTGCAGGTGTGAGGTGGGGCTCCTGCTCCAGGTGTGGGAATGGTGGGGGGCCAGAACACCCAGGTCACCCCTCTACACTTGTGAAAACAGAGAAGAGGGCCCTTCACCCGACCGGGGGACCACAAGCCTCCCTATTCAGAGTGCCCCGTGGTGACATCCCCAGAGGTGGCCCCAGTGTTCGGTGCTTAGGGAAATGTTGAGGCCGGAAGTGGCTGTAGGGGTGGTGGGGCGGCTAGTCTAGTGTCCCCAGAGTGGCCTGTGCTAGACGGTGGAACACCCTAGAGGAGCTGGATTCCAAGGAAGCTGAGCCCTCCCCTCACCCACTGGAGTCTCCTGTTGAGAGGAGGCGGCAGAATCCTTTTGGAAGATGCTGAGACGTTGGGCAGAGTCGGGTGCTGCTCTGGCCAAGCCCCCTGTGGTTTCTCATTCCCTCCCTCATCAGAGAGTCTCTGAGGCCCCCCTCCAGGGCCTCCTCGGCAGAGGGTGAGCCCCATGCATCGCCGCTGCGTCGGGTTGATGAGAGCTGCTGGGAAATGACTGTGGGAAGCGGCAGGAGCTGCCAGGGAGGCTGCAGAGCCTGCTCTCTGGCCGGGAGGATCAGAGAGGGTCGTCCTGTTCCTGCAGGGCCAGTGGGTACAAACGCCCGGGAGGCAAGGGGCACAGGGTGGCTGTTCCAGAGCTTGCCACAGAGGTGGCAGGAGCAGGTGACAGGTCAGAGACGACTTCTGGGTGTCTTGTGTGTGGTTGGAGCTGGGATGTCCCCTGAGGGGTGCCAGAGCCTCTGGAGGGTTCCTGGGGATCCCTTGATCTGAGGGCGCTTGAGAGCACCTCTCGGCCACTGGGTGGCGCTGCTCCTCTCTGGATCTCTGCTTCTCAGAATGGGTCGACCTTGACCTTGCTCCCAGGGGCGATTTTTGGGTGTGTGAGATAATCACCCTTCTCATTCAGAGTTCACTACCCAGGCCCGCTGGAGGGGAGCCGGAACCTTCAGGAGAGCTCAGCCTTTGAGCTGCTGGAGGTGGAAGGATGGGGCCTTGGGTGTTCTCTGTGAGGGACAAAGAAGGAAGAGAGTACTCGGGGCCAGAGCACAGGCTGTGGCCATTTGTGCAGGACGGTTGCATCTCCTAGCCTCCCTTTCCGCAAGCTGGGACCCTGTGACTGAGCGTGGCCAGTGGGAGGTGGACGTGGAGGGAAGGGAAGGCCCTGAGATAGTAGAGTCCTGGACAGGGGGCCCCAGGCTCACGGGTACCTGTTGGCAGCTGGTGAGTGCCATCCTGACTGTGCGTCCCCACATCCTGCTCGTCTGAGACGGCAAAGTGAGCGGAGCGGATGACGTGGCCAGGCTCACACCTCCAGGCCACAGGAGAGACCTGGTCTCATGGTCTCGCAGGCCCGGGAGGGACTTGGGGTCAGCTCCTCTGAGCCTTGGCCTCCTCAGTTGCAGAAAGGATATTATCGTCCCTCAGTATCTGTGGAGCTCCAGGACTGATGTGGATACCAGCGTCCACGGACCCTCAAGTCCCTCTATAATTGGGGTGGGATTTACATGCACCCTGCACACGTGCCCCTGAATACGTTGACTCCAGGTGACCAGGTAAACAGGGGTCGTGATACACTGTTTAGGGACTAAGGACAAGGAGCAATCTCTGTCTTGGTGTAGATACAATCATCTTGGGCTAACAGCATGGGATGAAGCAGGGGCCCAGGGAGCTGTGGGGGGCTGTGGCGGGTGAGTGGGCTGCACTCCAGCGGGCTCAGGGCCGTGCTCGGCGTGTGATCAACTGAGGTTTCGCTTCTGAAAATTTTGGAAAAAATGTTTTGAGTAGTTTTGGCCTGAGGTTGGTTGGATCTGTGGACGGATGTGGGGCCCAGGCATGTGAGTGCTGACCTGCACCTGTCTCGTCGCTGCATGGAAAGGAAGCCCACAGAGCAACGGGCAGAGAGCAGTGCAGTCCCCCCCAGCCTGGGAAAGCAGCGGTCACGGTGGACGCCAAGCGTGCACAGAGGGGTGCTTTAGTTTTCGTCACAGTGGCCCCTCTCCCTGGTGTGGGCAGCTGTGGGCCCTGGGAACCCCCTGCAGGGGCAGCTGGGAGAGCCCTGCCAGGGCCCCCGGCCCCCAGGGCCCCCGTGAGGATTCTGGAGCGGCTCGGAGCAGGAGTCTTTAATCCTCCACTCACTGTTCTGTCGATCACAGCTCACATGACTGTTCCAGGCCACTTCAACGCCACTCAGACTCTAATGGAGCCATTTAGTCCAATATTCTCAATTATTTTCAAAATTTAAAAGGCACGTTAATGATTTCTGAATGGTTTTGATGAAACCGCAGTTAGAAGCTGGACTTTGTCTCCCAGGGGCCTCGGGGGTGGGGGGCAGGGAGTGCCAGGAGGATGAGGGGACCTGGGGCGTGGCTCTCCTCCCAGCTCAGCCCAGGAGGAAAACGGGCTCTGCTGACCTCGAAGGCTTGCCTGGAGGGTCCAGCCTCTCCCCAGAGGGAAGCCCTGCTGTACGGAGGCCTCACCTTCTCACTCATGGTCCACTCACCTGGCGCCCACCAAGGCCATGACCCTTCATGGCCTGTGCAGACCCAGGATGTGACCTCAGGACCGGATGTAGGACCGTGTGCGGAGTCATCAACACACTTGGAGATGGGCTTCCTGCTGCCATCTGCCTACATTTGGTGGGAGGCAGAGGGCGCAGTGACTGCGGGACTCCAGGATGAGGCACTGTGTCCTGGAGAGCTTGGGGACAGCCAAGGGGCTGGGCTGGGTCCCCTGGGCAGCCAGGAGTTTACTTGGCACCAGGGAAGGTGGCTGGGCTGTGGGGGAGGCTGGATGGGCCCTGTGTCTTGGAAGGAGGGCGGGATGACGGGGGCCAGCATGGGAGGAATGGGGGCCCGTCATCAGGTCAGGGTTCACAGACTTGGGGCCCCAGAACCCCTCTGTGCTCTTTCTTCAGAAGTTCCACGTCTGGTTAACGTTAGCTGTGCACGTTGGAGATGTGCAGCGTGCTCTTTCCTCTCGGGAGGACACAGCGCTCGCTGACCACGTCCACGCAGCCTCACGCTCCCTGGAGGCCCAGAGAGCCCTCGTTTGCTAGAGTTTCTGCACAGAGACGGCACTGGAGAAATTCAAGACTCACGCGTTTATTGATCCACTGAGAACAGCAGCAGTGAGCCTGCAGCATGAGTAGCGAGCAGGGGCTAAGTGGGGTTACAGCCCTCCCTCCCCAGACAGTGAGCCGTGGCCTGGCCACCTGTCTGTGCGTGTTGCTGTTGCCTTACCAGAGGATGGCTGGACGCTCACAGCTGCTCCCCGGCTGTCCCCACATGCTGTTTGTTTTGGAGTCAGACGAGGCTGTGGCTCCACGGATCCGCGGTTGGCAAACAGGGCGTTCAGGTGCCACAGCGGTTCTGCTGCGAGACTGAATGAAGACAGGTGAGGGCGAGACTCTCAGGTCAGCGGCCAGGTGGACTCGGCAGCCCTGTGGATGACCTTCCCTCCCACAGTGGACTCGTACCCGTGTGTGATTTGGAAGTGCCACCCATGGGCCACTGAGGTGGTACTTCACTGTATTCTGCAGGTCCCCGGGACGGGGCGCAAGTCCTGGCTCAGCTTCGCACTCCTCAGGCCTCCTCCTTCCCCCTGTGGCAACCATGGAGCCCCTGCGGGTAGACACCAGCCTCCCTCTGCCCACCTCTAAGAAAGTGACCTTGGGGACACCCCTCCCTCTGCCCACCTCTGAGAGAGTGACCTTGGGGACACCTCTCCCTCTGCCCACCTCTGAGAATGTGACCTTGGGGACACCTCTCCCTCTGCCCACCTCTGAGAAAGTGACCTTGGGGACACCCCTCCCTCTGCCCACCTCTGAGAGAGTGACCTTGGGGACACCCCTCCCTCTGCCCACCTCTGAGAATGTGACCTTGGGGACACCCCTCCCTCTGCCCACCTCTGAGAATGTGACCTTGGGGACACCTCTCCCTCTGCCCACCTCTGAGAATGTGACCTTGGGGACACCTCTCCCTCTGCCCACCTCTGAGAATCTGACCTTGGGGACACCCCTCCCTCTGCCCACCTCTGAGAGAGTGACCTTGGGGACACCCCTCCCTCTGCCCACCTCTGAGAGAGTGACCTTGGGGACACCTCTACTTCCTTCTGGACCTTGGTTTACTTCTCTTTGTGAGAGGGTCAGCTGGATGTCCCTGAAGCCCTCCTGTCCCTGTCATACCGTAAGGCTGCCTGATGAGCCTTACGGTAGTGTTTGTAGCGTGGTGAGTGACTGTCCACCAAGATTGCCCCCACCGCGGCCTAGGAGCCGGCTGTGCCCTACGCCAGGCAGCGCTGTCTCTGTGCTATCCCGTGAGCACACTCTCCACTGACCGTCCAGGCTTGGGCACCTGCCCACGGGGGTCTACAGTGAGCGCGGGGTCCTTGAACCGCTGGAGGGGACCTTCAGAGGGCAGGCTCCTGGGAGGCCTTCTGTGGAAGCAGAGGGTCTTGGTGCCCGGCAGTATCAGTGCAGAGGAGGCGCAGGGGGGACAGTGAGGGGCTGTGGATGATGCACCCCGTGAGCCGGGTCTGGGCCTGCGTCCTGCCTGGTGTCCCCTCAGGCAGGCCACAGGGCCCCATCAGCAGCAGAGCAGAGGCTGGCCCCCAGGAGCCTTCTGCATGCCACCTCCTGCCTGCCTCCCTGCCTCCTGGAGGGGCCCGCAGGTACCCGGGTCACTCCTGTGGGGATTCCGCCGCACTGCCCCCTGCTGGCCTCGGAGGTTCAGTGGGCTTCTATGTGGCTCTGCTCAGCTCCCTGGGGCTCAGGGCAGGCGACTGAGCTTCATTCCTGGAGAGGGAGGCTCTTCCTGGGGGGCTCCCGACGAGCAGGTGGCACCTGGGGACGAAGGCAAAGGGTGCAGAACACGGGTGTCCAGACGCCCCCAGAGCAGGGCTTCTTGGGGCCTGAGAGGGGCTGGCGCCGCCAAGTCAGCATCACGGGCTCCACAGCCTGCCTCCAGTGTCCCAGGGCTGCTCCCTGCCTGCCCTGGGCTGTCCCCCTGTGAGTCAGCCTAAAGGGCCCTGAGAAGGTGGCATCCACCACCGAGGGGAGTGCAGGGCCGTCCCCTGTCCTCGGATCTCGAGCAGCACCCACCTTCGTGGGAGCATTTCCTCCTTGTCCACAGCGTGGCTCAGAGCAGCCTGTGGAGCCCCTCTCTGCCCACATGTGGCCTCTGGGGCCCCAGATGGACGGTGCTTCGTGAATTAATTAAGGCCACCCAGGGGCGCTGAGTCCTTTGCCGAGGCTGAGCCAGGCCTCGGAGCTGCTGTAGGGACCTCAGTCTGTATCTTATGTGGGGAAAACGGCCAGAAAGAACGGCACGCTTGCCACTTGATGTAACTAAATGTCATCGCCCGCCCTGGGTTGCCGCTCCACGGAGAGCAGCCGGCGAGGGTGGGGGCGGGGAGCGACCGCGTCACCTGACTCATGACCCTCGCCTCCTGTTTATCATCAACCCATCCTCAGCTCCACAGAGTGCGCTAATTGGGGTGGCTGGTGACGTAGGCCTGTGATTTGGGAGCTGACACTTCTGTCCAGGGGCTGCTGGACCTGGGTCCTGCACGAGGATGGAGAGGCCACAGGCAAAGGCCACCTCCCACGTGGTTCCCCTTGGCAGGTCCCTCCTCAGGAATCGAGCCTGTGGGCGTGGGTGATCTGGGTGCATGGGGGGCACTCGTAGGTGGTGGCCTAGAGATGGACAGTGTTTTCCGCGACTCCCCTCAGGGCACTGGCTGCTTCCTGGGTGACTACTACCCAGGAAGTCCGGGGGAGGGGGTCGTGGGCAGCACAGGGGGGCCCTGCCTGCGGACCCTCGAAGCCTCACCATGGGACCCTCCTATTCCTGGGAGGAGGGCAGGTTCAGGGGGCGTCTGCAGCCCCCACCTGGCCCTCCTGTGGGCACCTTAGTGATAGGCTTCCTCACTCCCAACAGGCAGGCAGAAGTCAGACCGCCACATGGACAGGTCATCTGGGGACCAGTGGCCTGGGTAGACAGATTGAAAGTAGGTGTGGCTTTGGGAACAAAAAGAAGCAAAACTTGGTCATCGAGGGGCAGATGCTGACCCAGGCACAGGACCGTCCCCCACCAGTGGAGAGCAGAGAGCATGCTCAGAGAAGGGCCCCCTCACCCGCTTCCCCGCCCTCCCGCTCCTGCCTGGCTCTCCCTCCTTTCTGTGGCTCTTTTTATTAATTTGAAAGGTAAAAAGCCAAAGCTCTATGGAATCTCACCTTCTCCCCACCCCCTATCGTTTATTAAAAAACCCCACGCCTAGCAAATCACTCTGATGAGCAACTGCGTGCCCTCCTGTGAGCCTGTGGTGGCCCAGCTGACAGGCGGTGGGGGCTGGGCAGCCCCTGTTCCCCCTGCCCCATGCCCAGCTCTGTCCGCGATGGCTGCCCCCTCCCGTGGACGAGGTGTTGTCTCCATTTGTCAGTCTCGGGAGGAATGATGGTTTATGTTCCAGCACTGAGTGTTTTTATTTGCCAATATCTTCTCCTCTCCGTAAGAACTGTTGGTTCATAACTTCTGTTATTGCACAATATTATTTACCGACCTCGGCGTAAGGGACGCCAGCTGGGGGAATGTTTGTTTGCACGACCCCCACATCTCTAAATAGAGTTTCCTGGGGGTTCTGAAGGGCAACATCCATCAGGCTCCACTGTGGTGAGCGGGGGCAGCCGGTCTCTCTTTTCTGAGCATTCGCTCTCCATTGTGTCCACGGTGTGGTCCTGAGGATGAAGAGCTCTTATCCCACTGTCCAGTGCCCCCACCCAGGACTCACTTGAGTTACCAAGCAGCTGGCTCCCGAGAGGCGGCTCCCGAGAGGCCTGCTGTGCTGCCCCTGCTGCCCCCTTCTACCAGCTTCATTTCCTGCTGCCCCGGGGGTGTCCAGTTCTGCCAGAGATGGTGGACGGTCCAGTCAGTGTTGACATGGCAGGCTCCTCCTCTGGAGGATGAGGTCACCCGGGTACCGAGAGCATCCTTTTCTTTAAAAAGCTGAACACCAAAGCTCATATCTGACTCTGTTCTCCCTGAAGTTGAATTTATGGTACAAGTGGTCTTACGAGAGTCCAGATTTAGCCATCCTCATGACGGAACCCTTATTTAAAAGATTAAAGCCACGGGGGATTGGGAGCTGTGCCTGAAGTCGGGATCCCGTGACTCTTAGGCGGTGGGAACTCAATCACCCACAGGGACTCGCGGCTCCCAAAGTCCAGGGAAGGTGGCTTCTTCATCCAAGAGGCTTGTTCGTGGCCACCAGAGAGCAACTGGAACCACATTTGACCCAAAGGCGGAGGACAGGGACCGGAAGTGTGGCAGCTCAGAGCTCTGGCGGCTTGGGAAGGGCTGCTGTGTCGTGGCTGTGGGGACGAGGTCTGATTGGAACAGACTGGACCCCATTCCACAGGAGGAGAGAGGGTACATCCCGGGGGACCCTGGGGCTGCTGGTCCTCTCCCTACGGAGAGCTGTTCACCGAGTCCTGTGCCCCTCAGTCCCCGAGCACAGGGCCAGCCACACAGTGGTCATCCACAAACACTGTGGAGGGGACAGAGGGGGACAGTGGGCTCCTTTCCTTCCCAGTGTCCAGGTGGCTGCTGCCCTCCTGCACCTCCCTCCGGAAGACAGCGGCCAAGGCCCCGCATGCCTGGGGGCTCTGATGTCGGCCTGTAGCCCACTCCCTCGGGAACATGGGGCACTGGGAGAGTGCGACTCCTCCCCACGGAACAGCTCCCATGGCCGTCTGCACCTGCTGGGCGGGCAGGTGGTGTCGGCAGCCGTGCTGGGCCAGCGTGACGGACACGTGTGGCTGGGAGCCGCTGCAGGCCGTGCTCTGGGCACTGTGCTCACTGTGGTTGGGCCTGGGGACCTCCTTCCTGCTGACCCCTGTGGCTTTAACCTCACTATCTGGTCTTGGAGTCCCAGGAAGAAGCTGAAGTGATGGGAAGCCCAGGAGATCTGGGATGTTGTGGTGGCTGTTTTTGCTGCTGCTGCCTGACATGAGCAGGTGACAGAGCCAGCAATGGACAGAGCCCAGCCCTGGCCTGGTCCTGCAGTAGAGGCCTCTTCAGAGCACAGCGGAGCATGCTGGGCCCAGAGTGACCTGGAGACCCTGCGGGTCCCAGTGGTGGCTGAGGAGAGGTCAGGGCCAGATAGCTTCCATCCTGCAGAAGTGAGAAGGACCTGACTTGTCCCAGCTCTGGGACCCTCCTTCCCACTCCTTGTCCTCATGTTCTGGCCAGCCTCAGCACTTCCTGCCTCCCTCCCTCCCACGGGCTCAGCCCCTGATCTCCTGCTTCTCTCCAGAGAACCATCCCAGGTCTGGTCTCAGACCCGCCATGGCCCACCCTCCTACGCTCCACCTGCTGCCCTCCTGGCCTGCAGCCTCTCCCCTGGCCCCTCTGCTCCAGGCCTGCTGTGCTGCCCCCACTGCCTTCTTCCACCAGCACTTCCCGGAGCCTGGGCCTGGGCCTGGTCCTGGGCCTGGTCCCAGAGCCCCCCACTGGGATCTTTCGGGCCCTTCTGCCCCACCCTCGGCCGTTGTCTGCGTGGTGAACCTCTTCCTGCCCTCCAAGTTGAGTCTCAGGGCTGTGTGTCTGGTTTTGACCTTGGAGCTACACTCCACCCCCTGGACAGCTGGCCATGGAACATTCTAGCAGTCTCAGTCCTGCCTCTCCTTGCCCTTCATGCTGTCCTGGAGGACAGGAAGGAGGAGCAGCGGGAAACTTGTTTCTGATTGGTGCCAGCCTTCCCCACAATCACCGAGCTCTCAGAACTTGTGCACTCAGAGATGCCCACAGGACTGGCCTGGGCCGGATGTGGGTGTAGGGCTCTCCTGGGAGAAACCAAGGAGCAGACCAGATGGAGGTTGGAACCATCAGGTGGCTTCAGCAGACAGGGCAGCCTCTGTCCGCACAGCCAGCCCTCCTCGCTAAGGGCCCTGGGGACAGGGGCAGATGAGCTCCTCTCCTGCTCCTGGGCTCAGGGCAGCTAAAAGAGGAGGCAGACCCAGGGAGACGCCCACGTGACAGCCACTTCCTGGAGCCGTGGCCCAGGTCCACGTGGGGAGTGTGAGGTTTTGTTTTGTCATGGCTCTGCTAGAGCCCAGGGCGTCAGTGGGCCAGGACGTATATCTGCAGAGCAGACAGGTTCTGTTCTCCTCCCAGCCCCCATTCTGCACCCTGGGGGTCGGCCTCTGAGCTCAGGTCTGACCTGGGGGCTGGCGTCAGGTTGGGGCTGCAGCCGGAGGTGGGCCTCTCGGGAGCTGGAATGAATGTATGCAGAGTGACCAGAGGGCAGAGGGCAGGACGCAGAGAGGCCGGGCAGCGGGCAGGGTGGGGCCTTCTCCTTGTGCAGCCCCCCCGCAGGCCAGGCCCACACTCCCTTCCTGGAGGGCCTTCCGACCCAGGATGTTTGGTCTCCCCGAGGGGCTTCTTCTTTCTGAAAACCCTCAGGCTCCTACCCAGCTCTAGTCACCCTCCTGCCACTTGAGAAGCTCAGGAGACCCCACTCTTGAGAGTAGACAGAGGTCTATTTGGAAGAGATGGTCCTTGTCACTGCCTGGACAAAGTCTCCCCCAAAGGTGACCTTCTCCCAGCAGGCTAACAGCACCTTCCTTCTCCTTCCCGGCACAGGCAGTGGGATGGCAGGAATGTCCAGGGAGGAGCCGCACGGAGACCCTGGTCTGGGGGGACAGCACGGCGGCCCCTTGCTGATGCTGCCCCCAGCCTCGAGGGCCATGTTGCTTCAGAGGGTCACTGTGCTTCCCCACGTGTGGAGATGAGGACCACTGCCTGCTCCTCTCTGGCTGGGATGGGCCCTGAGCAGCACCCTGCCCTTGAAGCGCCTCTCCATGCCCCAGACGGGCAGCGTGGCAGAGCCTTCCTCCTGGGAAGGGGAAAAGCCCGTGGGCCCCAGGGAGCCGGGTGGGGAGGATTCTGTTGGAGGGAAATGAGGGCTTGGGGTGGGAGGTGCTGGGAATAAACGGAACAGGAGGATGTGGCAGATCCAGGAGAGCCCTGTGGGCAGCAGAGGGACGCCAGCAGGAGCCTGGCAACGGGTGGGCTGGACGCAGTGACTCCTTTCCTTTTTAATTTACTCCGCAGCTTTATCGTGATCTCGCTGGAGAGCCACACGATCCGCCCACCTGAAGAGCAGTTCACTGGCGCACAGTGTAGACTCAGAGCCATGTGACTGTCACCGCGATCCACTGACAGCACCTCCAAGGAAACCACCCGCCCATCAGCGGTCACCCTCCGTCTCTCCTGTCACTTCTACACGGACCCGCTTGTCCCAGGGTTTGCCTGATCTGACTTCATCTCCGGGAGCTCAGGCTGCTGTCCTAGGATTCCTTGGATGGGGTCACGGATAAACAGCAGGCTCACCTGGCTCCCAGATCTGGAGTCACCCAAGACGCAGGCCCAGCAGGTCTGGTGTCTGGCGAGGGCTCCGCTTCACAGGGCTTCCTCCCGCCCCGTCTTCCCGTGGCGCAGGGAAGGCCCCGGGCCCTTCACCGGGACACTGCACCCCCCAGGCCCTGCCTCCCAGCACCGCTGCCCTGGGGGTCAGGCTTGAGCTCGAGGGGGGGCACAGACCTGCAGGCCACAGCGGCATTTCTTACAGACTCGAGGACGGGGTGTGGCTTTTCAGGAGAGATTTCTTCACAAGAGACAAAAAGCACAAATCAGAACAGAAGACACACTCGCCGCGTTCAACAAGCCAACAAAAAAGCAAAACCGGGAAAGGCCCAAAGATGCCCCAAATGGGGGAGTGGGTGGACGGAGAGAGAAGTCTGGCAGAGCCCAGTGCTCCCGGGGACCTGGGGCACGCATGGCCCTGGGCTGGCCCGTGTGGGGTCCCACACCAGGTACCTTCTCAGGGCTGAACGGACGTGCACAGCCTTCCCTGAAACACCCCGAGAGCGAGAGCCGCCAGCTCCAACGTCCTCAGGCTTCTCTGACAGGCGGTTTCCATGTGGTGCCTCACGTGGTAGAAAGTCTGTGGGGCCTCTGTAGGGCGCCATCCCATACCCTGGTGGGCCTCTGGAGTCCCAGAGGCCCCACCTCCTACACCATTGCAGTTCAGTCCACGGCACCTACCTTCGAGCACTATTTTAAAAAATCAGTATATTGCTCCAACTGTAATAAGGAGGAATGGGAAGAGAGTGATGTAGAAGGCAGGATCTTCAGTGTTTCAACATGGATCAGCAAGACCGCGAGGGTGATGTCCCCAGGTTGAAGCAGGCATGCTGTGTTAGCTCCTCGAGGACCCGGGGCACTGCCCTTTGGGTGTGTGCTCTCTTCCCAAGGAGGAGCCAAGGACACCGTTGCTGCAAAGGAGCTGGTGTTCACAGAAGATCCATCAATGTCAGCAGTGCTGTGGTCTTAGAGCCCTGGGGAATGAGGAAGACACGTCACCCTGCAGGCACGTCTGTCCTCCAGGACTTGCAGTAGAGGGGAGGGGATGGTGGCAGAGCTCTGGGTTCCGGGTGGCACCTCTTCTCCCTTAGTCCCTCCCAGGTCATCACAATCATGGGAGCGCAGAGTTGTCTGGGTCTGGGTTTGTTTCAAGTTTCACCAGCAATGCCTACGGCCCTTGCCTGGGGCCAGGATGGGAGCCTGGAATCTAGGACACTGGCTGGGCCTCATCTCCACTGGAAGGTGCAGAAGGAGGGCCGGCCGCAGATGCACACGCCTGCCCGGGTAGTTGCTCCAAGCTCTCGGCCCCTCCTCCCTCCCTCCCAGCTGTCTCCAGGCTGGAGCTGTCACCCAGGTTGTCAGGATGAGGACAGCTTCTCTCTGCAGCTTGTCTCCGTGGAACCCTTACCGTCCTGTTTGTGAGCACGGTGGGGTGGGGCAGGTGTCCACACGTCCACTGGGTCCTGGAGCCGCCTTGGCCACAGGCTTCGTATGGCCTGCTTTACCTGCTGGGAAACGGGGACCCCTGTGGACCTGCTCCACACACAGCCAGGGCCAGGGGGGCCAGAGGGAGCCTGGCTCCTGACCTCACCCTGCTCTCTCCAGGTCTCACCTGCCTTCACCACCTGAAGCCTGCCGATGGCCCCGGCCTGAGAGGCCCCACTGCCCAGAGCTGGCCCTGGGGGGCTGGGCTGAAAGACGGGTCCCAGGAGGTCTGGGGTCCTTGCTGCTGCCCTCGCAGGAGGCCCCCTTGAAGACCAACCAGATGTCGGGTTTCCAGGGAGACACCGGGTGCTGGCCACGGGCAGTCAGGAGAGGCAGCTCCGCTCTTCCCGCTCCGAGGCCACCCTCCTCCCCGCCGCTGGCTCAGCCTGAGCCCAGAGGCACTGCGTGCTGGGCTGGGGCTTTCTCCTGGCAGAGTCCTGGGTCTCCCCGGCCAGGCAGGGCCCCTCAGAGCCCAGCAAAGCTCCCTCTGTGGAGGGGCCTTTGGGCACCTCCTGCCACACCACCCTACTCCTGGGATGTCTGAGTGGGGGCATGGGGCAGGGCCCCAGCTCCCATTGATTCTGTGCCAGCCTTGCATGGCCTGGGGACTGGGGGGCGCAGGGATGATTGGGACCTTGCACACAGTTGGCCTTGTCACCTGGTGGGGCCTGGGAGCAGGCTGTGGGGGGGCACGGTTCCCTCTCGTGGTCCACAGCTGAGTCCTCCCCTGTGGCTTAGGGGCTCCCTAGGTTCCGTGCTCACAAACAGGACGGTAAGGGTTCCACGGAGACAAGCTGCTAGGTTCCGTGGGCTGGGCCTTCTGAGCGTGTGTCCCCCGTCCAGGGCCCCCTTCTTCCCTGGCTGCCTCTAACTGGGTTCCCAAGACCCCCAGCTGCCTCCTGTACAGATATTTTTGGGGGAAAGGGATCTTCTACAGCAGGTGGACGGAAACCCAGAGCCTCAAGGACAGAAGCCTGGAGCAAGACTGAATCCCTGCTCTGGGTCCCACCACCCCAGGATCTGGGGCCATTGTCCCCAAGGCTCTGGAGACCCCTCCTGCAGCCATGCTCTGGGGTTCTGTCCCCTCTCCTGCCACCCTCAGCCTGCTCCCATCTGTGTGGGCCTTGCCCACCTCATACCCCAGCCATCCCCTCCTTATGCCCCCGCCAGCCATGGAGACGCTCTGCAGGCGGTGGGCAGAGGCTCTGCACACAGCACGCTGCCCAGGCTGCGTGGCCCTGGGCACAGCAGGAGCCCTGGGCCTGCAAACATCATTCACCACTTTCATGGCAAAGGGGGTTTTGTGGATGTGATTAGACGAAGGGTCTTGAATGGGAGCAGCCTGGACCAGCTGGTGGGCCGAGTGCCATCCCAGGAGTCCAGACCAGGAGAAGCAGGAGTTGGAGTCAGCTCAAGGTGGGCCGTGGAGAGGAGCTGGACGGCGGTGCCCTGAAGGGGAGGCAGGGCGGTCAGTGAGGGACGGGGCCACCTCAGAGCTGGAGAAGGGCCGGAGAGGCAGTACAGTGGCAGAGCACTTGCCTGGGGTGCTCAGGCCCGGGTCTGTCCCCACACTGGGCAGAGCAGGAGCAGCAGCCGCTGGGGCAGACAGCGGAGCCCCCCAGGTCTGGGCGGGCAGCACCTGTGTTAACCCGAGTAGCTCGTTCTGACCTGCAGCACCGCCGGGGGATGAATCTGCACCACTGCCAGCTGCTGAGCTTGAGGTGCCGTCTCGGCAGAGGCACGAGTGCGTGTCCAGGGTCAGGATCTCCCCAGGACACCCCTGGCAGGGCATTCGCTGATGTTTCTTGGAGCACTTCTTGTATCCAAGACTAAATCCTGGGTCCTGGTCAGGTGGGCAGCAGGGGTGCTACCCTGTAGCTTTGCCAGGCGACTGAGAGACCCTTGCTCTGGCAGGGAATAGGCCTGGTTGACCTAGGTGCCACCAGGTCCCATCTCAAGGGACAGCCCCGTAGCTCTGCTGGTGGCTGCCAGGAGAGGGGGCACTTGGTGACCCTGGCCTGACTTCATTCTTCCAGACCACTTGAAGGTGTTCGTATGCTTTAGGCAGAAGTCTACAGGGCGGTTCTTCAAGAAAACATCCCCCTAGCCCAGTCCTTTCCCCAACTCACTCCAGCTCCCAAGGGCTTCAGGCCGTTGGTCCCCAGGGAGAATAAAGTTGCTGGCAGAGCTCTCGAAATGACAGTAGGGAAAGGCGGCCACAGCCTCCTGCGGCTGAGGATGGTGTAGACAAAACATAGCAGAGCACCAGGCATGCACATCACGTGCAGGGTGTGGGTGTATACGTGTGTGTATATGCCTATGTGCAGTCACACACAGGTGCGCCTTTGCATACGTGTGAGCCTACATCTGTAAGCACCAGCACTTACATGTACACACACCGTGTGAACATGACATGTGTGCACACGAATGCTTGCATGTATACATCCACACACGTGTGCAAACACCAGCACATATGCACACACATGTCCTTGTGAGCATGTGCTCACTGGAGCATACATGTGTACAAATATGTGTGTCTGTGTGGCCATTCAGGTGAACATTGTGCCTGTGTACACACGTATGAGATGTATGTGAGCACAGCACGTATGTGCCCAGGCATGTTCATCTGAGTAAGTGTGCATACACACTTGTGCTTAAGCAAACATGCCTGTGCATGTGGCTATGTGTACACATTCATGCAAACACTGTGTCTCAAAAATCACTCATGTGATCGCATGTTTGCATTTTTGTGCACATTTTGCACACAAATATTCACACGTGAGCACTGGAATGCACATGTGCCCTCTTGTGAGTATGTGTGTGTGCATACGTCTGGTGCTTTCAGGAATGAGCGGGGAGGTCCCTCTTCTTATTTCCAGGCATCCCAACGCTCAGCACGGCCAGCCAGGAAGCACACTGCCGTCTGGGTGCCGCTGTCCTGGGCGCACCCTCCCCGCACTCCTGCCAGCCCTGTGGCACGTGTGTGCTGGCCCTGTTCCTCGATTACCCCAGGCCCTACCCCAGCCGAAGAGCCCTTAAGGTCGCATGCTTGATGGGTTATTCTGAGCTGAGTAGATGACCTGCCTTGTGAGAAGCCCGCTGCCCACAGGTCACCACCACCACAAGCCAGGTCCATCTTTCACCCTCCATTGGGTCTGAGCTGCAGCGGTGCTGTTCTCATGGCTCACAGTGCAGGGACGTTTACTCTGGATTCCTTTGAGAGAGTGTAAAGGATGCTGCACTATGAAGTAAGACGAAGACCGCGTTACAATACTATAATATGAAGACTTAAACCAAAGGCGAGGGGCTCAGGACAGCTCACCACTGACTCACAGGTCGATGGAATGTGACCCTGAGAACTGGCTTCTTTCCTCAAGTGTCTGGGGACACAGATGAGGCATCATCCACCCGTATCAACCACAGAGCCAAACTCCTCCGTCCGCCACTGTTTCCTTCTCACAGGAAAGCCTTGCTACCGAGCACAGGTCGGGGAACCTGTGGCCACCGGCAGCTCTTTGAGCAGCTCACTGCATTGAGGAAGTGGTGCTGGAGGTCGGGCTGTCTGGGGCCTGAGTTCACTTAGCCGGAGCCACCTGCTGTCCCCCAGGAGAGCGCACACAGGAGTCTCCAGCTCAGCACGGAGGAGACCCTGCCTTGGACATCCAGGAGGACAGCAGGCCTGTGGCTGAGGACTGCAAGGAGCGGTGTGCACGGTAGCCTGCGTGGCTACCTCGGTCTGAATTCAAGGTAGGCCACGTGCCAGGTGGGTGGTCACTTGCTGCGTACCTGGCCATCATGATTACCACCAGCACTAACATCACCACCATCTCATCACCGTCACTACCATCACTGCCACCATCATCACCATCACTGCCACCATTATCACCATAACTGCCACCATTACCACTATCATCACCATCACCACAATCACTGCCACCATCATCACTATCACTGCCACCATTATCACCATTGCCACCACCATCATCACCATCACTGCCACCATTATCACCATTGCCACCACCATTATCACCATCATCACCGTCACTACAATCACTGCCACCATTATCACCATCACTGCCACCATTATCACCATCGCCACCACCATCATATTCATCACCATCACCAGCATCAGCATCACCACCTTCATCATAGTCATCACCATCACTACCTCCATTAAGATCACCACCACCACCATCATATTCATCACCGTCACCATTACCCATGATCATCACCATCACTACCACCATTATCTTCACCACCACCATCGTCATTAACACCATCACCGCCACCCACCCCCATCGTGATTCTCCTGGGCATCACCTGGCTCAGCAGTAGCTGCAGAGGTTTAATGCACCACGACTGTGAGAAATGAAAGTCGTCCGGATGCGCTGGACCCGATAAAGGAGATGTTAATGGTGGCCTCGGGTGCTATTGCCAACCCTGCTCCACAGACAGGAAGCTGCAGCCAGGAGGCTGTGTAACCCGCCAGCGTCACACAGAGCGACAGGATTCAAAGCCGGGAACCCCGATGCAGCGCTTACCCTGGAAACACGGAATTCCCAGAAGGGGGTGGCTTTGTGGTGTGACTGTGGAGGGCTCTATCGGACTGCGGGCAGGTAGGGGACTTTAGGTCATGATTTTACGGGAAGTGTTTATTCAGGGGACAGATTCTAACATGGAGAGTGGACTGGGTTAAATATTTCGGAACACGCTCACAGATTAGTAAATAAAGAGTAGGATGCTCTGGGGGAGAGCTTTGACGATGCCAAGGTGGTAAATGGGATTCAGTCTCCGGCACTGAACTCCGGCAGTGGCTGGCCAGGCCCCGCCCGGCTGCGCGGGCCCTGAAGCCGTTCCTGGAGCCCACAGATGACTGGCTGCCGGCAATCGCGTTCTAATGCTTGTCTAAATGTTTCTCATCTGGTCCTTCTCCTACCGGAGCAGCGTGGAGAGCAGTGCTGAGCAAGCTCCCTTTAGGGCAGCAGACTCCGGGAAAGAGCCGAAGCCATTCTCCGCTCCCAAGCAAGCCGGATCCCCTCCCCCTCGTTATAAAACACCTATTATCCCCTTGATCTGCAAGCGGGCAGCGTTATTTCAACTTGACAGCCCGTGAGAAATGTACCACGATATAATAAAAGGACCAGAGAGGCACTATTTAATGTCAGAATGACAGATGCTTCAATTAGGCAGACAGGATGATTTCTCCCCAAAATAGATAAAGATGAAATTTTTATAAGATTGGGCTGTTTGTGTTTATGGTACGGTACAGTTACCTTTCATTACAATATAAATTAAAATAAGAACTCCTATTTCAACGGAGCCAACCATCTTGCTAATGATATTTCAACTCAGAGCCACCGTTTATGGATGCCCCATCCCCTCGCTGGGGAGGAGTGGTCTCCCCAGGGTTCACTCTGGCATTCACACACCCTTTCCCACCAGAGGCAGGAGGGTGTGTTCAAGTTCATTCTGACTAGAACTCTAGCAGATATTTCTTGACATGTGAGATTTTCCTCTCTGCCTGGTCCAGATTTCCTGGTGCTCCACACAAGGTACCCAGCTGGTGATCAAAGGCTGGGTGGGGTCCGGGGGGAGTGGTCAGGATTCTCCAGGACTGGATGTCACTGGCTGCAGGTCCAGGGCTCTCCACCTGGCGGGACCTTCGACTGTTCACAGCGCACCTCTGGCTGCTGCAGAAGGTCACACGTTCCTCTCCATTTTTCCTGCCTCACTGCTAGGAAAGAAACATTGTTGCCAGTGATCGCCAGGCACGGTTCCTGAAGCTCTATTTCCAATCGCTTCTCGCTTCTGCATTTTAGGGTTTTACATTATCCTAACAGGATGGGAACACACTGTGTTTGATAATTGGAAAAAGGCACCAGCTCTGTGAAAACATTTGGAATTATACAACCAGACGCCTGATTCCAAGAAAACAGCAGACCGAGATGACATGGAGCTTCTCAGACGAAAATCGCACAGAAGTAGCAGATGAAATGAAGCAGCTTAGGGTGGGAGTGGGAAGGGAGGAAGAGAGGAAGAGGGCGGGGGGCAGGCTGGAGAGCCAGAGCCGGGTCTGGAAAGGGTAGTGCTCACTGGGTGGGTGTGAGGCTCACAGGGTGGGAGGATGACTCTTAGACCTTTGCAAGAGCCAGGCCTGTTAGGAGGGCCGGTGTTAGCAGGTGGGATGGGGACAGCTGTGTCCCCCCAGGAGGTCACAAGAGCTGGTCTGTGCCCAGATTCCCTGTGGGGGTGGGGAGAGGCATAAAACTGAAGCGTGGGAACGCACCTAATCCCCTACACCGACCGTGTGGCAACCAAATTCATTTCACCAATGTGATTCTTCATTTGGAAAACACATAGATATCTCCGCAGTGGAAACCACACGCCTGAGAATGTCAGGAGCCTTGTATTCTGGAGCCTGCCTCTAGATTTTTGCTCTGCAGTGTCCCTTCTGCTGGATGTCACCTACTTGGGACCAATCTCTCCACTCCTGATGTCCTGACTGCCCCTGGGTCCAGCCTCCTGGCATCCATCCTGCGTCTCTGGGCCCAGCTCAGCGCCCGCACCTGAAGCAGCCCCCGTACTTGGTGGGTTCCGTGGACACACCCCGCCAGGCTCCTGCTGGGCTCTGCCCCAAGCTGTAAGCAGAAACTCACTTTTAATGAATGGACACAAGAAGGATGCGGACACCTTTCATCTGGTCAGATTTTAAGAAATTAGTAGCTGATTGAAGACGCTTCCCCTCCGGGCCAGGGCACCTCGTTCTCTGTGAGGCTGCGCTGTGAGGCGGAGCTGATGCTCCTAAACAAAGGACTTCAATGGAGAAGGTTTATCACTCCAGCTTCTGTCCCAGCCTCAGGCCCCTGGGGAGAGCAGGGAGATGCTGGTTTCCAAAGCCCCTTTCACAGAGCTCTGAAGAGATAATTAGAACCTGGGCGGAGGAGGGCAGAGGGGGACCCAGAGAGGAAGGAAAGGAGGAGGGAGAGATGAACCTACAGGGGTGACGGATGGTGGGGTGACGCCTCAGTGTCACCACGTGTGCCGGAGAACACAGGGGCCACCTGGCCTCCTGCTGCACCTGCTGCCCAGAGAGGACAGCTGGGAGGGGCCGTGTGGAGTCTTCCCTCAACCTGTCCCCCTCCAGAGTGGTTCCTCCTCGTCCTCCCCGGCTGACAGTGTTGTGGGGACAGAAGAGGCAGGCCATCAAAGACGGCAGGACACAGTGTTATTTGGCTGCAGCCAGGTCCAGAGGGTACAGCCTTTGCTGTCATCAATCCATCCCCTGAACCCCGAGTTCAGGGAGTTTCAGAGTTTCATACCCAGGTGTAAGGGGAGGGGCTCAGAGGTTCACAGTCTGCAGAAGTTCACATAAAGCAGCTTTTTCTCTCACTGTTCTGGGCAAGTTAACCCTTCAAGGACCACACCTGAGAAGGGAGAGCTGCTTCTCCCCTTTCTTTCCTCCCCCTGCCAGCTGTTACCATGGAGCCCAGTTGTAACTTATCTTAAAAATGTAGACATCCCTGTGAAGCCCAGCTCAAGGCCAGAGGCCTGGTTTGCACACTTCTACAAAGTACTATACCAGATACTTTTGTGAAAAACTGGTGAGGGGTGTCCAGCACCTGGAGGGCTGGTATCTTCCCGGCCAGTGGCCAAGTAAGCAGGGCGACACGGAAATAGGAAGCTTATCTACATTGGACTCTCTTGCTGACAGTCCTAAATCAGTCCTGGTGAAGAGGGCTTTTCTGTGGAGAAAGGGGTGCCCCTTCAGTAGGAAAATGCAGCTGCCCAGAGAGGCCCGTCCACCGGGCCCAGGCCGCATAGCCGCAAAGGCAGTGTGCAGTGGGATCTGGGGCTGTGTGGGCTGCGTGGAGCTGGCAACAAGGTGCAGTCGCCGCCCGGATTTAAACGTCCCCAAAGTTTCCCCCTTATCTCCTTTCTGAATACAAATTCAGGTGTGGACGGAGGCTATCCTGGAGGAGCAGTGAGCCAAGCCGGATGAACGGCACCTCCAGAGGTGGTGCTGCCCTGCACCCTGCCCACCGTCCCCTCTGGAGAAGCCCAGCCGGGCAGCTCTGTAGTGTCTACTGGGAGTGGATAGGGCTGTCCCCAGGGCAGGGGGTTCCTGGAATGCAGGGACTTGGGGTCAAGACTAGGGAAATCTTGGGCACAGCGGAACCTGGGGTAGTGGTGAGTGCAGAGGCTGAGCTGCCCAGCCCAGCCCGAGGCCCATGGGACCAGAGGAGGGCACTGGGAGGCACCGAGTGGACCAGGGAGGGCAGGGGCGGGCTGGGAGACCCTGCTGTGTGTGAACTTGATCCGGCCTAACCTTTCTGTGGGCCACCTTACAGCTAACCTTGCACTGAAATATTCAGTACTACAAGGCGGTTCAAGGGACACCAGATCCCCTGCGTCACACCCGAAGCTTCCCAGAGTCACGCCTCCCTCTTGCCATTCCCCACACATCGGGGGCCTCTTCCCTACACTCCCCGCTCCTCACTGGACGGGCAGAGCTCCTCCTTCCAACAGAGCTCCCCGTCACCGCTTGACTTAATCCTAAAACGACCAAGATGTCCCCAGGGGAGGGAGCAGCCTCTCCAGAATCGGGGTGTTCAGAAGACCCGAGAGAGGACGGGGATTTTCCCAAGGTCACGTAGCTTCAGGGAGGCAGAGTCAGCTCCCATGGTGTCCAGGAAGAGGCCACCACGTGCCAGGCAGGGCAGCCCAGGGTGAAAGGCCAAGGGAAGAGCCCGGTAGAGCTGGCTGCTACCTGGGTCTGGACTGGCACTCCCCTGGGATTGCGCTTGCCCACGTCTCTAGAGCGAGGATTGTTACAGAACAGTGGCCTTCCCCAGGGAAGAAGAGTGTCAGTCCACCCCTGGGCTCCACGTCCCTGTCCCTAGTCACTGTGGCAGAGCTCACGGTGATGGAGAGGTGCTGATGGAGCCTCGGGCCGCTCAGCAGACTCCACGTTAAACGCCCTTCATGGAGTCCGTACGGGCTTCTGCCAGGGAGTGACCTCTTTAGACCCCACCAGAACCCTGCCTTGTGCCCCACGCTGGGCGTGGCTGTCGTGGAGCCCGCCAGGTGAGGGTGCCACCAGAGTCTCCCTGCTGCTGGAGGAGGGGTCTTCTGAGTGCTTCCCAGGGGCACAGCCACTGGCCATGAGTGCTTGTGGGTCTGGGGTCCCGGCCCTGGAAGCAGATGAGTGGGTGAATTTTAAAGTCTTGTACTCCCACGAGGGTTTGGACGGCGTTCCTTCCAGAACAGCACCACTGAGCGGAGCCTGCAGCGTGGTGGGGGCAGAGGGAGTGGCCTTGGCCCAGCTCACGCCCAGCAGCAGGAGGACTGACCCCAGGGCAGCCCCAGGCCTCAGAGGAATATCTGCTGGACCCGGAGCCCCCAACACCATCCTGTACCCCCCAGCAGGGACGGCTTCCGCTGTAGCCAGTTCCTTGAGCTGAATCTGCCCTGCAAAGATTAGTGTTCGAGGAGCATTTCCAAATGCCTGCCTCTGCTTTTATTTAGCTGTTTTGCCTACAAATCAGATCTAACGATATTCTATTTAATTTCCCTCTCTCAAATAGCATGATGCTTAATGTAAACCAATTACTACAATTTTGCTTTCTAAGAAATCAGGAAATGTAATCAGGGAGAAGCAACTGGTTTGCTTTTCATGAAATTCCATGTGCAGCAGCGATGGCAGAGGCAGGGGGTAGCCTTGGGGGAGGGCGGAAGGCCCGCAGTGGGCGCGTGTCAGAGTCGTGCTCTGTGTAGCCGTGAGGGATGCGTGTGTTTGTGTGTGAGATGGAGCTCCTGGGAAGATGTGCAGGCCTCTGTGTGCGCCTGCACCCACCCCCCTGCATGTGTCTCCGAGTGAGCCGTGGGCATTTATCCAAACCTGCCTTTGGGTCCCAGCACTGAGAAAATGGGGCACGGGCTGGAAGCCAGGGTGGGCTTGGTGGCCATCTACCCAGGCCCAGAGCATCACGCACTTGATGGAAGGTGATCAGACACAGCCTAACTCAGAAACCCAAGGGCCCCGGAGATGTGACCACAGCTGAGCCTCTGGGCAGTTGGCTTCCCATAAAGGTTGATTGGGCATAATAATAGACATTTTATTTTGAGTCTCCTTTTTTATTATAAATGATAATCATGCTCCTCCTCTGGAGAGAGGTGAGCGCTCTAACTTGGAGCAGTGGCCCGGAGCAGCCGCGTGGAGCTCAGCCGAGCCTGCGGGGAGGAGAGGAGGCTCCTTCCTGGGTGTCCAGCTGGTCTGGGGAGCTCCCGACACACACTCTCCCTGCCACTGTGGGGACACTAGCCGCCTCTGCCTCATTGAGAGAGGGATGCTCCAGCAGTCGCCCCTCTGGCTCTGACTGTCCTCAGCTGGTCCTCTCTGCTGCGCTCTCCTGCTGGGTCCCTGCTCTTGGGGGCAGGGCGTCAGCGGTCCAGTGGCCTCATGGTGGTCTCCCTCCTCAGGCCTGGCCAGGGCGGGTTCTCTCTGGTCTTTCTCCTTTCCCTCCAAATTCCCTAATCGTCCTTGACAGTGCACCCCACCTCCAGCCTCCAGGAATGGGGACTCAGCGGCCAGCCGGAAGAGCTGGCCACCCTCACCTGGGTGTCCACAGGTACTCACACCAACCCAGGTGTCCTGGGCTCCGACACACAAGGTCCTCTCTGAGAGGGTCACTGCTGTTCGTCCTAGGGGCTTGGGTCGGCCCTTGACTTTCCTCTTCATCTCTCCATGAAGTAGAATTTGAATAACATCCATCAACTCTTCCACCAAATTCAAAAGTTAATTGCTTTCCCAGTTGAGCCATGAAAGGGTGTGGGCGTGATGTCTTGATGGACGTGCATTGCACACAGTTGCTAATCAAGCCGCCAACATGCGCGCTGCCCCCTGACGCCTGCAGCTCCGTGCCAGGCCAGGCGTCTGCCATGCTGTGGGGACCCAGCTGGCGGTAGCTTTAGACCTTGTCAAGGCCCCAGAAGAGGCCTGGCCCACTCACGACTCACTTCCCTCCGTACCTGTCCTGCTGAAGCCTTCTGTTAACCGTGCGGCTGTGACAGAAAGACTCAGGAAGAGCAACTTAGGGGAGGGGGGGGGCGTGGTTCAGAGGCTCGTCCATGGTAGGCTTGCTCCGTTGCTCCAAGCCTGAGGTGAGGCAGCCTATCACGGTGGAAGAGAGAGAACCGGTTACAGCCCCAAAGCCACGCCCCCGGTGACCCACCTCCTCCGGCCATCCCCCACCTGCCTGCCGTCACCACCTCGTAAGAAGTCCTTTTAAATCAGTCCATCAGATGGGTCAACCTGCTGGTCAGTCCCAGCTCTAGCTGCGTCAGTTCACCCTGAGCATTCCCACATGGTCTCGCGCTGGAGTTAGCCACAGCCCCCCTGCCTGGCCTGTCGGGGCTCTGCTCACTCCAGGCCGCACCCCCTGGTCAGAAGCTGCAGCAGAGGTTTCCTGCTGAAGGTCCCCCTGGGGCCCCTGAGATGGTGCTTCCCTGGGGAATGCTGTGTACGTGGCACCTGGGACGCTGGGGAGGGTGGAGTCACAGGTTCAGCCATGTCCACGTGGGCTCACCTCTCCCTCTGGGGGGCAGCGGAGCCCTGAGGGCTGGTCAGGGAGGGGGGCAGAACAGGAGTGCTGGGAACCTACTAGACTGGGGGGAGCTCTCGCTGCTGTGTTGGCGACTTCAGTGGAAAGGCCCAGGCCACCCCCCGGCAGTCAGCCCTCCCGTCCCCTGCTGGGGAGGCCGTGGTCAGCAGGGTCTTCCTCTGCTTGGTTGCTGCCATGCCCGAGGGAACCTAGGGGCCTCCGCCCACGATCCCCTCCCTTTACATTGAGCCTCTCAGGCCTGCTCCCAGGCTGTGCTCGGAAACACCCGCCGGACTCCGGCCCTGCGCCCCTGGGTGCCTGGCATCACCAGCCCTGCTCTCTCAACACCTGCGTCCTCCTTCAGAGTGGACCTCAAACTGGAGGCCAAAGACCTCCTCTGAGCTGCTCGGTGCCACTGCCCCTGAGATGCCAGGAAAGCCCAGGTCAGCGCCAGGTTAACAAGCCTCTCCCAGTGGAGACACTGGGCCATGGGTGAGGCCGAGCTGAGGGCCCCAGGAGCTAGTGCCTGCCTCCCAGGAGGGTGGGTATAAGACACCTGTAAAGCAGGGTCCTTGGGGGCTGCAGGAGGAGGGCACTCAGGGCGCCCATGTCAGCCCCCCCAAGCTGGCATGAGGCCACAGGAGGCCAGCTGTACATCCTGACCACTGGACTCCTCCTTCCTTCTTTCCCCTGCCCCAGAACCACCCTCTGGGGCCACAGCACTGTGGAAAGGGGCTGGCCCAGCAGGCACTGGGCTCCGTGGCCAAGGTCCTCTTCCCCGTGTACAAAGCCCCAGGATCCTACTTGAAAACCAGACACAATCTCTCCCTCGGAAGGAAATGATGACTTGTGTCACATCTCCCCCCCCGGATGCTGCCTGGGCTTGTCCAGCTGTGTCTATTCAGAATGGACATTATTGTCTTGTCACTCGTGGTTCATTTGACATGACTGTAGGACCTTAGTCACAGGTTCAGCCTCACAAGCCATCAAGGAGAATCAAGCTCACGACTTAGGAAAGACTCAGGTCCTACAAGATTTCACGGGCTGTCTGGGATTGTCATCTCGCAGCGCCGCTCCCCATCAGAGTGGTGTGTTTAGAATGTCTGTATTCTGTGACCTGCGTCCTGTTTACTGAATGGTCTCTGGGGCACGTGCTGGAACAAAACGCACGTGACTCTCTGGGCCCTGCTGTGAAGGCAGCTCGTGTCTGGGGCCTGGTGAGCAGGGGACCGGGACCTGGCTTCTGAGAGCAGGCCGGGCACCTTGGAGCCACCTGAGCTGCTTGACTCGGAACACGCCACAGGGGACAGCTTCCTGTGGTCACCACCCACGGGAGCAGGACCAGACGAGACCCCAGGGCTGCAACACCCTGTGGCTTGGGTGCACGGAGGCCCACCTGCCTCTCAGCATTTCTTGGGCCTGACCGGGTCTCTGTCCACTGTGGTCCCTGGTCTGCTGGAGGCCTGTGAGGCCACTCTGCTCACTGGCCCCTCTGTCCTGGAGACGTGCGTCTGTGGGTCCTGGCTGAGGCGGGGGAGAACGCCGGGGCTTCACAGGTCCTTCCAGAGGGCCAAGGCCAGCAACAGTCTTCGGTGCAGGTTGATGGACGGGAGGCCCTGATGAAGAGCCCGCCAGCACCTCCGTCTCCTGGCACCACAGGGTCCTCCCAAGGGGGGCCTCAGCCTCGGGCCTCGGCCCCCACTTCCATCCGTCCATCCCTGCCGTCTCCCGCCCTCCACAGGCTGCTCCCGAGGGGCCAGCTGAGCTGCTGAGCCCCGGGCCTGCACTTTGGCCTCACAGGGAGGCCCCCAGGCCCCACCTCCTGAGGCCTCCCCTCCCTGACAGCTCCCCCTACTTTAGCCCAGCTCACCTGGGCCTCCAGCTCAGCCTCCTTCTCTGACTGTCCCTCTCTAGTGACCTCACTGTGTCCTGTGGTAAGCGGGATGATGAACCCCAAGATGTCCATCTTAATTCCCTGAATCTACACAAAGATGGGACTATGTGAAGGGTCCTGTACGGGGGGTGACCCTGGTCCGCCTGGGTGGGCCCCGGCCACACGAGGGTCCTGGGCAGGTGAAGGAGCACCAGGGATGGGGAAGGGGCGGAGGGAGGCTCCTGGGAGAGGCCACCGTGTGGTCCTTCTGCAGAGTGGGCCTGGGCTCCAGGGGTGGGGCTCGCAGCCAAGGCCCAGTGGGGACACTTTGAGAGCGTGGCTGTCACAGCGCAGTGGCTGGGGAGGAGAGGGCGACTGCCCAGGGGCAGGGCACAGCCAGGGAGGTTGGCCCAGCCAGAGGTCAGGGAGGGACACAGTTGCTTGATGGGTTGCCGTGGGGGAGGGGGCTGTGCTGTGGCCTCTGAGGGGACAGAGCTCCTGCCCAGGTGGGAGGTGCATGGAGTTGCTGAGGTGGGCGGGGAAACTCTGGTACTGGGCAGTGCTCCTCTGTCACTTTTACCTTGTGAGAGAAAGAAAACTGTGGCTTTCCTTTCTGGTTTCACTGTTTTCTCCTCAGTACCGCCCGCCAAGAGCAGGGGTGCGTGCAGCCTGGTGACCCCGAGCCGAACACCAAGGGCTGCTCTGGCCTCTGTAGAGACAGATCTGGGCTCTGTGGCCTCTGGTTCCCCCGCTGGCTGGGTGCTTCTCAGCAGCCTGGGCTTCCTGGCCTCCTGGTGATAGAGGAGCTGACCCTCGTTGGAGCCCTGAATGCCGCGTCCATCACAGGGGTCCCCACAGGTAATGGGCCCGCGCAGCTGCGCCCGTGTCCTCTGCTGCTTTCTCTGTACATTTGGAAGCCACGTCCCTCGCCCAGTGGCCTACCTTGGAGATGACCTGTCCTTCCCAGCTGGCACTTTCCTCCTATGCCTGTGGCTCCCCAGCTCAGGGACAGTCCCCGGGGGCCCTGGGCCCAGCCTTCCTCGGCCCCAGCACTGCCCCCACCCCCACTCCTCCTGGCCCTCCCCGCCCCACCTCCTGGGCTTGAGATGCCCTGCTTTCTCGGCTCCTTCCCGAAGCCTTTCTTTATGGCAGTCATGGTGGCCCTCCACAGGACACATGCTGTCAGCCGCAGCCTGCTGGACTCCACTGCCGTGATTCTGGCCCCACGAGAAGGTCCTGCTGCCTGTCACAGGGCAGACCCTGCACAGGGTGGTGCTTGGCCCCAGCTCCCGGCCCTGCCCAGAATGTCCCTCCCTGCAGGCTCTGCCCAGGCCTCCAAGGCAGTCCCCATTCTACGAGTGGCCCCACAGGCCACCACAGGCCTCTGCCCTGAGCTGACACCCCAGCTCTCTCTGCCCAACCCCACCCTCAAGCATCTGTTGAGAGCCACAGCCAAAGGGGCCCCAGCAAACTTCCAGCTTCCAGCAAACTTCCAGCTGCCAGCTGATGATTGGCTCACAGCAGCCCCAGCAACATCTAGCTGATTGGCTCCTCTGAAGAGCTGCTCATTGGGGGACTTCTTTGACTCCGCCCACACGACCCAGCCAATCGGCCTCAAGAGCAGGAGGATTGTGGGAGGTGGAGAGGCTGGGGTGTGGGTGAGAGGCTTGTGGAAGCGGGTGGTGGCAGTTGGGCTCTGAGGGTTTTTCCTGAGGAGCTGTTTTGTTTGGCGTTTGTAGTTCTAAAAATAAAGTCGTTTCTTTTGACAAGTGGCTCCTGAATTGTGCCCAGCCAGACTGCGGCAGGCATCCCCTCTTGCCCAAGTTCTGCACCTGGGGTGCCCTTTCACCCCCTTTTATCCTCACCCTGTCTACGACCGAGGCTGCCCCCTGGACTGTCCACCTGGACCCCCAAGTCCAGGAGGTGCACTCCTCTGAGCTTTGCAGACAGCAGCGTCCTGCCCCTGGTTGCCCCCTCAGGCTGCTGGCCCACCCAGCCCAGCCCAGCCTTGAGGGTCCCCCACACCTGGGGCAGCTTGGGGCCAGACCCAGGAGGTCTCCAGAGGTCCCTTGTGGGTGGAGGGGCCGCCAGGCTCTGAAGGGCAGCCACATGCGCGGAATGTCTCCCAGCCCCCCCTCTGCATTCCCTCGAGGAGCCACGGACCTGCAGGTCCTGAGTCTAGAAACTTCCTTTTGAAACCTGAGAGTGAGGCAAAACCCAGACTTGCCGAGTCAGCTTATTTCTGTGAACAAGAAGAAGCCCTTCCAGTGTCCTGGGGTCAGATCAGCCTCCGAGCGCCCGGCTCCTGACTCCGGCCTCCTCAGTGACGCAGACTGTGGCCCTGCCTCCCCACCCGCATTTCCAGAGATGAGCACTTGGGCACCAGCTGTGTCTGCTCAGGCTGCAGGTGGAGCACCCTCACGTTTCTGCAGGAGTCAGCACTTTGTCTTTCGTAAGTTTCAGGACAGATCAGCACCAGGTCAGGGAAGAGCCCGTACCAGGCCGCCTTGAAATTTTGGTTAATTATTCATGCAAATAGCTTTCATCCATGGGGCGGTGGTCTGGGAAGGTTGCCCTGGCAAAACTGCCCTGGGAGGTCCAGGCAGGGCTCTCTGCCCTTTCTGAAGCTTTCTTCAAGTTCTGGTCCAGTGCGCATTTTCTCTCAGCCAACCCTTTAAAGACTGCCTATGCCTGGTGAGGGACCCCAGCCCAGGGGGGTTGCACAGGCTGTGCGCTGTACCAGGCGCAGAAAGAATCATTACCACGGGGTCCCTGTCTGCCCAGGATGGGCAGTTTGGGGCTCTGAGAGTGGACAGCTAGGTCTCCCACATGAGGAAGCCACCTGCTCCTGATCAACATGCTTCTGCATCTGTGCTTGGACCCACTAGCTCTGTGACCTGCGGTCACTTCCCTACCCTCTCTAAGCCTGGTTTTTCGACAGTAAAACTGAAATGATGGGGCTGTCACTCTGACACACCATGAGCTGGGGGTTTAAAACAGGAGTGGAGGCCAGCAGTCTGAAGTCAGGTCCCCTGCTCTCCAGCTCCCACATCTAGGTGCCCGTGGCTGGTGGCCCATCACTGCAGGCTCTGCCTGTCTTCACCCGGCCCCTCCCTGTGTGTCTTTGTCCTCTTCTTACGAGGTCACCCAAAGATCTCATCTAGCCATGCCTGCAAGACCCTGGCTGCAAATACGGCCCTGGACAGGTCCTGGGGGCGAGGGCTTCCGCATGTCCTTTCTGGGGAGACAGGTCACACCATAACAAGCCCTTGTCTCCAGGCTGCTGGACAGGAATCTGGTGAACCAGGATGAGAGATGCTCGTCTCTGCCTGCAACTGGGGCCAGCTGTGACAGCAAGTAGGGGGCTTTGCTCTGGGCAGGGGCAGGGGCTCCTTCCACCTGACCCAGCTGCCCTGCCCCTCCCCGCATGGGCAGCCAAGTCTGTGCTCTCTTCTGTCCCGTAAGGGTCATTCGCCCTGCTGGAATCGGGTGTGGGACAGCTGTGGGCTTCCGTACTGCTCATGAGAGAAAGCAGATCGGTGGCCAGCAGGGACGCCTTGCTCATGGGGGAGGAGCACACGTGTCCCCCGGGCGGTGTGCACAGAGCCCGCCGTCCTGCCACAGGGCTCATCTGCCCGCTAGGACGAGGCCCTGGGGGAAGAGCTTGCTGCGGGAAGAAGCTGATTCTGCCTGATCCTGGCATCACCCCCGCCCAGCTCGGGGCAGGTGGAACACACCAGTCCTTCGGCAGCTTCTCACCTTCCTCCCACGTTCCTGAGGCCCTGCGTGGGCGCAGACAGGCTGCCAGGGGCGGAGAGCAGCTGAGCCCCTGACCACAGAGCCCTGGCCTGGGCCCGTGAGCAGGCGTGAACAGAGGCCGGCCAGCGAGAGGTCAGCGCCCTCCCCTGGTGGTGACCAGGCTGTGGGGGCCCACTGTCCTCTCTCCTTCAGGTGAGCGAGTCTCTCAGACGCTCTCCAGCGATGATGTCGCTCCATTAAGCGGGACACCTTTAATCTGCTCACTTCGCAGCCATTCGTGTTAATCATGCAAAGGTCAGCTGTCACTGCACAAATGTTAGACTTGATCTGTTTTCCCGATGCGCATCCTATCGGTGATAATTTGCCCCAATTTCTAGTCATTTGCCAGTGGGAGCTGCAGTGGGGAGGGGGCCACAGAGAACCTGCCGGAAACCCGAGGACAGCAGGGGGCCTGGGGAAGGGCCTGCTGGGGACCTGCAGACCGTCCCCCTTCACCCAGTCTGTGGTTGCAACAGGAGCCCCTGGATTGGAGCTGGGAGCCCTGGGTCCGAGGCAAGCTGCTCCTGGGATTCAGGTCACCCTTGGTGCCCTCGGCATCTCCTCTTAGCAGGGCCTGACGTTTCGATGGCCGCCCTGCCGCCTTCGCAGAGACGAGCGCAGAGCAAAGAGGCAGGTGTGGCCTCCCACCCCCCTGGGTCCTGCTCTATCTTGCTCATGTCCTGGAAATCTCTAAGCTGAAGGCTGCAGCAGAGGCCCTGAGGCCCCTCGTGAGCTCCTCTGTGTCCCATGACCTTACTGAGCTGGCAGAAGGCCCAGGGAATACCTGGAGGCCGGGCCAGCATGGCAGAGGCAGTGGTCTCCCCCGTCTGCTCTCCTTCCTGTCCCTCAGCCTCCGGGAGAAGTGGCCCTCATCAGCCCCCTGAGCTTCCGGGTGCCTCCAGACTTCAAGTCCAGACTGCAGGCAGGAGCTTCCGCTGGAGGGCTGGGGTGGGAGCACGTCTCTCTATCAAGAGCCACTGTGTTCCTCTGTGTGCTGCCCCTGGGCCTGCAGACCCTCACACCAGCTGTCCAGAACGCGGCTCACCTGCTCCTTCACCTCTTCCTGCACAGGCCCCAGCCGTGTCGCCAGTCCCCATCAGAGCTCTGCACCTCGCTTCCCTCACCCCTGAGGGATCAGCCTCCAGGGCCCCCAGATGCCTCCCAGCCCTCCCCCAGCCCTCCCCCTGGCCCTCCCACAGCCCTCCCCCCACCGGCCCTCCCCCTAGCCCTCCTCTCAGCCTCCCCCAGCCCTCCCCCAGCCCTCCCCCAGCCCTCCCCCCGGCCCTCCCCCCAGCCCTCCCCCAGCTCTCCCCCAGCCCTCCTCCCAGCCCTCCCCTAGCCCTCCCCCCAGCCCTCCCCCATCCCTCCCCCCGGCCCTCCTCCCAGTCTTCCCCCAGGCCCTCCCCCCAGCCCTCCCCCAGCCTTCCCCCCCAGCCCTCCTCCTGAGGACACCCTCCTTGCGGTGGCAGGAGCCTCTTCACATGGCCTGAGCCTGCATCAGCTCACCCCCCCAGAACCTGTATGTGTCCTTTGTCTTGCAGAGGGAGGGCCAGGCCTTGGGACAGGAGTGGCTGTCCGGGTCACGCAGCTCTGCGTCCCCATGATGATTTAGCCTAGGCTGCCAGGCCCACGGGAAGAAGCCCTCCACCCCAGAGCCTCTGGCAGCTCTGCCTGTCACAGACCCCCCACCAGCCTCCCGCCTCCCGCAGTGCCGGAGCCTGCTCCCCTCTGGTGGGCCTGGGGCTCTCAGGACTCTGGGCTCTTCTTCACGTGGCCTCCCGCTCTGCCCTCCCCGTCGCAGGGGCTGCAGCGGTTTCTCCCTGGCCTTGGTCCTCCTGCTCTAGGCCCTGCTCCTGGCAGCATGAGGGTCAGGTGAAGGGTCGGCACATAAACCCAGGAGGTGGTGCGGGGTGCGCAGAGGCTGGACTCCTTAGAGCCACATGTCCCACAAGCCTCATGTCCCACTTGCCTTCTCCAAGTCCTGCTGGTCGAGGGTCACTCTTAGTCATGGAGGACGGAGCTAAGGGAGATGGACTGGACAGGGTGCCCCTCCCCGGTCCCTCCACGCTGCTCTCTCTGGCCAGCCCAGCAGTGGCGGGGGCCACCCCTGTGGGGCAGGGTTCCAGGCTCCACTGGGGAGCACCAGTAGAGGGAAGGCCCAGCGAGAGGCGTGGCCTGGGACCCAGGGCGAGGCGCCAGCCTCTCGGAGCCCCCATCCTGGAGACGGACAGCCGACATCAGCGTCAAAGACTTTGGAGGGGGGTTGTGGAAGTTTGTTCCAGGTTTTTCCCCCAGGGAGAATTTTCTCCTCCTTTGTGTGGGACTAGGTGCTGTGCCTCCACGGGCAGGTGGCTAGTGTTGGGCACCCGTCAAGCTGTGGCCCTTGTCACCAGGAGGTGACAAGTGACTACCTTCAGAACAGTGGCTTCCGTGGCCACCAGCCCAGTGTGCCCAGAAACCCGACAAGAGCAACACAGGGGGAAAGGGTCATTTGGGCTCAGGTTTCAGAGGTCCAGTCCACGGTTGGTCAGTTCTGTCGCTTTGGGCCCCACGTGAGGCAGGACATCACGGGAAGGGCGTGGCGGAGGACAGCAGCTCACCTGCTGGTACCAGGAAGGAGAGAGGGGAAGGAGCACAGGGAAGACGCACCACCTGGGGCAGCCCGGGGCCTCCTTCTCCAGCCGGGCCCACTTCCTGCAGCTCCCGCCCAGCAGCGCATTCTAACCAGGCTGGACGGTCAGGCCGCAGCTCTCGGTCCGGTCACCTCACCCCTGGACGTTCCTGCATTAGACAGGAGCTCTGAGGGCACCTCACATCCAAACCACAACACAGAGAGACCATCTCCGTGCTGGGTCCTTTCCTCAGCTGGGCAGCTTGGCACGTCTGCGTGTGCTGGGACCTGCGCATTCAGTGCCCTGGAGAGGGAGAGGATGGTCCAGCAAGCCACTGAGGTGACACCTCCTGAGGACCCAGGGCCTGCCTCCCAGGAGACTCATTTTCCTGACCTCTTGGTCATGCTCCTCGCCTCCTGCCTGGGGAGTCTGTGTCCCCCTGAGTCTGCAGCCAGGAGCCGGATGGTCATGGACCGGGTTCTCCTCTGGCGGGACGGCCGAGCAGAAGGCAGGCAGATCGATAAGAGCTGTCGCTATGAATGGAGTGTGGTCCTGCTGGAGGCAGCAAACGGCCCCAATCAAAGGATTTATCTTGCTGACAAACTGAATGTGAGATCAATTCTGCACCTCTCAGAAGTGAGTCGACAGGTATAATTCTCCCACTGGGCAGCACCTGCAGAATATAAATTAACCCAAATAGGCAGATGTGGCTGATAAAAGTCCCTTTCCCAAGGGCTGAGATGACATCAAAATGGCTTTGATTTTCTCCCTTGCAGGGATCGAAATCTTGCAGGGAGCTTCCATCAGGCCGCCGGGCAGCTGGGCACCCTGCCTCAGTGTCCCTGCCCATCCTCAAGTCATTCCCATATTTCATGGTGACCATCAAATCGATACCAAATATTTCTGTGCTGTGATGGGTTCTCGGGTTCTTGACAGCAGGCTGATGGGTGTGCCGATGAGCCCCTGGGTGATGGCTTGTTTCCAGGGCTGGGCTGGCGTGTCCACCTCTGTCTGGGCGGGAAGCTTCCCAACTCCAGAGCAGAAACTGTGAGGGGGCTGGAGGCAGCGTGGGCCCAGCAGGGAGGCTGTGCTGGCTCTGAGGCTTTGGGTGCATGGTGGTGCTGGCTGCCTGGCCCCCTGGCAGGGAGCTTCCTTTTGTCACGAGAGGTGGAGTCTTTCAGAAACAACTTGTGTGTGCTCGGGCTTGCAAATGTCTCGGCAGTGCCAGCCTTTAATTAGCTGTACTTTGCCACCAGGAACCTGCCACTTTGCAGCTGAAAATGACATGTTGGAGTCACCAGGAACAAGAGCCAAGTGCAGCTACTGACGAGGGCTCAGGAGTCGGAAGGCCCGGGGTCACACCTTGTGCAGAGCCAGGGAGGATCAGCCTCGCCCAGGAGGGGCCAGGCCGGGCCAAGTTCACTAATGACGAATGCACAAAACAGGATCCCAGATCAGTAGGAGCCATGTCCACTGTGTGGAGATCCAGGTCCTAGAATGTCAGCGGCCTGTCCTTGGGAACAGAGGCACACACGTGGGATGCCCCACACTTCTGACCATCTGCAGAGGACAGCCACCAGCAGTCTAGAGTGGCGGCTGGCGTCACCTCTGACCCTCCGTCCACTCGTGCTACTGGACCAGCTAATCCGAGTTTGGGGATGGATCAGCGCAGCCCACCTGCCTTCACGGGTTTTCTGGGTGTGGGTCTGAGATGGTATCTCAAAGTTCGACTTGCGTTTCCCTGGCAACAGTGATGTTGAGCATCTTGTCATGAGCTTATTGGCCGTCCATGCGTGCATCTTCTTTGGAGAAAACTTATTCAATTCTTTGCCCATTAAAAAAAAAGACATATTTTATATTTTACAGCAGTTTAGTTCCCTGAAGAATGGAGTGGAAAGTTCAGGGGGTCCCCACATGTCCCCTTTTCCCACACAGCACAGCCCCCGCCAGAGCAGCCCGTAGCTCCCAACTGACGGACCTGCGCAGACACGTCCAAAGGCCAGGCCTACAGTCCACAGTAGGGTTTGTTTTCTTTTAAACTTGCATTTTATTCTTTCAAATTCAATTTATATACATATATATTTGAGGTGTGACATTTGACGTTTTGGTAAGCACGTGTCTAGTGAACCGCCTCCCAGAGTTACTTTAAATAACGCATCTCTGACCTTCCGTGGGTCACTTTCTTTGTGCCTGGCAAGAGCACCTGAGACCTACCTGTTCCTTTGTGCATGCTCTGTATGCAGGATGAGGTCACTAACGGTAGCCTGCTTCGTCACCCACAACTGCAAACCTGTACCCCTGGACCTCTTTCTTCGTAATCCCACCCCTCCCTGCCCCTCACAGACACCATGCCACGTTCTCTGTCTGTGGCTTTGCATGGTGGGTCCTGCAGGTGAGTGAGATCGCACAGCATCTTTCTTTCTGTGTCTGGCTCATTTCGCTTGGCACAGTGCCCTCCAGGTTCACGCTGGCTGCTGCAGATGGCCGTGTCTTCCTCTTCTCCAGACTGAACAATATTCCATGGCTGGCACGTCACAAGTCGTGGACACTGGTGCTGTTCTCCCGTCCTGGCTTTGTAGGTAACACTGTGGGGAACATGTGGTGCAGACAGCTCTCCCAGCTCCCTTCTCTGTCTGCACCCAAGGAGGGCTTGTGGATTGTGTGCTGGTTTTATTAAGGTTTTTAGGAGCCTCCTCCCTCATCCACGGTGGCTATGATAGGCTGCATCCCCATCGAGGGCTCACGGGGCTCCCCCTCTCCACTCCTCACTCACACTTGGGGTCTCTTGGCTTTTGCAACATAGCCGCCCTGATGGGCCTAAGTCCACATCTCCCTGTGGCTTGCTTCTCTGATGGCTAGGGGATTGGGCACCTCTTCACATACCCGTCTTTTCCTGCTCATGACAGTGTGTTTTGCAGAGGAGAAGTTCCAATTTTAATAAAGTCTAGTTTGTCAATTCCATCAAGGATTCTGCCTTTGTTGCATTATTTCCTTTAGAGTTCAATAGTTTTCATTTGGTGTGTGATCCATCTTTAAATTAATTTTGTAAAGGCTGCCAAGTTGATGTCTATATTCACTTTTTTTTTTAATGTGGAGGTCCTCGTGTTCTAGTACATTTGTGGAAAAGATGAACTTTGATCTTCATATTACCTGAGTTCCTTTGTCAAAGATGGGTTGACTGTGGATAAGGTGCTGGGGAGTGAAATTGGCCAAATTATACTGTTATGTTGAGTAGAGTGTGCATAAAGAATACGTCAAAATAAATCCCACCAGTATGTACAACTATAGAGTTCCAAAAAAAATGCAGGGAGAAAGATAAAATGGCTTGACTGTGTTTCTGAGGGTCCCTTTCTGACCCTCTGTTGTATCCCATCATCTCCTCACTACCCTCACCAAACCCGCTGTCTTAATTACTGTAGGTGGTTAGACAGCCCTGAGGTCCGATGGGCTCCTCTCTGACTGTTCTTCTTCAGTACTGAGTTGGCTCTTCTGGGGTTTTGGCATCTGCATGTAAGTATTAGAGTCAGTTTGTTGATACCCATAGAATAACGGGGATTTTGACTGGAATTGCATTGACCTCTAGGGAAAATTGGAAAGAATCGGTGTCTTGACAATATAGAGTCATCCTATGGACATGTGTTACGGCTTAGATCTCAGGTGTCTTCCAAATGCTCACGTGTGAGGCCATGCAAGAAAGTTCAAAGGCAAATGAGAGCCCTAATCTTATCAGTGTGCTAATCCCTAGATAGAGGCAGTGGGGTGGCTGTGGCTGGAGGAGGTGGGTCCCTGTATTTTGGGGGTTTATGTTTTAGTCCTCGTTGAGCAGAGCTCTCTGCTTCTTGGTAGCCATGCCCAGACTCTGCCACACTCTTCCGCCTCCATGTCCTTCCTCCCTGAGGAATGGAGTTGGCCACTTATGAACTAAGACTTCTGAAACTGTGAGCCCCCAAATAAACTTTTCTTCCTTTAAATTGTTCTTGTCAGATTCTTTGGTCACAGTGGCAAAAAAGTTAACTAAAACAACATGGGATAGTTTTCATTTACTTTGCTCTTTGATTTATTTTGCTCGAATTTTATGGTTTCAGACATTAAACATGTTTTGTTAGAATTATACCTAAGTATCTCATTCTTCAGGGGTGCTACTATAAATGGTATCTTGTCTTTAATTTGAATTCTACTTGTTTTTTGCTCATACATAGGAAAGCTATTGGCTTGTGTATATTTACCTTGTATCCTGCAACCTTGCTATCATTGCTTATTCCAGAGGATTCTGTTGTTGATTTTTTAAAAATAATTCTATATAAAAGCAAAGGCATATTTGGTTTTCTCTTCCCAGCCAGCATACCTTTTATTTTATTTTCTTGTCCCTTTGCATTAGCTAGAACTTCCAAGGGTATTGGAAGGAGTGCTGAGAGGGGCTGTCTCTGCCTTCCTGATCATAACAGGGAATCTTCCAGTTCCCACCACTAAATATATGTTATCTGTAAGTCTGCAAGCTTTGTAGATGGTCTTTATCAAGTTGAAGTGGTTCACTTCCATTCATAGTTTTCTGAGTTTAAAAAATTATACATGGGTATCAGTTTTGTCAAATGCTTCCCCACATCTACCGATACGAACACATGATTTTTCTTTTTAGCCTATTAATGTGATACATTACATTAATTGATTTTCAAATGGTGACCCAGTCTTGCCTACCTAGGATAAGTCCCAAGAGGTCATGGGGTATACTTAATGAGTTAGGAAGTGATCCCCCTTTTTATTTTCTAGAGGACAATATAAAGAATTGCTGTCATTCCTTCCTTAAATGTTTGACAGAACTTACTTGTGAACCCATCTGGGCCTAGTGCCTTCTGTTTTGAAAGATATCCATTGTTGATTCAATTTCTTTAGTAGGTGCAGGCCTCTTCCGGTTGTCTACTTCCTCTTGTGTGAGTTTTGGCAGACCACGTCTTTTAAGGAAGTGGTGCATTTCATCAAGTTCTCAGGTTGGTGGGTACAGAGTTAATTGTTCATGGTATTCATTTACCACCCTTCTTGAGCGTCCACAGTGATGGTTTTGCAGCAATGTCCCTCTTTTATTTCTGATGTGCGTAATTTGTGCCTTCTTTTCCGTTTAGATGCCTGACTGGAGGCAGATTGATGTTATTAGTCTTTGATAAGGGCCAGCTTCTCATTGCATTGATTTTCTCTATGAACTTCCTGTTTTCAGTTTCACTGATATCTGCTCTCATTTTGACGATTTCTTTCCATTTACTTAATTTGAAGCTGATTGTTCTTCCCTTTCATAGATCACTTATTTGACATCCTCCTTCTATTCTCCTATCAGCACGCGGTGCCGTGAACTGCCCTCTCACCCATACATTCCCTTCATTCTAGACATTTTAAGAAGTTGTACTTTCATTTGCTTCAAAATACTTTCCAATTTCTCTCGAGAGTCCTTTTTTGACCTGTGTATTATTTGAAAGTGTTTTAGGAATATGGAAAAGAAGCACTTTTATTTTACCTTCACTTATTCTTTCTGTGATGCTCTTCATTTATGGAGACCTGAGCTTCTGACCTACTCATATTTTTCCCCTACAAAGAACCTCTTTTGACATTTCTTGCAAGATAGGTCTCCTGGCAACAGAGTCCCTCTGTCTTTGTATGTATGAGAAAAAGCTTTATTTCTTATTCAATTTTGAAGAATAATTTTATAGAACAAGAATTCCAGACTGTGTTATTTTCCTTCTCTCAACACTAAATAATTCACTCAACTCTTGGCTTGCCTGTTTTCTGAGAAGTTAAGTGTGATTCTTTGCTCCTCTAGGTAAGAGTTTCCTTCGCCCCAAACTTTTTCAAGATTGCTTTTTCACCTTTGATTTTGTGAAGTTTGGGTCTGATAGGCATTGGGGTAGTTCTTTGGCTTTATCCTGCATGGTGTTCTTTGAGATGATAGGATCTGTCGTTTGGTGTCTGATATGAATTTTGGGGAAATTCTCAGTCATTGTTACTTCTAATACTTCTTCATTTGTTTTGCTCTTTCTGCTGTTGCCATTAGGTATACCTTAGGTTTTTGTGGTTTCCCATCAGTTCTTGGATTTTTTGTTCTTCCATTAAAAAAACAACAACAAGTTTTTCTCTTTGATTTTCAGTTTCTGAAATTTCTATTGGCATATTCTCAAGCTTGTAGATTCTTTCCTCATCATATTCAGTACACTAATGAGCCCATCAAATATATTCTTCCATTTCTGTTACTGTGTTTTTGATTGTTAGCATTTATTTTTAATTTTTTTCTTAGAATTTTCACCTCTCTGTTTATGTTACCCATCTGTTCTTAAATGTTACTACTTTTTCTATCAGGGTCCTTAGCATAATAAACACAGTTGTTTAAACCCCAATCTCTTAATTTCAAAACCCCTGCCATATCTGAGTCTGGTTCTAATGTTGCTCTGTCTTGTCAAATTGTTTGTCTGACTTTTAGAAAGCCTCACAGTTTTTTTTTTGTTGGAAGATAGACTTAAGATTCATCACATATTTTCTTCTAGGAGAAATACAGTTTCATTTCTGACATTTATGTCTCTGATTTATTAAAGTTGACTTTTGCAAGCAACATGAGGTACAGGTTAAATTTTATTATTTTCTTGCATATGAATATCCAGTTTTTCTAGAAACATTTGTTGAAAAAAAGAAATCTTTCCCCAATTAAATGGTCTTGTTTTTATTGTTGAAATCAACTAACCCAAAATAAGTAGATTATATCTGGACTTTCAATTCTGACCCATTGATTTATCTCTCTATACTATGCCAATGCCTCACTATCTTGATTACTCTAGGTTATAGTAAGTTTTGAAATTGGAAAGTCTTACAGGATTTTTCCTTTTTTAAAAAATATTGTTTTGGCTCTTCATGTTCCCTGAATTTTCATACAAATGTTAGTTTCACCCTTCAATTTTTAACAAAGTGGTAAATTAGATTTTTATAGGGGTTGCATCTATATATCCATTGAGAGGTTATTAGCATCTTAATAATATTTAGTTCTTGGATTCATAAACATGGGATGACTTCATTTATTTCACTTTTTTCAATGATGTTTTATAGTTTTCAGTATGAAATTTGTACATTTCTTTTATTAAATTTATTCCAAAGTATTTTATTATTTTGATGTTGTTAATGGAATTGATTTCTTAATCTCATTTTGGATAATTCATTGCTGGTATGTAGCAATACAATTGACTTTTGCTTATCAATTACAATACAGTGATTTTTGGCCTTGTATCCTTCTACCTTGTTGATTTCGCTTTAATTCTAATTGTTCACTTCTGTGTGCTTTGTGTATTTCTCAGGATTTTCAATAGGCAAAAACCATACCGTCTTCACATAGAGACAGTCTTACTTTTTCTTTTGCAATCTGGATGAGCTTATTATTATTCTCTGTTGATTGCCACAGCTAGATCCTCTACTGCAAAGTTTAATAGCAGTGGAGCTCCAAGAGTTCTTTTTTGTTTGTTGGTCGAAGGTCTGGACACTACGAGGTTCATGTCCATTGCAGGCCTTCCCAGTGGAATGGATCCCTGCAGGATGTTAACTAGTCCTGACTCCACGCTGGCTAGCTAGTTCCAGACCCTCCAGGTCTACTTTCTAGTGTCCTGTTGCTCTAATTCTTGTGGTGCTGACTTGCCTCCTGCTGCTCACATGGCTTATTTCTTTGCTCTTTAAAGTGGCACCTGCTGCTCCTGTCCATGGACTTGCAGTCTGTGGGCTTTGCCTGGACGCGGGGTTTCCAGTGACCCGTCAGTGAGGTGTGTACTCAGCTCTGCACAAGACTCGAGGCTTGGCTGCTCCGCTGCTTGTTCCACACTTTCAGGTGACCAGGCAAGGGACGTGGGTGACGCTGGCCTTGGGGTTTGGAGGATACAACCCCCTGGGGTCCCTTAAGGGAGGAAGGTTGACTGTGGTCTGCCTCATTTGCTGAAGAGCTGGCCTGCTCTGGGCACCACGTGTCTGGAGTGAATGTCCCAGTGCCTGCTAGGAGTGGCCCTGGGGACTGCCCTGGGGCTGCTTGTCCTCCCACGCCCCACTGCCCGGAAGGCTCACCTCCACCTGCAGCCATGTGCAGACCCCAGCCCAGCCCTGACGCGGGGCCTGCTTGGCTCTGCAGGTGCCTGGGCGTCATCTTCCTTCCCCTGTCACTAACTCGTCACGAGATTTGTTCCATTCGAGTGTGAGGGCAGGAGTGGGCAGGAGCGGGCACCCCTTGACCGGAAGTTTGTGGAGGGTCTCGGGAGGCTGTGGTTCCCCATTGCTGGCTGTTTCCACTGGGGGCTGACCGGGGAGGGGTCTGCCCCTAGATGGGGGCAGGTATTGTACATCCATTCCTGGTGCCCACAGTACTGAGGGCTCAGTTTTCCTGGATTTCTTGGGAGTCACCTGTCAGACCTGGAGGTGGCCTGAAGCTCCCTGCAGGTGGGCAGCCTCAGTTTGGCTTCCTGCGTCACCAACCTGCCAGGGCACCCTTGGCACCCGGTTGCTAGGGACGCTCTCTGGAGTAACTTGGTCACAGTGGGCCATCCCACCGTCTCTGGCATCCTGCGGGTCAGAAGCAGGTGGCAGCACCCCACCCCCACACTCTCTCGAAGGCGTGGACCGCAGGAGTGGGAAAGTGTGTGGACATGTGACTTCCGCTTGTCACCTGGGAGTCAGTGTGGGCTCCTCCTCTTTGGGAAGCTTCCGGCTTCTGTGCTCACCCCCAGTCGGGGGAGCTGGAGGACCTCCGCTCCTGTGGGCTCATGGAGGATGATCCAGGGCTCCTCACCAGGCACGGGCAGACAGGTGGGCAGACCAGGTCCCTGTCCTCGGGGGGCTGACGTGCCCATGGGACATGTGAGGTGGTGGTGGCAGCCAGAGGAAGGCCGTGGAGGAGACAGACCAGGTGGCCTGACGTTGGGAGGGTGGTTCCTTAGGGAGATTGGCAAGGGCTCCTCTGGCGGCCATGCTGCCTCAGGGTCAAGTGGGGCCTGTAGGGTGGCCCCAGAGCCACCGCGTCCTCCCTCTGAGCTGCTCCGCCTGTCATCCTGCTGCAGTCTCTGGAGTGGCAGAGGAAACACCTCGGAGCAGGGCAGAATGCAACTGTCCTCTCTGTCCTCAGCGCTGCCACCCCAAGGTCTGTGCCGCTCACTCCCCGTTCTCGGTTCCCTGCATCTCCTCGCCTCAGGCCCGTCCTGTAAGCTCAGCGCCACACCCTTTTCTCAGAAGAACAGATTTTCTTGAATATCCTAAACTCTCTAGAAATTTACCTATTGTTAAAGAGGCCCAGGAAAGAACAGCCCAGATCCAGGGTCCTCCTGGGAGTTGTGCTGGGCCCAGAGCACAAGGTCAGAGAGAGGTTCTGGTGTGGAGCCCTGGGGCCGTCCTGCTGTGCCTGGCTCTGTGGGACACCAGCTTCTGTGCTGTAAGCTCCTGGCCCTGCATGGGGCTCTGGTCACACACGGTTGGTGAAGGAGGACCTCCTGCCCTAACCAGCACGAGACGGCTGAGCCCCCGATCCCGGGATGGGTGGACAGCAGTTTATGGGTCGTGTGGGCTCACGGCCAGGGAGGAGGACACACCCCTTCTCCCTGGTTCCTGAGCCCTGCCTGTGCTGCCCTGCTGACCCATCTCCCTCTCGGGGTTCTCTCTTCACCAGGGTCGGGGGGACTGGGTCCCCAGCTCCACGTTAAGCCTCCCCCACTTGAACTCACAGGGTCTGTGCCCCTCTCGCCACAGAGCAGTTCCTGCCCAGTGAAGTGGCCCTGGGTCCTGGAGAGAGCCTCTCTGCTCTGCGCACCCCAGGGGTCCTCGGGGCCTCCACATGGGCTGGTGGCGTCCCTAGAGGCAAGCCTCATCCCGGACCCTGGATCATGGAGCACAGTGGCTGGGTGCTTCTCCCCGGGTGCTGCAGTCCCGGGGAGGGAGCGGCTTTGGCTCAGCGTGGAGCGGAGGGGGCTGAGAGGGCAGAAAACGCCATTTCCTCCTGCCCTGAAAGCCAGACGCGGTTTCCGGAGCCCGGCCCTTGGAGACATGGCCTGGGGAAGGCTTGTCACACAGCTCGCTTGCTCCGAGGGCTGGCGCGGCTGCGGCCTCCACCACAAACCTTCTATTGATCATTCTCTGTTAGGGCAACGGGGGCTTTCCTCCTTGTGTTCTTGCCATGATTAAAGGCGAGAGTTGCTGGAACTAAAGAGAGCTTTATTGTTTTTTCCTGAATCAATGTTGTTGCTTTGTACAAAACCAAAGGGGGAGAAAAATAACGGTTCTGCACGCCTTTTTATTTGCCCAGTTAAGCTGACCTCTAGGGACACATGCATCCCGGCCCTTAGAAGTAGCTGTCTCCAAGACTTGTTTGCAAGAAGTTTCTGGGGAAAACTTTTAATAAAGGGCGTGTGGCGCGAGGCCCATTCCGTTTCCTCATTGTACATGGAAAGTGACTTCTGCCCGCGGCGTGGCCGGCTTCTTTGCCTGCAGTCTTTTTACAGATGGATTTAAATCAAAGCCTGCACAAGAGAGAAGACAAGCTTTGTGCTCTCTTTGCTGAGGGTGGCTTGCCACAAATTAGGAAGAAATGGAATATGCCCACAATACCGGGGCTGTTTTCTGGTCCGGCACCAGTAATTACGTTGTTCTGTTCCTCACGTAGGAGGCCTGGCGGAACCGACTTCCAGAGCTGGGTGATTCTGTTTGCTTACTTTTGACTGAGATTCAAGTGTGGGTCCAATGCAGATCTCAGAAAGAACCCACACCAGTCCATCAGTCTGCGATGGTTTGTGCCTCTCAGGTCAAGGGCTCAGGTGAGCAAGCCCCAGAGAGGCCATTCAGGTTCCCTGCCTCAATTTTAAGGAGCGTCTCACTGGTGGGTCTGAACAAGAGCTGACCCTGAACTTACATGGCCTTGAAACCAGGAACCTCTGAAGAGTGAGCTGCCCTTGTCACCCCGCCCACTCCTGGCCCCACTCAGTCTGAGGAACCGACAGCTGGCCTGTTGTAGCAAGCGATTTCATGCAACCTTTGGAATTGGTTGGTGGGGAGTTAATTCAATCCAGAAACTCACCTGGCTTTGCATAGACTGACCCTCAGGACTGGCAAGGGCTGAGGATGGTGGGGAGACTGGCTTCTTCTTAGTGATTATACAGGGAGGTGCAGGAATTCCTCCACCTGCTTGTGGATTGAAATGTGTCCCTTTCCCCAGCTCGTATGGTAAAATCCTGATCCCCAGAGCCCAGGTGTGACCTCTGGGTCAGGACTTGTAGGATGCAATTAGTTAAGGCGAGTAGGTCATTTGCAGCAGGGTGGCCGGGTCCTTGTAAAGGGACTAGGGGTCCTTGTGAAAGGGGGAATTTAGACTCAGGCACAGAGACGAAGCACCGTGTGTGCAGATGGGAGTTTTGCAGCCACGAGAGAAGAAACCACCAGATCTGGGATGGAGGAGGCACGGACTCTCCCCCAGGGTCCCCAGGGGAGTGTGGCCCTGCTGACACCTTAACTCAGACTTCTGGTCTCTAGAGTGGTGTGGCTGAACCCACGTGGCCTGTGACGTCAGGCACACTGAGGACTTGAACTCAGACCCGCTCTCTGGGCAGCAGCAGATCCAGCAGACTTGGGCTTTCTCGTTGGGACCTGGTGGGGCAGGTGTGAGCAGCTGCAGACCGCTGCCTCGCTGCCCTCTGAAGCTGCCCTTGGGGTCAGCACATCGTGTGTGGCTGGGTGTCCTTCAGAGGAGGGGACTTCATTTTCTCCCTCAGTGGCTGCATGATCCTCTCCCCACATCATTTGGAAAGGCCACATCAGCGGTGAGCTACCACACAGAGGGGGCTGTGCCCTGTGCTGATTAGGATCTGATGTATCTGCAGAAAGTCTGTTCGTCAGGGAGGAATTTCCAAACTCAGCGCGGGGTTAGCGGGAGCATCCTGAGAACCTCAGCAGTGTTTCCAGGGCTGGGATAAGGTGACTCAGGAAGCCGATGCTGAGATGCCATTTAGAGTTCACGCCTGCTCTTGTCACTGGGTGCTTCACTCTGAAGATGGAGAGCGGAGGGATGAGAGGCAGCAAGGCGGGGCCGAGCCTCCCTTTGTATTCCTGATGCTTCACTTGGCAGCGCTGGGAGGCTGCAGGCTCCCTTCCCGCAGGACCACCTGATGTTGACCGGGATGCAGCGGCCACGCCCCTCTGGATCTGGTTAAGCCACCCTTGATGTGCCACGTGGGGACGACTTCATGAGAGCACCCTTTCCATGCCACATGGTGAAGGTGACCTTGGTAGATTTCAAGTTCCGGTCCTCTTCCCACGTGGGTCTTGTGGACAGTCGGGCTGATGAGCAGATGGACAAGCCTGACCCAGGAGGAGGGAGGACGACCCTGAGGCTGGTCCCAGCCCAGGACCTGGGCCACGGCGAATTCCTCTGGTTCTTAGGCACAGGTCCCCTGTAAGTCACTGTGCTGTTGAAAAGGAGCATCGTGCCGCTTCCAGCGGGTGCGGGAGAGTCCGAGGCACAGATGATCGACGTCCCAACCGCCTTTGAAGAATCAAGAGCCATAAAGAGCCGCTGTCGCTGCGCCTGTTGCACGTCTGCCTGAGTCTGCACTGCTGCTGGCTGGCCCCGCCACAGCCTCACCCTCGTACCGCGTGGTTCTAGTGCTGACCCTCATGGTGCAGTGAGGGGATGGGTCTGAGCATGGAGGACTTGTCCAGGGTCAACCTGCTGGACAGACACAGGTTTCCTGGGGGCCGAGGGCGCCCAGCACTTCACGCTGCTCCTGAGAGCCTCTGGGGTGCAGAGTAACAGTCTGTACAAACCGGGGGCCTTACACAAGATACTTGCTTTGTCACAGCTCTGGAGGGGACAGGTCCCAAATCAAGATGGTGCTGAGCTGTGTCCTCCTGAAGCTCCTGGTGACTGTCAGTCCCCAACTTGCAGCTGCATCAGGACCAGGTCACCTCGGTCACTGGTGCGCTTCCTGCATGTACCTGGGTGTCTCAGAAACACACCTGTCATTGGCTTGGGGCCACCGAGACCAGGCATGACCTTGTTCTAGATGTCTCACCTGCACAGCCCTATTTCCAGATAAGGTCACATTCCTGGGTACAGGGGTGGGGAAGTCAACGTACTGTTTTTGGGAACAGAATTAAACACACAACCCCACGAGAAACTTGCCTCACTGCCCCACAGGGGACGTGTCTCTGGAAGCAGTGGCAACGGAGTGTGTGGTGGTGGTAGGCCTCCAACGCTGCCCTCTGGCTCTGGGAAGCAGCTCTGAGCTCCGCTTGGGCAGCAGAGGCCGTGAGGTGCCCACGGGCGCTGTGCCTGCCAGAAGAGCCACGGGCTTGAGCGGCCACCGCACTTTGCAGGACAGATAGAGTCGGCATGACCTCTGGGTGCAGTGACCCCGGGAAGGGTTCCCCTGCAGAGATGTGGCTCTGCCACCAGCCAGGACCCTAAGCTCCCCTCTGTACCCAACGTGTGGCCCCAACAAGGGCCTGGCAAGACCTCGGGGCTGGGTGGACTGGAAGAGGAAACCGGAGCCCACCCGTGGCCAGGCTGCTGACCCGGGGTCCCGAGCTCTCAGGAGCCAGGGCAGCGAGGACAGGCTGATTGAGCTCTGGCTCTGGCCACTGCTGGTGGGGTCCTAGAGCCCGCGGGCGAGAAGAGGGACGGGGTGGGTGCCCTGGCAGAGCCTCTCTCCAAGGCTCCCTGCCTGACTGCTGCTGTGGAGAGCGTCTGGATCAGCCTGGGCCTTGCTCCAGGGAGAGCCAGCGTCCCGCCGCCGTCCTTGTCCTCCGTTCTTGACAACCTCAAAGAGGAGCCGGCCAGCCTGCGCCCAGACTTCACACACAGCCTCAGCGCCTTTGCGCAGGGAGCAGATAACAGAGGACAAAGAGTCTATGGGTGTGCAGAGCGACCCATGTGCTGGCGGAAGATAGTGGCGCCTCCCCCGCCCCCCGTTCTAGTGGAGAGGCACTCTTCCCGCTGCTGCAGGTGGTGGCTGACCTCCAGGTCCAGCTCCCCAGGACTCAGCGCCCGCCTCCCCCGCCTCGCTCTGGGGAGAGCTCTTTCTGCTTCTCATGTAGAGGCAGCTCTGCTGCTGGCGAGGCCAAGGCGAGCGAGCAGGCTTAGAGCTCCTGCCTCCCTCCCCCGGGGCTCAGCGTCCCTGTGGGCTTCCTGGAGGACAGTGTCCTGGGGCTGCAGCTGGCTGTGGTGGGTAAGAAACACATCCGTTGTGCCATGCAGGGACATGCTGGGGTCACTTGCCCCTGGAGATGTCCCACCCGCTGGGGCAGATTCGTGGACACAGAGCCCATGCCACTTCCGACCCCCAGGTGAGGGCAGCGCCTGGCCCTGTGTGGTAGGAGAATGGTGCCCGTCCCGCATGGCGTCCAGGCCTGGTGTCAGCCTGGGGGTGGGAAGGACGGCAAGCTGGTCTCTGAAGCTCCGTCCCTGGCTTCTGACTGGAACGTTGGGCTTTGTTGGCAAAAGGGTGTTGTGGCTGGACGCAGGGACCTTGAGGTGGGGAGGCATCCTGGATGGTCCAGGTGGGCTCTGCCCAAGATAAGGACCTTGCAAGAGGGAGCCCAGAGGGCCAGAGTCAGCCATCTGTCCTCAGAGGCACAAGGCTGGATGTAGAGGCCATGGATGCTCCTGGTAGACGGAGAGGCCAGGAGCCAAGGGCAGGCGGGCAGCAGAGGCTGACGAGTGTCGCGACCCCTCGCCAGCAAGGAGGACACGACACAGGATTCTTCCTTCAGCAGTTTATTCAGGCCTTTAATTATGTGTCTCTGGAAGCTTCTCTTACTACTACTACTACTACTACTACTACTACTACTACCTCTACTTCTGCTTCTACTCCTTCACCCGAGCGCCCCAGCCTTGATAAAGCACATCAAGCCCCAATGCACAACTGCCACGTGGACCTTTCTCATAGGGTGTTTTACAGCTACGTGCCAACTCTCCCAAAACAAGGAGTTGTTTATCACAGGCCACGGCGCTTATCAGCGCCATCTTGTAATGGCGGCCACGGTCCGCTGACACGGCTCACCACAGACGAGAATGGGGACGGCCCAGGCCCAGCCTGCCCCACCTCCACGGCAACCCTGCAGGGCCCACCTCAGACCTCCGACGCCCAGAGCCGCCAGCTGAGAACCACCTCCGACGCCCAGAGCCGCCAGCTGAGAGGCCTGGGCAGTGGGTTGCGGTGGCCATGGGAGACACACACGGCTTCCCTTTCCTGAGATGGAGCTGAGTGCGTCTGATTCGCCATCTCCCGCTCTGCAGGGGCTGAGAGGCCGCGGAGGGGCGGAGCTGTTTCTCCAGGCCAAGGGCCACGTGTGCAGCCACGGTCACGGAGTTCAGCACTGCACAGAGCCCTCCCAGGAGACCAGGCATCCTGGTGAAAGAGGCCCCGGGATGCTGCTTGCGATGCCGTGGCCACTCGGTGCCCTCAGGGGTCGCTCGAGGACAGCGTGGCCTGATGGAGTGTGGCTCAGAGCGCACCCTGTCACCGAGCGCCGCGGGCCTGTGTGTGGGTCTGCTCCTTTCTCTTGGGTTTAGGGAGATTCGTTTAGTGCTTGTGTTGGACTCCGTCCAGCAGCACGTTACTCCTGAGGCGCCTCGTGTCCAGGGTTGGCTTGGAATGGGAGGTCATCGAACCCCGCCCCCCTTAATGAATGCTTAGGAAGGGCCGTAGAGTGGAGACCTTGGTTCTAATAATCACTGCCTCAAGTCGCTGGGTAAGAAGACCCACCAGAGAGTCTTTAAGTTCCATTCTGCCATCTGTCCTTAGAGTCCCCCTCCCTTGACTGTCATTGCCCTGACATTTTTTAGTCTCTTCCCCCACAAATGAGGATAGGAAGGACGACCACTGAGAACTGAGTGCAGACGTGGCCTTGAGGTTGGAAGTTAATGAATGAAGACGAGCAGGGGGCCCTGGAGGACCCCAGGCCAGCGCAGCAGAACCATAGGTCTCTCCATCAGGGCTCTGCAAAGCCACAGCAGCTGCCAGAACCCGCCTGTGATCACGTCTGGCAGGGAACACGCCTTGGATTTTGGCAGCCTGTCACTTGCTCATCTGGTTTCTGGTTGTGAGCGTATGTCGTGAGGAGACGGAGCTTGTCTGTTCACAGACACACACTCGGGGTCACTGTGCTCGCTAAGCTGAACTTGCAAGACCGGCATCTTTCAACTAAAGCTTCCTTCCCCCCGCCAAGCAGCACTGGGACACCCCTGGGGGGCCCAAGAGCAGGAGGTGGCAGGTGCTGGTCCCTGGGAAGCCGGGGAGCCCCGAGAAGGAACTGGCAAGGGCTTGACTGGTCACCTTCCCGTCTGCTGTGCCCTGGAGAGAGGTGTCCATGTCCAGCTCAGCCTTCCTCCCTGCAAGTGACCCCTAGCCGAGAGTCTCGGCTGAAAAGCATTATGCTTAAACATGACCCCGATGTCCAGCACGGAGCTGTCAGCCTCTGTCGGGTGCTGTGGACGCAGCCAGGGACCGTGGGAGGCTGGCCACTGGGCAACCTGACAGGGACAGGATGGATTCCGATGTGCAACCCCAGCTCCCTCCTCTTGGTCCCATGGAAGTGGCACTGGGAAGCCAGGGATCTCCTAGAGATGCTGCAGGTGGGAGCCACGGCCTGCGTCTGGCGGCCACTGAAGGGCCTGATTCCCACAGGAGACACTGTGGCCCCTCCAGCTGACGCCCCAGGTGGCAACTTTAGTCTCTGCCCCAGCTCCAGGAGGCTGGCAGCCTGGGTCCCTCCACTGAGCCCTGTGCTGGCTGTCACCTCCCTGGACGGCGAGGGTACCCTGTGCTCTGCACCATCAGACTCCCCATTTCCCTGCAGGGCAGTGACCCCGGAACAGCCAGGCCCGAGCTGATCCCCAGGCACCATGTGTCAGCGGCCGCCCTGGGGCTTCCATGAGAACATGGCAGAGCCCACGGCCACCCTGACACTGTGGATCACAGGGGTTGCCCCTTGGTAATCCTGGTAGAAATACACACTGAATGGTGCCGACCACTGACTGCATGGAAGGGTGCGAGTCCGTGGAGTGACCAGGCACCCCGTGCAGCCATCACCACGGCCTGCCCAAACCAACCCTGTCCCCATTCTGAGCTACCGTGACCTCACCTGAGTGCAGAGGACAGGTGCCAATAGCCGTGTCCCGTTGGCAGTTACTAGCAGGCCCCGCCCCACCTCGTCTTCTAACCCAGCCCCTGCTGAGTGCCCAGTGCCCTGGACCTGCAAGGCTGACCGCAGCGGCAGCACGTGTCACCCAAAGCTTCATTTTCTTTACTGAACATGAGGCTTTTCAAGATTTGACCACCTTGATACAGAGACGGTTTCCTATTTATTTCAACCACTTCACAGTTGTCACCTAATAAAACTGTCGCTACTTAGTTAAGATCTCTGCTGAGCCCAGAGGCGGGAGACCTTGCTTCTCGCTGCGGTGTGCGGTGTGCGGTGTGCGGTGTGCGGTGTGTAGTGTGCGGTGTGTAGTGTGCGGTGTGTGGTGTGCAGTGGGCGGTGTGCGGTGTGTGGTGTGCGGTGTGCGGTGTGTAGTGTGTAGTGTGTGGTATGCGATGTGCGTTCTTTGGACCACAGTGAGGCTACGCATGGACGCAGGTGCCAGCCACGATGCGATGCGTTTTCTTCTTTAAATGTCAATACTAATTGCACTCAAGGACTTGGGAGGCCAAAGTCTCATAGCCCAGTGAGTTTTTCTTTGTCATGAAATACAATCATTTTTTTAAAGAAATACCCTGCTTTGCTTGGTTAGCAGACACACTTAAAAAGTTTTTATATCTGTATTTATATTTAATGTTGATCTAGAGCTTTTTAAAATACTGTTTTTGTCTGTTTTGTAGTGAGTCTGTCCTGGTTTTGTACAGTGACTCCCGTAACTGTCCTCCCGGTTACAGTCTCTGAAACTCCTTTGTCACTATGTTTTTAAACCTGGCTTGATTTGTTCAGAATCGCCCGGGAGCGGCTCTCCCTGGTGCCTGTGGAGAAGGGCGTGATCTCTGACAATCGATTTAATTCTCTATGGATATTGGCTTACCCCGATTTTCTATCAGTTTTGTTAATTTTTTTCATTGAAAATTGTTTGTTTTCTTTCAAATTTGTTGGAAAACCAATGAAACTTTTAGGAAAACAAAAGAGAAAGTTTCCTATGCGCTCAGCATAGGGAGGAATTTCTTGATATATACAGATTGGGGGTGGCTATAAAGGGAGTACTGATGAGTGGCCCCGTGGAAGTTAAGACGCACTCAGGGGAAGATTCAGCCCCTGGGACTCGGCCCGCAGGGAGGCCCGGCTGGGGGAGGACGTTTCTAAGGAGGAAGTGACCAAGGCTCTGGCCAGGTCACGGGAAGCAAGCCCGGAGCCCATCTCCTAGACAGAGGCCTCCCTCGGTGAACGTACCTCTCCGCGGTGACCAGGACACGGGCTCAGTGGTGGCAGGGGTGCCCCGTGGGCTGTGGCTGCACACCTCTGACAGTACCATACATCAGCAGGCTGTAGACCAAGGGCACCCGGACTGCCCATCTGGTGGTCAGGTGCTGCCACCTCCTCAGAAGCCCAGAGGCACCTTCTGGGTGTTGAGATGGGACGCAGGTTACACCCTGGGGCCAAGGGCAACATGTGCACCAGTGTGGCAGGGGACAGGAGGACCAGGACAGAAAAACTCAGCAGAGCAAACTCCAGTGACCAGGGAAGGAACACGTGGAATGTGTCCCTTGATCCAAAGGGTCACCGTGGAGTGTGGAAATCCACGGAGGAGAGTGTTCAGAGCCTAGCCCAAGGGAGGTGCCTATGTGCCCGCCACCCACTCATGCTCCTCCGTGGTGTCAAGGCCTGCAGTCAGGCAAGAGAGGGCACTCAGAGTGGAAGGGGTCGCCACCTCTTTTCAGGTGGCACCGGGCGTCTCCGCAGGGCCTCGGGCTGGAGATAGAGAGCGCAAGCCCAGGGAAGGGTCAGGGAGAGCTTCCATCACTCGGGCGGCCTAAGTGCGGCTCCTCAGATGTGTCGACTCCAGCCACACAGCGTGCGTCTCCCCGGGTTCTGGAGGCCGCACAGGGCTGGTCCCTCCTGGGAGAGCCAAGGACAGCCTGCCCATGGCGCCCCCAGGTCGCGGCAGGCTGCAGCTACCCTGTGCCCCTGCTGTGTGGAAGGCCCCTGCCCATCTCTGCACAATCTGTGTGCAAGTTCCTCCCTCCCATCCCTCTCTCTCTCTCTCTCTCTCTCTCTCTCTCTCTCTCTCTCCTTCCTTCGGGATGCCAGCTGAGTTGGATAGGGCTGCCCCCAGTCCCGTGTGACCTCATCTTGATTCCGTGTGTCTCTGTGACGGTTTCCAGCATGCTCTCCCACTGAGGTGCTGGGTGTTAGGACTACAGTGTGTCATTTTTTTTTAAACAGTTGGGCAGGAAGGTAGCAGGAGGTAAGACTGACATACAGCTGGAGCAGCAGCAGGGGACCTCAAACTGAATGCCAGGGAAACGTGGTTCCAACAGCATCGCCAGGAACGCCAGCCACACCCACGGGAGACCAAGACGAGAGCCAGCAGGAGCCACCACAGAGCTGTGCCCCCACGGCACCCTGTCACCCAGTGTCACTTTCTGCAGCTTCCGTTTCCCAAGGTCAAGAGCAGGACGGGGGGCACAGGGCAGTAGACATTGTGGGGGAGGACCAAGCAGAGTGTAGGAGGGTCCCCACACCTCTGCAGGGCCCTCGTTACCACTAGTGTCTCGTTATCAGTGACTTGTGAGGCTCTTCCTGTGCCTGGTGTATGAATCGACCCATCACAGCAGGTGCTACTGGGGGCCTCAGGTGTCCACTGGGGGTCTCAAGAGGTCCCTCCTGTGAGGGGCCAGCAGCACACCCTTGCCCCAGGGAAGGGCAGCCAGCATTCCTGCAGTTGTTTGGGATCTCTGGGAAGGCAGCAACCTTGAAGCTGTTTATGGGTAGAGTCGTCCTGCAGAATAAATATGCTGAGCCAAGAGGCAGGACCCGCCGAGGACGCAAGAGGCTGGCGTGGGCACCCATGGGGCTCACCATGACAGCTGGCAGGACGTGCTTCACAACACGAGGGGCAGGTGACAAAGACACGGGGCTCCTCCTGGGACAGCGAGGGCCGCAGTGGATTCTAATTCACACTGATAATAACAGTCAGTAAATGTGGCCGGAGAGAGACAGGCTGCCCTCCCCAGGCAAGGTCAGCGTCCCTGATCTCAAGTGCTCTGGCTGGAAGTGCTCAGATCTCCCGTTCCTCCAGATTTTGGAGTATTTGCGTGTACATACTGAGACACCCTGGGGAGGAACCCACGTCTGAGCGTGGAATTCACGTTCCTTTCACACACACCTTCTATGCACAGCCCGAAAGTGGTTTTCTATGATATTTTCAGTGCAAGTGTGTTTTGACCATCACATGAGACCAAGTGTGAAGTTTCCCACCTGGGGGGTCATGCTGGCGCTCACAGAGTGTAGGTTTGGGATTCTTAGATGGGGGTGCTACATCTATAGCCAAATGTTAGCTAATAGATTTGGAGAGTCGGGGGGAGATTCCTATTTTGCAGCAGTGGAAAGATAGGCTTGGGCAAGAGTCATCGCTGCCGGCTTAACAGGGGTGGGGGTGGTCTCAGAGTGTTTCTCCACAGAGGAGAAGCTGGGCACAGGGGGCAGGTGGCCTGAGCTGGCCCTGTGAGGAGGGAGGCTGGGGGCCGTGGGCACGGCCTGAATCTGAGCGTGAGGCAGCACCAGGCAAGCCCAGACTGTCATCTCTGTCCCTGGGGCAGATACTTGAGGAAGCCAACTCATAGAGAAGGGGTTGGTCCTGCTCCACAGCCTCCTGCCATTGCTTTGGCCTGGGGAGGAGGGCACACCACGGTGGGAGCTGGCATAGAGAAGCTGCTCACCTCTAGGTGGCCAGGAAGAGAAGAGGAAGGGGTGGAGCCCAACACAGCTCCAGGCCACGCCCCCAGTGACCTCACGGCCTCCCGCTAAGCCCCACCCTCTAGTGGCTCTCCCCTGATGGTGCCAGATGATCCAGCGTGGCCACAAGCCCTGGGCCTAAGGGCCTTTGATCACAATTCACATCCAAACCCTAATGCAGACTGGCCACCCCTGGAGGGTCACTAGCCTAAATCCCTCAGAAATGTCGGTGCTGTGACAGAGAGCTGTGACCAGGATGGAGACAAAAAAGACAGGGAACTGGATGTAACGTGTGACCCAGAGTGGGTGCCCAGAGCGGGGACACCCGAGGACGGCACCTGGGGATGGCCAAGGGCTGCAGTGGCCGTGACTCCTTAGTAACGAGTGAATGTCCTTCCACCGTGAAGTGTGAGCAGGCAGGAGGGTCCCGGGTGCACACCCTGCTCTCAGACAGTTCAGAAAGGCCACCGTGCATCGGGGGATGGCCAGCGATCGTGGTAGGGTGCGCGGACCTGGGAAGAGCCACAGAGATGTCTGCCCACTTCCTGCCACTACCCTGTATGCTGACAACCATTGCAAAATAAAGCAGTTTAAAATGTGAAAGTTTCAGCAGAAATACAGGTTGCTGAATCAGAGCCTCAACGCGGGATGGAAACCTTTTCACAGGTGTGCTGCGTGGCGCAGGGTCACAGGGGACCGAAGGCATGGGGCAAAGCCTGTGGGGGATGCGGGAGGATGGGGATGTGGGGCTGGGGGCACTCCAGAAGGGTGAGGGTCAGGGTGAGGGCTGGTGGGGTGAGGATTTGCAGGGTGAAGGTGAGGGTTGGAGTGAGGGTTAGGGCTTTTAGGGTTATGGTTGGGTCGGGGTGAGGGTTGGTAGGGTGAGGATTTGCAGGGTGAAGGCGAGGGTCGGGGTGAGGGCTGGTGGGGTGAGGATTTGCAGGGTGAAGGCGAGGGTCGGGGTGAGGGCTGGTGAGGTGAGGATTTGCAGGGTGAAGGCGAGGGTTGGGGTGAGGGTTAGGGCTTTTAGGGTTATGGTTAGGGTTGGGGTGAGGGTTGGTAGGGTGAGGATTTGCAGGGTGAAGGCGAGGGTCGGGGTGAGGGCTGGTGGGGTGAGGATTTGCAGGGTGAAGGCGAGGGTCGGGGTGAGGGCTGGTGGGGTGAGGATTTGCAGGGTGAAGGCGAGGGTTGGGGTGAGGGTTAGGGCTTTTAGGGTTATGGTTAGGGTTGGGGTGAGGGTTGGTAGGGTGAGGATTTGCAGGGTGAAGGCGAGGGTTGGGGTGAGGGCTGGTAGGTGAGGATTTGCAGGGTGAAGGCGAGGGTCGTGGTGAGGGCTGGTGGGGTGAGGATTGGTAGGGTGAAGGCGAGGGTCGGGGTGAGGGCTGGTAGGTGAGGGTGCTCTTCCCTGCGTTTGTCTGTCCTGTTGATTGTCCCACTGAGATGTTTGCTACTGTCCCATTTATCCCCTCTTCCTCTGGGCCCTGGGTGCTGTGTTCCTTAGGAGCAGAGTGGTGTCACTCTGCGCTCCTCAACATTTTCTCATGTCCTCTAAAGGTATTTGAGACTTGATCTGACTCACTTAATTTGAATTTGTCATCCACACCTCTCATTAAGGACTAGCAGTTGCTCATGGGCCAAGGGCCGAGTAGAGCAGAATCCTTGTCCCCACTCTGTCCCCGATGGAACATCTAATGGGCTGAAAAGTCTGAAAGTGTGTTCTGTGTACCTGGGAAACGGGTCTGTCCTTGCGTCTGTCCATTGGCTTGTCCCCCAGCGGCCACTGGACCACATCCGTCCCTGGTCCTCTCTTGTCTCTGCGTGGCTCAGCCACGGAGCCCAGGTTGCCTCCCTCCTCTGGGCCTGTGCAGAGCGTCCTGCGCATCGTCTCCCCATCCGTGAATCACAGCCGTCAATGTTCAGTCTCTGGTGTTGTTTGTTTCTATGTCTGGGGTTGGGCAACTGTCAAGCCCCTCAATCCAGCTCCCTGCAGGGCCCGGGTTTTATCTGTCCTCCTCCTCCCGAGAGAAAACGTGTAGGCCTTTAAGAATAAACACAGGTGCAGCAGGAGTTCTCCGCACCTGATGGCTGTGCTCCTGTAGGAACCGTGGGGTGGTTTTCTCTGTAATTGCACTAGCTTCCTGGAAGCTTCCGGGGTATTTACACTTGAGTGTGTTATTAGAGGGACTTACAGCAGGAGCGAAATGCCTCCGCTCCTCCTCCCGAGCTCTTACCGAGAGCTTGTGGGATTGTAATGTTATTCTGGAAAGTCTCTTGGAATAAAAACAGATAATCTTTCTCATCAAAACATAATCCTCATTGGGCCGAGCAACTCGGTGGAAATACCTTGGCTGCTGAACTCGGGCGTCTTCAAATCAGCAGCCCATCAGCCACTGAGTGAATTAAATCCTTTTAGTCAAATCACGATATCAAATCATGGCATTCGGGTCCCAGGCTGGGTTTAGTGGGCTGCTCAGACACAGGACTGGTTTCACATATTCCAGGGGTTTTGTTTGTTTGCACCAGGAAAGTGACATCTCCCTGCTCTTCCGCCATCCCCGGCAGGAAGAGGGAAAAACACATCAGAGCGGTTGGGAAGGCAGGCAGAGCGCAGAGCCGCTAGCCCTGTGGCCTGTCTCCTGGAGACTAAGCACTTCTCTGGCTGTGTTTTCACCATGTGGGGTGCTTGCAGAAGTGCTGTCGGCTCTCTGGAGGGAAGATAGACAGAATCCTCATGAAGAGCTGGGCAGGGCTCCCAAAGGCCTGCTGCACAGAGCAGGGCCCAGAGCGGCTGCCAGGCCCAGATGCCCCCAGGGAAGTGGGTGCTGTGGCCTGAAGGGTCACGTTCCCCAGGTCCCCAGGGGGACACCCTGACACCGTTGAAGGAATCAGGAGCGGGTCCTGCTGGAGGCAGTTAGCCCCCCTGATTGGACTGCGTCCTTCCAGAGGATCCAGAAGAGACCCCTGGGCTCTTCTACCATGTGAGGTCAGCGGGAAGGTGCCCGGACCCAGGCCCTCCAAGACGCCGCCTGCACCTTCACCTTGGACGTGCACTCCCCAGAGCCGTGTGTCAGCCACTTGGGTAACGGTGCCCTGTTCAGTAGCTGAACGATCCAACTAACGGCTTCCCCCTTTTTACTTTTATTTTTGTTTAGTTTCTTCACAAAGGTCTGGTGTGGGGCTGGGGTGCAGCTCAGGGTAGAGCGCTTGCCCAGCATGCACAAGGCCCCGGGGGCACCCCAGGCCAAAACAAACAGAAACAAACGGAAACAGGTGTGGTCAGGATGGGTGTGTGCACCTGGGCTAGGCTCACACCACACCCCGCCAGATCTGAACCCGCGAGGGCCGGCTCCCGGGTTCTTAGGCGTTGACCCCTGTGGTGCTCTGGGTGCCACCTGTGCCCACCTGCAGGCTGGGTCCCATGTCCGCCTTTCGGTCACGTGTCCGCTCCTGGCCTGCTCCTTCATCCAGCCCCACGTCCACAGTGGCATTGTTGTTTTAAGGTGACCCAGCTGTCCTTCATGGCCAGGTATGGTGGCCTAGCCCACCCTGCACTCATGGACACTTGGGCTGTTCCCCGAGGCTTTGCTCTCACAAAGAGTGTCGCGGTGAAAAGCCTGTGCACACAGTAGGAGCTGAGGGTTGGAGACCCAGGTGCACTCTTCTGCTGGCCTCTGTGGAGCTGGCCAGTCCTCGCTGTGCCCAGTACACCTGTGAGTGCTCACGCAGGTCACTGTGTCCTCTCTGATAGGACGAGGCACAACTCCCTGGAGCTTTAATTAGGGGTCTCTCTGAGCACAGCGCGGTCGAGCGTCTTTCTCTGTATTTAAGAACCACTTGTGCTCCTGCTTCCGCGAACAGTCATTTCCTGCCCTTTGTCTGTTTTTCCAAGAAGTGGGTTGGTTGGTTCTGATTTTAGGCTCTCCTTGTGCACTCGAGAAGTTAGCTGCTCCCCGAACCTCTGATTGGGGCGGGCAGCCTGGAGGGGCAGGGAGCAGACAGGCTCCTCCACAGCTTCCAGTGGCCCCTTCCAGCCTCCGGCCCGAGCAGGTAGGCAGACTGTCCCATCTCTACCACCACCGCCACTTAGGGCATGCTGGTGCGGGGGATGGGATGGCTGGAGGGTGCAGGGGAGTCCTCACAGGGCTGGGGAATCCTGGGGAGCCTGGACTCTGTCCCTACCGCCCACTTGAGCAGCTCGCAGAACCTCCCTGGGCCTCAGTCTCCTCATCTGTGAAATGGGTGGACATGGTGGGCAGGGGTCTGGGCACCAGAAGAGCCACAGTGAACAAAACTGACACAAACCCCCTGCCCTGGCGGAGCTCTGGTCCTAGGGCGGGATGGGGCACTGTGGGCAGAGTCAGATGCACATCAACTCCACCAGAAGAAGGGAAGTGGAGAAGGAAGGTGGGCCAGGGGCCAGGACTCAGGGAAGGTCAATCCCAGACCAGGTGGGGAGCAAGCCGGGCAGATCTGGGCAGGGCCCGGGGCCTGCCAGACCCAGGGAAGGGCAGGGGTCCGATGAGTCATAGCGAGCTGGTGGGGCGGAAGGAGGGCCCGCGAGTGAAGCACTTAGACTCCTCTTGTGCTTGGACCCAGTGCTCGGGACAGTTATCACACTCGGCTTTTATGGGCTTGTCTGTCCACCCCAGGAGCCCCCGAGCGTCCCGTTTTACCCAGGAGGACTCGGGTTCGAGGAGGGGAGGGAATGAGTCCTGTCGTGTGTCCTGCTCACGTGCCCATCAGGTGAGGAAGGAGCAGCCAGGTAAGGCCCCTGGGCTGGGGCTCCTGCTCAGGGCTCGGACCACTCGGCGCCAGACGGGAAACAGGGCAGCAGCATTCGGGAAGGACCAAATGCCCACAGCAGGCCCCGGCTCGGCCACCTTTGCAGGGTGGTCAGAAGCCCTTGCAGGCTGGGAAACCTTCCTACTCACTCGGCGCGTGGCCTCCAGGCACCGGGGTCTGGGGGGAGAGATGGGAGGATCCGAGGAGGGACAGGGACTAGTCCAGCTCCCTCCTGTGACAGCAGGGAAACCAAGGCCCCTGCTCACCCCGGCTCAGCCATTGCATCGGGCAACCGTGATGCGGCTGTGATGGTGGAGGGCCCAGCACCGTGGGGTGGCAGGAATCCCCCCATTCAAGGCTGGAAGGGGCACCTCGGAGGTCACGCGGGAGAGGAGTCTCTGAAGGAACCCATGAGGGCCGCTGTGCATGGCGGACTTCAGCGAGGGGCTCCGGAGGGTGTGCGGAGCGGGCCCCGGGGCCGCGGGCTGTGTTGGGGGTTTGAAGCTGGGGGTCAAAGACAGGCAGGAAAAGGCGCTGCTCCTTCTCATTGGCCACTGTCATTGCCCGTGTCCTGGGTGACCCAATGTCCAGCAGCCTGTGGACTCCTCCCTGGCTGAGGAATCGAGGGCCCTGGCAGCACAAGCTCTGCCTTGCCTGGGTGCCACCCCTGCCATTCCTGGGATGGCCCCTGCCTCGGTCTGGCCAGAGGTGAGACGGGGAGAATGATGACACAGTCCTTCCTGGCCTCTTGGTGTTGGGAGGCTGGACGGGGCTGTGCACGAGGCCCCAGCCCAGCCTGGCACGGGCTCTGAGCTTGGCATGCACCTGGTTATCAGTGCTGGTGAGCCTTGAAGGGCACCTCGCCTGCAGGGAGGGTCCCAGGGAGGCCCTGAGGCTCAGAGCGCTGGAGCGGCTCCCCAGGCTCACGTGGAAGGGGGCCCTCTGCCATCCTGGGCGCTTCTTAGCCTCTGGTGCACAGGGGCCGGAGGGAAGCCATGGTGTGGCTCAGGGGCAAGGAAGCAGTCCCAGGTCCCTCGGAGGCCCAGGTGACCCCCCAGGACCTCCTCAGGGCGGGCTTGGGGCCTGACAGTGCCCAGTGTCTCCTCTTGTGCGGGGAGAGGCAGGACCCTGCTCCGCCTTCCAGCCACCCCCAGCCTGGCTGCGCTCCTTCCCCGGCTCCCTGACTGCTCACTCGAGGAACACGGGCTACACGGGCACGTCCCCACTCCCTGGCGGTGCTGATTATCGAATTCCCTACCCCTCAATTACCGCTCCCCGAGGCAGGCATCCCCCCCCGGGGGGGGGCCTGCCCTCCCTCCCCAGAGGCTGTGGGACCCTTCCTGAAAGGGGTCTCCATCCATCAGGGAACCCCAGGGGACCAGGCTAGACCACTGACCCCTTGGGCAGCCCCCAGGAAGAGGACTCTCCTGGAACACTTGGCTACCCTCGTGCCCCCGCTGCCTGCCTCCCCAGGATCCTGGACTCTTTTTTTTTTTTTTTGGCACTGGGAATTGAACCCAGGGTGTTAGCCACTGAGCCACACCCCAGCCCTTTTATTTTTTCCTTTTGAGACAGGGTCTGGCTAAGTTGCTTAGAGCCTTGTTAACTTGCTGAGGCTGGTCTTGAGCTTGTGATCCTCCTGCCTTAGCCTCCAAAATTACTTGGATTACATGTATGCCACCATGCCTGGCAGGTTCCTGGACTCTTTTTTGTTGTTGTTGTTGTTGGGGTGGGTACTGGGGATTGAACCCAAGGGCACTGTACCACTGAGCTACATCCACAGAACTTTTTTTTTTTTTTTTGGTGGTTGTCGATGCCTTTATTTTATTTATTTATTTTTATGTGGTGCTGAAGTTCGAACCCAGTACCTCACACATGTTAGGTAAGCTCTCTGCCTCTGAGCCACAACCCTAGCCCAGGATCCTGGACTGTTGATCTGGATGGGGCACAAGCACACAAGCTCCTTCCTGGTCAAGGAAAAGTGTGTGCAGGCATGTCTTGTGGGCGTGTAGGCATGTTTTGTGGGTGTGCAGGCATGTCTTGTGTGTGTGCAGGCATGTCTTGTGGGTGTGTAGGCATGTTTTGTGGGTGTGTAGGCATGTCTTGTGGGTGTGTATGTTGATGCACCGGAGTGATTCATGTGTGAGCAAGCGTGCCACAGTGTGAAGGTGTGTTTGCCAATACGAAGGTGGGGCACTATGCATTACTCGTGTGAGAGTGCACTGGGCAAAGCTGAGTGTGCATGGTCTGTGAGTGGGCACATGGAATGGGGGAGGAGGCTGCCAGGTGTGGCAGTGCAGAGAGCTGAGGGACGGGGAATGGCCCCTGTCAGCACACAGGATCCTCAGACCTCCGGCCTGCTCCCTGCTGGACTCAGCTCCCATCCTTCCTGACAAAGGGAAGGAAGTGATCACCTCAGGCAGGTGGTCTGGGCCGGTTACAGATGCAAAAAGACTCGGTGTTGATTTGCATCTTTCATTTGCATGCATTTCCATAGGGTCTACTGATTGGTTATTTGGAAGCCTCACACCCCCTGTCTGTTTGCAATGGCTCTATCTGGAAAAAAACCTCATGGCTGGGTTCTGTTGACAGCAGGGCTGAGGCTAGCCCCTGAGGGCTGAGGCTAACCCACTGGGAACCAGCCCCTTAGGGATTGCTTATCAGCACAGAGCAGATAACAGTCCCCAGGTCTTCTCTGACACCCAGGTGCTCTTCCATCAATACCCGAGCAAGGTGTGAATGGGGACAAAGGGGATGCTGGCTGTCCTGGCTTCTCCAACCTGCAATGGGTCTTAGTGATGTGTCCTTACCCTGAAGGTGCCCACGAGGGACCCTAAGGGATGGCGGCTGGTCACATTCTGCCCATCTTCATCTCCTCTCTCCCAACCCTTTCCTGGCCCCAACCATCACCACTGAGGCAGGACCCGGAGGCATGTCCTCCCCCTCCCCCTCAGGGTCAGATGCTGGTGATGGACAGTAGAAATGAGACCTCTGAGACCCCTAGCCCCCCGGAGTGCCAGTAGCGAGAGGCCGGGCATGTTCTCGCAGAAGAGGAAAAAGCTGAGGCTCCCAGCAGAGGGGCGAGCGTGTGTGTGCACATGCCTGTGTGCACACGAGTGTGCCCAGACAGAGGAGCACCCACCCTCGTGGGTGTTCATGGCAGCCCCGGACACAGGAGAGAGGACGTGCATCTTAGCCCCGAATCACACAGGTGCACATGTGTGTCACGCGTGTGCTCAATCATGTGTCAAGAAAAATAGAAGCTGTGCCGTGAGGACCTAGATGCCACTGTCCATCTGCGTTTCTGCTGAGTCCCAGTGTCCCCTGGAGTGAGCAACACGGCTGGACAAAGACAGTGTCTCTGAATTTCACTTGTCCCAGAAACATGTCACATACATATGCGTAGAAATGAACATCTGCATGGCTGTAGTGCTGGGTGTGTGCACGTTGTTAACGTATCGGACACATACATGGTGTACATGGACTGTAAACCGGCTCCTGGGACACCCAGGGTCCCGCACACACACTCGGCATGCCTGTGTCCACATTGACTGTTGGCCCTGTGCTCCGATGTGGCTCCTCTGAACAGAGCATAGCACTGGGCGATCACTTGACGTGGGCGTGCTGAGGGTCCGTGTGTGCACACTCGTGTGGGTGTGCGGGGCGTGCGTGACCGTGTGCAGTAGGTGCGCGCACGGGACAGGATGTGTCTGCATATCGCGAGCTGGAGATGTTTAGTAATTAAATCCCTCTTCATCCATCTGCACCTGTCTCCTTCTGAAAGCTGAGAGAACAGACGTCAAACGGGACAAGGGCTGGATTGAATACAGCCAATTCTGAAATATTTATTAGCTTGTGACTCCGCTCAATGGAGGAGAAGGAATGCCAGCTAATCCACCCAGCGGTGCTCACAGCAGGGACATTTTTCAACAGGGACTTCTTATATTTCAACGACAGCCCACTCTGTCCAAAAATGGGAGGATTTTCATCTGGGCCCGTGCAGGGCTCTCTCCAGAACTCTGGCCAAGGACCCACGGGGCAGAGATCAAACAGAACAGTACTCGTTCTGTTCCAGGGTCCTCTGTTCCCTGCTCACCTGCTCCTGGGGCCATGAAGTTGGCTCTTCCTTGCACAAAGCCTGGCAACCTGGAAAGTAGCTGTGGTGGCCTGTACCAGCCACCGTTTATGGGCCCTTCTGTGTTCCAGGCACCAGGTTCAGGTCCGCCATCTGCCATCTCGTCCCCATAAAAACCCACTGAGGGAAGTGCCAAGTATCACCCCATTTCATAATCAGGCAACTAGGAATTTCCAACACGTTAACAAGTAAGGAAACTGAGGCTCAGAGTGAAGAAATGAGCTACTTAATCCTAAATCATAAGCCCAAAGCCCCAGGGGTGGAGCCAGGATGGGAGCCCAGGGACGGGTCCCCTGTGCCACTCCACCGATGCTCCACCCCGTGTCTCCTGGCAGACCACGGGGGACCCACAGTGTGTGCGGAGGGGATTTTGAGGCCGCGACTAAGAACATTTAGAACGAGCGGGGTAGTTCCTGCCGACGTCTGCCACTGTGACAGGACACGGCTGCGCGTTCGCTCCCCTCGTCCCCACTGCACCCCAAACTCCATGACCGTGGGGTCTTCCCTTCTTCTCACAGCAGCTCGAACCTCTAACAACTCAGGCCCAGGAACTCTGGAGTCTTCCTGCCTGGCTCCCTACCCCCACACCCACACCCTTGGGCAAATCCTGGTGTCTCTGCTCTCAAAACTCCTCCAGAATCTATCCAACCATCGCTCGCCAAGCCCACTGGTGCGGCCCTCTCTGCATCCACATCCTTTCCCCCAGAGGGCCATTGTGGTGCCCTCCTAACCAGTCTCCCTGTCCCCACCTGGTCCAGAGAGAAACTTCTGCAACCTCATTCAGACCTTGCCACTTCTCAAGGATTTCCAAGGACTCCGTCTCACCTGGTGTAGGAGCCAAAGACCTAACGCTGACCACAAAGCCCAGCCTCACCATCCACACCCTGTCTCTTCCTCTTGCCTGCTCTGCTACTCTGACCTGCTCCTCCCTGGTCACACCAGAACATGAACATGGTTTCTTCTCAGGGCCTTTGAACATGCCATTACCTCTGTGCGGGATCGCTTCCTGGAGATCCACGGCTCCCTGGTCTCCTCTAGGGTCTACTCAAATGCCCCATTCCTAAAACCACCCTGTGGAAAGAGCAGAGCCCTCCCCTGGGCCCAGCCCTCCCTGTCCTTTCATCCTGTTTTATTATTCTTCTCCATACCTTCTATTTTATTTTATTTTTTTGTGGTGCTGGGGGTGGAACTCAGGACCTTGTGCATGCTAGGCGAGCACTCTACCAGAGTTACATCCCTAGTCCCGCTCCTTAGCTTTTGGGTCACATTCTAGAATGGATAAGTTCACTCTTTGACATATTGACCGATTCGCACCAAACACTGTTTTTTCGTTATGGTTCTTAGGCATTTTTTTTGTTGTTGTTGTTGTTCACTGTTTTTTAGCAATTTGTCCTATGGATTTCTTCAGATTGCTTCTGTTTGGGGCCCATCTGAGTTTCTTGGACCTGTGGGTCCATTTTCATTTCAAATGTTCATTGCAATTTTTATCTGTAGACGTTTAATTGGAGCTTTCTCAGTATTTCTGCATCTCTCATGCTTCTGTTCCTTCCTGAACACGAGCGGAGCCTTCGTGACTGCTGCCACAAACATCCCTGTCTGCAGCTCCACCTTCTGTGACATTTCTAGGTCTACTTCTATTGAGTGGTTTTTCTCCTGGTTGTGAGTCTCGTTTGCCTCCGTCCTTGCTTTTGCTTGCCTGGTAATTTTTACTGAAGGCTGGACATTTAAAAAATAAACTTTAAAACTTAAAATAACTTTAGATTTATAGGAAAGCTGTAAGGGCTGGGAGAGAGTTCAATGGTAGAGTGCTTGTCTAGCATGGACGAGGTCCTGGGAACAATATCTAGCGCTGAAGAATTAAAAAAAAAAAAACGATTCTAACTTTGGGCTGACTCGAGGGTAGAACATTTGCTTAGCACGTGTAAGGCCTTGGGTTCAACCCCAAGCACCACAAAAATATGCTTTTGGAAGGTTGTAAAGATAGTGCAGATAACGCCCCCCCCCCCACGCACCCAGCCTTCCCATTGCTAATGTCTCACGTCACCATGGCACATTTTTCAAAACTACCGTACTGACGTTGGCACATTATGCTAGCTAAACTCCAAACTGTATTTGGGATCCACCTTTTTATTTTTTTCCATCAAAGGCACACCACCGAGGTGAAGGGCCCTTGCAGGGCATCCTTCTGGGGACTGTGTGACATCCTCTCCAGAAGGCGATGACACATGACATCATCCCTCATGGGCCAGCTGAGGTGGTGGTTGCCAGCTTCCTCCACTAGGAATGGTAAAGTCACTGCTTTGTTTTCTTTTTTAAAAAAAATTAAATGTTAATGGATCTTTACTTTATTCATTTATTTATATGTGGTGCTGAGAACTGAACCCAGTGCCTCACACCTGCTAGGCAAGCCCTCTACCACTGAGCCACCACCCCAGCCCCTGCTTTATTTCTCTCCATCCTTCAGAAGCAAGACACTAAGTGTAACCCAGACTCAGAAATACTGAGAAAGCTCCAATTAAACTTCTACAGTTAAAAATTGCAATCAACATTTGAAATAAGCTTTATCTCCTTTAGGGCCACTAACTACACATATTATTTTTCCAGAAATTATTCTGGAAAAAAGACTTACCCCCCATTTTATTTATTCATTTATGGACTCACACATACTTATTTTGTACTTTGGGTTATAATCGAATATTTATTTTATTGTATGGTCCCAAGTCTTCCATCTTTGGCCCGTGAGAGCTCTTTCAGCTTGTTTCCTGGGTGCTTGTGACATGCCCTGTGCTGCTGGGAGCCTGCCCTTACCTTCTGGTACCACAGGCTCCTCTGACTGTGCCCCTGCTCTGGGCCTGCAGCCTTCCCTTTCCCCTCTTCCTGGAGAACTGTACTCGAATCTGAGAGGTGGCTGGGGGCGCCCATTGCTGCCAGGGTTTCCTCATCACTAGCCCTCTCAGGACATAACCTCTCGTGCACAGATCTCGCATCGTTTCTGTTATCCGCCCACCTGAATCTACTTTAAGTTAAACCTGGGTTCATACTGACCTCTCCATGGCTGACCCACAAGGTTCATTCCAGCCTTCCTGCCTGTGAGTCTGTAACCTCCTCCTACCAGGAGAGATCCAGCTCTCACCCTCGGCCGTTCTCTTATTTATTCCGCTGACAGTTTAAATTCCACAGTGTTGGGTGCTGGATTCTGTTGTATTCTTTTAAATATTGCTGCTTTGTTCTGGGATGCAGTCGAATTATTTGGAATTGGTTTGCTGTTGTCAAGGCTTTTGAGCTGCTTGGAAACAACTTGCAATTAGACTAGGCCTAATCCAGAAGGTTCCCCAGGGGTCGGAGGTCTTTTCTCTCACCCCAGCTCACAGGATCTCTGCATGTCTCTCTGTGACCTCCCTCCCTCCTCTTCATCATTTTGCCCCCCAGATTTTAGTTGCTCCACCTTCCTGAACTCCATTCTGTGTCCTGGACTCAGTGGGACTAACAAGCTTGACTGGCCTGCTCCCTCCTTCCTGGCGCTCTGGCCTCGCAGTGCTCTTCAGGCAGGACCCGGGCGGTCACAGGACCCTCGTCCTTTGTTTGCCTTCGCCTGGGGATCATGGTCCTGCACCACCTATCGTCCAATTCTGAATTCCATTGATTCATGCATTTTTTTTGCTCATGTTTCTGGTACTTTAAGGGGAGAGAGTAAATCTGGCACTTGTTGCATCATGTCTGGAAGCAAAAGCCCCAACGCTGTTGTAAATGCCCGCAACATGGCAGTAAATAAACAGACACAAACTCCCTGCCTTGGTGAGCACGCGAGCTAGCTCTCTCTATTTTTTTTTTTTTTGAAAATTTTTTAGTTGTTGGTGGACCTTATTTTATCTACACACAGTGCTAAGAATCGAACCCAGCGCCTCACACATGCTAGCCCCAGCCCTGTCTCTCTCTTTGCACTAGGGATTGAAGCCAGGGGTTTGTATGTGAGGCAGACCCTTTATCATGGAGCACATCCCAGCCCGGGGACCTTGCTTTCTTTCTTTCTTTTTTTTTTTTTTTTTAATGGGCCAAGGACCTGAACAGACACTTCTCAGAGGAGGACATACAATCAATCCACAAGCACATGAGAAAATGCTCACCATCTCTAGCAATCAGAGAAATGCAAATCAAAACCACCCTAAGATACCATTTCACTCCTGTAAGATTGGCAGCCATTATGAAGTCAAACAACAATAAGTGTTGGCGAGGATGTGGGGAAAAGGGCACACTTTTTCACTGCTGGTGGGACTGCAAAATGGTGAGGCCAATTTGGAAAGCAGTATGGAGATTCCTGGGAAAGCTGGGAATGGATCCACCATTTGACCCAGCTATTGCCCTTCTTGGACTATTCCCTGAGGACCTTAAAAGAGCACACTATACGGATACGGCCACATCAATGATTATAGCAGCACAATTCACAATAGCTAGACTGTGGAACCAACCTAGATGCCCTTCAATAGATGAGTGGATAAAAAAATTGTGGCAGCTATACACAATGGAGTATTATGCAGCACTAAGAAACGACAAAATCATAGAATTTGCAGGGAAATGGATGGCATTAGAGCAGATTATGCTAAGTGAAGCTAGCCAAGCCCTAAAAAACAAATGTCAAATGTCTTCTTTGATATAAAGAGAGCCACTAAGAATAGAACAGGAAGGAAGAGCATGAGGAAAAGACTACCAGTAAACTAAGACGAATGGGGGGAGAGAAAGGAAGAGAGAAGGGAAAACATATGGAAATGGTAGGAGACCTTCAGTGATACACAAAATTATAAGAGGTTATGAGGGGCAAGGGGGTGGGGGGGAAAAAGGGGAGAGAATTGAACAACAGCAGAGGAGGTAGAGAGGGAAGATGGGAGGGGAGGGGAGGGGAGGGGGGATAGTAGGGGATAGGAAAGGTAGCAGAATACAACAGTCACTAATATGCCATTATGTAAAAATGTGAGTATGTAACAGAAGTGAGTCTGTATTATGTATTTGGGGAGTTCAAAACCCAATTGAGTCGAATGTATGAAAGATGATATGTCTTGAGCTCTGTAATGTTTTGAACAATCAATAAAAAAAAAAGAAAAAAAATATTTATTTTTTAGTGTAGTTGGACACAATATCTTTATTTTTATTTATTTATTTTTATGTGGTGCTGAGGATCGAACCCAGGGCCTCACACCTGCTAGGCAAGCGCTCTGCCACTAAGCTACAATCCCAGCCCAAGGGGACTTTGCTTTCTGATGGTCAGCAACATTTTAGTGCAGGGGTCTAAAGACGTCTATAAGAAGCCAGATAGAAGGTATTTAGGGTTTGTGGGCTGAGAGGCAACGTGGAGTTACCACCCCGCACTGACATCTGCAGTACTCTGAGCAGCAATGAGGGTGCCACAGACAGTCCGTGGTGGCCGCTCAGCTCTACCATCTCAGCGCAAAAGCAGCCGCGGCATGTGAATGAGTGAGGACAGCTGTGTTCCAATAAAACTTTATGAATATTGGAATCTGGATCCCATGTCATTGTCACATGTCACAAAATATTACTCTTCTTTTGATTACTTTTTAGCCATTTAAAAATGTAAAAGTCATTCTTAGCTCCCCTGCCAAACACGAAGAGATGGTGAGTATATTCCACAGGCTACAGCTTGCCGACCTCTGACCCAGCGGAGGAGACAGACAGCAATCAACTCACAGGAACTGGGTGCATGGTGTTTAGAGAATAATAAGAGTCAAAAAGGAAAAGGAAGAGATGGAAGGAAGGAAGGAAAGAAGGAAAGAACCAGGCAGTGGTGCACACCTCTAGTCCCAGATGCTCAGGAGGCTGAGGCAGGAGGATTGCAAGTTCAAGACCAGCCTCCGCCACTTATCAAAGCCTTAAGCAACTTAGTGAGACCCTGTCTCAACCTACAAAGGGCTGGGGATGTGGCTCAAAGGTAGAGCACCCTTGGGTATAATTCTCAGAAAGAATGAAAGAAAGAAGCAAAATGAAAAGGAAATAAATTAAATGAAAGAGGGACCGTGAAACCTTCCACCAAGTATCCCAGAAACATCTGAGAAGGTGACTTTTCTGTCAAAACCAGAGGAAGGTGCAAGAAGGAGCTACATGGTGTTTACAGTAAGCAAAAGGTCTGTTTGGTGTCAGTCTAGACCACGGCCCTGACCAAGCTGAGCTTCCTGAGAAAACGGACACTGTCTTTGTCCTCAGCCCCAAAACACTGCCCTGGTGCAAAGTGGAAAGAAATACCTGCACACAGGGTGCCATACTTGACTGACCAGGTGAGTCCCTAGGCAGGTGATGTCAGCAGAGCTGGGCTGGGACACGACTCGGCCTTCTTCCTGCTGTGCAATCTGGGGCGAGCTCCTTCACCTCTCTGAGCCTCAGTTTCCTCCCCAGTGAAATGAAGTCCACCAGCGGCAGTGGGGTTTGTATGAAGAGGGCAGGTGGAAGGTGCCTGACCCGGCCAGGTGCTGGGTAACTGTCAGCTGCCGTATCCACAAGACAGAACCTCTGCCCTGGGGTGACCCTGAGTTGGGTGTGTGAAGCCATAGGCCCGAGTTCCCTGTACCACATCCACTGCCTCCTTCCTGAGGCCTTGGACTCTTTGCATCTGGACCCAGAGGACAGGGACCTCTCCACTCCACTGCAGGGGCCACCATGTGTGACTGTGTGGAGGGCGTGGAGTCCAGAGCCCCAACCTCCAGCCCTGAAGCCCGAGCGAGTCACGCCAGCTGCCTGGACAGAGACCCTCCAAGGAGGAAGAGAGCAAGGAGCGCTGTCACGGCCCCCGCTGAGCCCCAGCTGAGCACCAGGAGGGGAAAGGGGCCTCCCGAGTGGCCGAGCCCCAGTCTTAACCAGCTCGCTCGTCCACGGCCACCCAGCCAGCTTTCACCCACTGGCAGGGGCTGGGGGCCAGTTGACCTGGGTCCAGTCTCTCTGTTGCCACTTCCCAGGGAGTGACTCTCGATTATTGGAATCAGAGATCGCCACCCTCACAGAAGCCCTGGTCACTGTCACTGCACCTGCCCCCACGGCCCCCAGAGGCCCATTCCTGCCTGGTCTCCCTTCCTCGTCTGTAACCTCCACAGGGACTCGAGCCTCCAGAAGGCAGCACCCCCCCCCGAGGGGGGGTCCCATTTGTCACATGTCTGCAGCCTCTGGGACAGTCAGGGAGGTTAAGGTGCCCAGAATATAGTGTTAAATGGATGCAGTCACAGAACCCTGGAGGGCACTGGTGCCCTGGTGGGGCTGAGACCACGCAGGGCAGGGGCTGCTGAGGGCACAGGGAGCTGGAGGTAGAGCAAGGCTCCTACTCTGGGCTTGTTTCCCTGGAGCAGAGGACACATCAGGACGATGAGGGTGTCCTCTGCCCTTGTGGTGGGCTGTTGGGGTGCTGGGCTGCAGCAGCCACTCAATGGGCTGAGGCCGGAGGTGGCAGGGACAACCTCGTCAGAGCCACGGAGCCTGCCACGCGCAGGGGGCCTGCGGCCCAGCAGACCCAACTGACCCAGCGCCTGGCGCCCGGCAGGGGGCTGCCTTTGCTCTTACTGTGACTACGGCTCCGTCGGCCCTCGGGGTTGTTCTGGGGCTCAGGGGCCACCGCGTGTGACTGTGTTCTGCTCTCTGAGAGCCTACAACACAGTGTAAAAGGTGAGCGGCTCATTTTACTGCTGTTACCAATAACAATACCATGAATCTGTGATTTTATCAACCTCCTTCCATAGGGTAGAAGTGCCTTCCCATCCGTCCTCACTGGCAAGAGGTGGGAGGGTGAGGAAGACTCCTGCTGGCCCTTGCGCACCTGGGGAGGTGTCGCGACTCAGCCGGGATGCTGCCTGGTGCACTGGCCAAAGTCCCACCCAAGTCCCCCAAAGCTTGGCTCACTCTTTCAAGACAGGCCCAGGGGCACACGCCTGTAATCCAGTGGCTCTAGAGGCTGAGGCAGGAGGATCACAAGTCCAAAGCCAACCTCAGCAATTTAGAGAGGCCCTAAGCAACTCAGTGAGACCCTGTCTCAAAATATAAAAAGGGGCTGGAGATGTGTCTCAGTGGTTGAGAGCCCCTGGGTTCAACTCTCAATACCAAAAAAAAAAAAAAAGAAAAAAAAAGAAAAGCCAGACCCAGGGAGGGACAAGTCAAGGACAGACAAGGCTGGTTTGGGTCTGATGCTGTCAAATTCACACGCCTGGCCATTGGCCAGCCCTTGGACCAGGCGATAGAATACAAAAGGGACTCTGTCCGTAGGAGCCACACGTGGCGGTTACATTCCCAGCCCCAAATCCTTCCTCCACTGGTCCTGGGCTGCAGCTGAGCCACCTCTGTCCATGTCCTATTGTCTCCCCTGGGGCTCAGCCAGTGTCCCGACTGCCACGAGAAAGTACTGAGAGAGGAGTGGGATTGCCAACCCTGGACATCACAGGGCCATCAGAGGGGCCCAAAGTCAGCTAGGAATACCGGCAGGCCAATAAGTCTGGCATTTCCTGAGCACCCCTGAGCCAGGCTCTGTGCCGGGCACCTGGGCTGGAGGTAGGGGCAGGTCCCTACTCATACTGAGCTCAGGAGCGGTCTCACCCTGAGGCAAGACTCCAGCAGTTCCCTGTGGCCACTGAGGAGACTAGGACACCAGAGGACTGGGGTGACCATCAGGATGCTTCTGGAGGAGGTGACCACTGAGCTGGCCAGAAGGACAGGCAGAGTTACTAAGGGTAAGAAGAGGAGAAAGGAGGCCCAGGCAAAGCCGGTGCTCGTCTGTGAAGCGAATCACGGCCTATCTCTAAAGGTCGCTGTGGGTTGAAAGAGAAGGGAGGGGAAAGTTCTTTTTAAACCTCAGGACACATTTTGGTAACTTTTATTTATGATGCATGGGGTCCTCCGTCCCCAGCTTCCTCTGTCAGACCCCAGGATGCCCAGGACTCACAGTGCTATGGTTCATGCCCACTTGGAAAGTTGGGCCTGTAGGAGTCCTCTAGGCCACGAGGCTCAGCCCAGCACCCACACCAGCTGCTAGACAAAGGACGATGCCGAGTCCCCTGTGGCCAGACTTGAACCTGAGCCCTGTGCCTAACTGGCCCCAACTCTGCCCGCCTCCTGGCTCAAGGCCTTTTTGCTTCTTGCCCCATTTCTATCCTTAGCTTCATCATCACACTGGACACTTGTAGCCAAATGGTCAGTTCTTCGGCCTTGATGTTCCCCTACAAGCATGACCAGCGTCTCTGCTTCCTGCCTTGAGACACGCAGGGAGAAATACTCCCTATGGTTCTGTTCAGCTGTCATCGTGACAGCCATCACCACCACCATCACCACAGCCAAGACCACCGACATCACCACAGCCATAACCAGCACCAGCATCAGAGCCAAGACCAGGATCTCCACACCTCCACCATCACCAGGGTCGCCTCCATCACCACACCATCTCCACAGCCCATTCCGTCATCATCACCGTAACCATAACCAGCACCGGCACCACAGCCAATACTACCACCAACACCAGGATCACTGCCCCAGGGAGCCACTGTCACAGGCCCGATCCCTGCTTCCTGGTTTCCAAATCTGAGACCAGTGCCACTGTCAGGACAAGCCTGTGGATGAATCCTTGCTTTCCTGCCACTTGTGCCCAAGCCCTGGGCTCCCCGCACCCCGGGTACATTTGCCTCTGAGCCCTCCTGGTTGGTTCCTTGGCCTGGAGTGCACTTCCCCTGGTCACCTCCGTGGTGATGACTTCCACGAGGTGCTTCTTGCCCCCGTCTGGGCCGTGGGCCGAGAGGCCCTCCTCTGCTCCCCTCCCTCACTTGGAGCACCGAGGGGTTCACAGTCGTGCAGCCTGTCCCTCTGCCCCACTGGATGCTGGGCTCCTCGTCAGCGTTTTGCATCCAGGAGAACGAGTGCCCTCATTGGTGCAGGCCTGGCTCAGAGGAGGGGCTCAAGAAGCATCAGCTGAACCCACGGAGGAGTGTGAGGTAAATGCTCATGAAACACTGCAATTCATGAAGCAAGAGCTCTGGGCAGGGAAGAGACGGAAGGCTCTGCTCATCAGGGGGCGCCGAGCAGAGCCATGGGAAGCGGACGGTGGGGGGACCAGGGTGGGGGGCCCAATACGACTTCCTGGGGAGAACGAGCCAGCCAAGGACGCATCTCAGACCACAGCCACAGGGGCCGGGGTGGGGGGAGTGGGGTCAGGGGTCAACTGCCCACCAGCCTGGCCCTCTCCTCTAGGACCCCTAACCTGGGGGAGGTGGAGGAGGAGGTGGACCAGCCCCTGGTGCCCGGCGCAGGGTGGCCTCTGCTCGACCCCTTTAAGACAGCCCACGTGGCTTCCCTTTGCTTGTTGAAACTGTTGGGTTTTCGGACAGGACAGGGGAGGGGGGCGGGGGGGAGGTCACACCTGTTGTGGAACTTGAGAGAAGGCTTATTTATAAATGTTCAGGGCTCGGGATTCTTGCGGAGCTGATGTCCGGAGGGGAAGGTCACCAAAATGCTTGTTTATAAAAGCAACAGCAACTGGAGCACCATAAACGGGCTAAACGACGAAATTAACAAGCCAGCGAGGCGGGGCGTGCGCGGCAGGGCTGGGCCTCTGCTGGCCCGGGTGCCACCACTGGGCAGAGCCCCAGGCTGCCTCCAAGCCAGGTCCCTCCCTGCCCTGGCTGTCCTGCCTGCCCCCCAGCCCCAGCCAGGCCCCGGGGCCACCCCCACCCCAGGCCGTCCCCATTGTGCCCCCACCCGGGCGCGTCTCAAGTTGCCACCCTCCAGGGCACAGTTCTTGCTGCGCCATCCTGGTGAGGGCTGCTGCTCGATCCCCCCCAGGTGGGCACTTCTGTGCCCTCCGAGACCCGCCAATGTAGCAGGTTTGTGCTGGATCAGGAGTGGTTTTCTTTTTCTTTTCTTTTTTCTATTTTAGCTCACACAGTCCAGACTCCGGCCTGCAGCCTGCCCGGGGGCGGGGAGTGGGGTGGACGTAGAGGCCCCTGGAGTGGCAGAGGGTGGGCATTGCCCCTGTGCTCACTCCTTCCTGGGACTCTCTGTCCAATTCCCAGTTTCAGGAAAGCTGTGTTCTCCGTGGGTGACTGATGGCTGAACAGGTGGCTTCTGGGGTAGAGAGTGTCAAGTGAACAGAGCGAGAAGTGGCCCTTTTACAGTTCACTTTCGCTGTCGGCCCGACCTTGGCTGCTGACAGCTCAGGGGCCTCCCCCTGGCGAGGGCGTGTGTCAGGCTGCCCACCCCCAGACACCACCCTGGCCCTGTGGCCCAGCAGCCAGGGCAGGCTGCACACGTCCCCGGACGTGGGGACAGCTGAGAGGGAAACTGAGCCCTGCCCTCCTCCACACACTAACATGCATGCACACGCTGCCCACGTGGTCGCAGGCACTTGGGGACGGTCACGTGAGGAGGGCACTCGTTCTCCTGGATGCAAAATACCTGCCCCCACCTCCCAATCCCCCATCCATTCAACAAGTGTTGGCAGAGTACCCCGTGTCTGACCCGTGCGCAGGCTCCCTGGGCCCCAGCCCTGGCCGCTCATCTCTGGCCCATGCACAGGGACCCCACCGGCTTGCACTGCTCTCTCCAAACCCTCCCTCTCGTTTCCTGATAGGCAGCTCTTTCTGTCTTGCTCTCTCCCTCTTCCTCTTTCTGTCTGTACCTCTCTTTCTATCTCTCCTCCCCCTCTGGTTCAGCCTCTCTCTCTCTCTCTCAGAACACCCACCCCAGTACATGGCCTCTGTACACTGGACAGCCCGTCCTCCGGCGTCAATGTCGCCGTCAGATCTATTTTCTGCTTCGGCCTCACCACTCAGAATTTCTGAGAGGAGCCCTGCTTCGCCCTGGGCCCTCGCTGTGGGCCTGTGAACAAGGCGGCCAGCTCTCTGGGTGTCTGGGGACCACAGAGGACTCCTTCCCCTGCCTGGAGACACAGGTTGGACCGCTCGGAGGGCTCCTGGCATGGGTCGGAGCTGCTGCCGGCCTCTCACCCTCTCTAGCACTGGGTCCCGTGAAGCCCTGGGTGGGAGATCTGGGTGACCCGGCACCGAGAGGATCACAGCAGTGGACCAGGGCTGCGGGGCGCCGGGGCCAGATTCTTTGTTGTCATCCTTGGCTCCTAGAATTCATGCCCAAGAGGATGTGCACTCTGGAAGCCTGCTTCACACCAGGGTCTGGGACCCCTTCATACAGAAGGGATGAGGAGGGCCACTCACTGCCCTAGGGACACTTCAGCTCTAAGGATGGGGGGGGTGAGGCTGCCAGGAGGTGAGGAGTCCCAGGCACCTGGGTGGGAAATGGGTACACCCAGGTTCCTGTCAGCTCTTCTCACCAGGCCCTGAATCTATGGGGAGGCAGGGAAGGTCATTCCAGTGACTGAATGGGGACAAGACCTGGGCAGGGCAGGGCAGGGCTGGGCAGACAGCGTGTGACAAGTATGTTGTTCCTGAGGCTCAAGAAAGAGGCAGTGAGGGTCCAGGGGACTCTCCCCACCTGATCCCCAATTCACATGCTCTTTGTCCCCCACTCTTCTGCATGCACCCCATTCCATCACTTACTCTTTGGGCAAATATTTATTGAGCACTACTATGTGCCAGCACCATTCCAGGTACCCAGGTAAAACCCCAGTCCAGAGTGAAGGGCGGCAGTGACCCAGAAAACAAACCTTGCCTTAGGAATGAGGGTGGTGGAGGAAGCAGGGGCCAGCTGCAGTGTAGGTGGACAGGGCTCCTCAATGGAAGGTGGCAGAAGGCTCATGACCCTCTCTCCAGCCAGGATCACTGGCACATGATCCCAGCAACTCTGGAGGCTGAGGCAGGAGGATTGCAGGTTCAAGGCCAGCCTCAGCAACTTAACAAGATCCTGTCTCAAGATAAGAATAAAAATGACTGGCCTCCTCCATTGTGAAAGCACCTCCTCTCCAGATAGGAAGCCAGGAGCCCCCACTCTATCTCATCATGGACTGTGGGCAGACCCGTTGTGAGTTAACAGTTACAGAAGCTTCAGTGCTTAACTCGCTGGAAGATCAACCTGTCTCATACGAACCCTGACATTCACCTCTTTGTGTGTGATCTCATTTTAATGGACAGAACAATCTAGAGGCAGGCACTGGTAAAGCAAAACCTTTAAAGATGAGGAAACTTAAGCTCAGCGAGGTGGAGTATTTGGTGTAATGTCGCAGAACTTGTGGAGCCAGGACCAGGGCTTGTGGGCAACCCCCTCTCCAGACTCCCTTTCCCCTTTCAACTGTCTCTGGCCCTAGAAAAGGAGGGCGCAGCCTCTGCCTTGGGGGTAGAGCAGAAGGAATTGGAGGAAGAAGGCCCCCCCCCTTGTCTAGGGCACCTGTCCCCTGTGAAGCCGTGGACCACAGGCCACATGATTCTCTAAGTGTTCTCAGCTGGCTGTGACTCCGGCCCCCACCCCTTCCTGGCCCGTGGCCCTCCGGGCACTCTGGGTACTGGGAAGCCCCACCCAGGCCCCCTGCCATTGTCCTCTCCAGACGCCAACAGCACTCGCAGGGCAATTACTCTCAGCCCCCTGCCCGAGGCTGTCATGGAGGTCCCCATTCCCAGTGATTTGGGGGGAAGGGGGTTATTACAACTCACAAAACCTTAAATTAAGAATGAATAAGAGAAGCGTCGCATGCCACTTCTGAAAGCCTGCCAGCCCAGGCTGGGCGGGTGACGGGTGTATTATGCTCTGCGTGGTCGACAGAGGTACTGGTGGATGAGTGGAGAGCTGAGACGGAAGTCTCAGCTGGGACCTGTCCTGGCACGGGCCCGGCACATGCCCAGAGTTTTGCCTGCTGGGTGTGGACAGCTAGACCCCAGACATCTCCCACGGCTGTCGGTCTGCACAAGGCCCATGTGGGACTCCCTGTGGACTTGGGAGGGACGGTGGGTGTGGTCGGGGTCTTTCTGGCAGGTCAAAGCAGAGCTTGAGGAGCCAGCTGGGGCAAAAGCAAGAAGGGCAGGAGCCCAGGTAGAGGGACCAGTTTGTGCCAAAGTCCTGGGGTGGGAGGGTCATGGTACATGGCAGGTAAAGAGCGGGAAATACATCTGGAGAGGAGCGAGGAGAGGGCAGCCCCGGGGGCCATGTGCCATGTGGCTGCCTGTGTCTGTGTTCCTTGGTGGTGCTGGAGATGGAACCCAGGGCCTTGGCTTGCTTGGCAAGCTCTGAGCTGCACCCCAGCCCTGCACTGGTGTTAAGCAAGATCTCTCTGGCCGCAGTGTAGACAGCAGACTGGAGGCTTTGTGGACATTTCTGGAGGCCCATGTCGTGGGCCTGGAGAGATGGTGGTGGTAGCTTGCACGGGGGGGGGGGGCATGGGGAGAAGCAAACAGACTGGAAGAGGTGATGTTGGGGATGCATCTGTCATGGTGATGGGGCTGAAGGAAGGGGTGGTGGAAGGGACGAAAGTTGGACTTGGGACTCATGAAGCTTAGAGAATGGTGGGGCCACTTACCTGAATGGGAAAACAGGGAAAAGGACAGATTTGGGGGTGAGAGAAGATAAAAGGTTCAGGTTTGGATACAGACCCCCTCCCTTCCTGAGCCCACTTCCTGCCGGCCACGCCTGGCTCATGCGGTGCTGTGGGATGGGGGTCTGAGGCTTGGTTCTGCTGCTTCCCAGCTGTGTCACTGGCCTGTCCCTTGACCACCACAGGCATTAGTTCCATCCAGGGCAGGCCAGCTTGTGAGCCCTGAGAACAGACAGGAAGCATTCTGGGACGTGCAAAGCATTACACAAGTGTACTGTGCCCGTGCAGCTGGCCACTCGTTCTATGGCCCGCAATGCGGCTCTCATCCTCCTCGGGCCTCAGTGTCCCCAACTTGGGTCTGGAATCAAAGACTCAAAACGGGCTTTGCTTCCCTTGGAAAGGTGCAAGGTCCCAGGATGTAGCCCCCCCCCCCCCCGGCCACCACCAGGAAAGAAAGGGACATCTCAGCCCAGGCTCAGGGGCTCTCCAGAAAGTCAGGCCCGGCCTGTCACTCATGCTTGGCTGAGCAGGAGGGTGCCACCCACGGGCCGACCGGCCTTCTCCTCCTTCAGAGCTTGGGGGGTGAAGGTGGGAGGCCTGAGCCTCTCTCCTCCCAAGCCCCTCTCTTATTCTCAGGCTGGCCCTGTGCCTCCTACAGCCCAGGTGAAGTGGCTGGTGGTCAGGCCAGCAACCCAGTCCTCCAGGGTCCTCTGCATTCCTAGTTTCTTCCCTCCTGCACATGCCTCTCAGGCCGACGACTCAGCCCTGAGCTGGGCAAAGCAGCGGCTTCAAGGTCAGTGGAGATGAGATCACAGGCATGGAAAAGATGGAGACCCCCACCAGCCCCCAAAGGAGCAGAGGCCAGAGAGGGGTCCCCCTAAAGCCCTATGACCCTGTGCTGCAGGGACATGGGGGAAGGAAGGAGAGAGCAGCCCCCTTCCCCCAGCCAGCAGCCCTGGGCCGCCACTCATATATCTGTCCCTGGATAATGTATATCCAGCTTATGGAAAATATTCATAATGCTCCTTACACCAAACTGGCCCCCTTCCATAGTGCGTGATCTAAAATTAAATCCATTTCAAATATACAGTAGATCGAGTCAAGCTAATATAAATGAAACATGATTAATAGGTAGAGCACTGTCCTCCTCAGCAGGCACATGGGGGCGAGGCTGGGGCCATCTCGCCTCTCCTTCCCTCACAACCCCCAAGACCCACCCCCCAGGCCTCCAAGCCCTGTCTTCATCCCCAACTCCCCTCCCTCTGAATCTTGAGTAAGGACCAATCCTGGGATTTGCTCAAACTGTGAAGGGCAAGTGTCAGGCGGTTAGACTAGGGTGGACTTCAGTCCCAACACAGCCATGCCCGGTCAGTGTGACTTCACCTCTCAGGCCCAGTTTTCTCATCTGTGCTATGGGCTGCTGCAGGTCCCGCTTGCTAGGATTTCTGTATTAAGTGAGGGGAGAATGTGCATAAGGTGCCCCATGAAGATGGCAGGAACTGTTAAGTTCACCCCCAGAGGTCGGCTCCCTCTCCCCCTCCCCAGCCCCCATTAGGAGTGGGGATCTGTCCCCCGCGGGCCCCCATCAGCCGGCAGAACAAGGGCCAGCCAGAATTCCTGCGATTGCAGGGATACGCTGGGTGGGTTATTTTTAGTGCATTGGCAAGTGACTCTGTTACTGACCAAATGTTCCCACATTGGGGACAGACTCTGCTAAGAGGGCACTTGTGGGCTGATGCGAGGTGGGAGGGGTGTTTGCAGTCTGTCTCCAGGGACTTCATACGTGTCCTTATGACACACTCATCTGAACGCAGGTTCCATGGCCAGGGCGGGAGGGAGAACGGGAAGCCCTAGGGTGGCTCAGGGAAGCCTGCTCCCCGGGCCTTTCTCCGCTTCCCATCCAGGCCCTTGAATGTCTTGCACTTAGGATGCTCCTGGGTGTGGAACAAGTAACAATGTCACCTTCAGAGAGCTCTCCCCGTCCCTCCTTCAGAAAAGCCCCCGGCTCCCACTGGCGGGGTGTGAGCGCGCACACGTGTGTGCGCCCGCGCATGCGCCTGTCTGCTCCTGCCCTTCCGGCAATGTCTTGCTGCTGGTCTGGGTGCCCCTTCCTGCCCCCCTGGGCCCCTGGGTCTCAGGTTTCTGGCTCTTTCAGCTGCACACTACAGTGCCCATCGCCGTGTTCCAAATTCCGTGACCTTCCCCAACCTGGGAACCCCGGCTTTTGTGCAAGCCCACGAGAATCACGGGGTGTCGTCATCCATCCATCCATCCATCCACTCACCCCTGTGCAGTTTCTTTCCTCTCCTCCCCGAGGTTGCATGAGGGAGAGCCCCGCGGGGTGGGAGGGCGTGCGGCTGCCTTTTTCCTCGCCATTGGCCATTTGCTGCCTGCTTCACCAGGCGTGTGGGGCGCATGTTTGCATAAAGTGGATGCGGGCTGCAATTCCGTGATGAATTCTATGAATACTAATCTGCTACTACCCTTGACCTTGGGGTCACCGAAAGATCAAAACCAAACCATTTAATATTTTCCTTTTGCAGATCAATAGAAGCATAAATTCCCCCCTCAATGACAAGTATAATTTCAAACAGATCTATAGAAGGCGCGCCTGCGTTTCAGCCGGGGACGCTCACCGCCGGCTTCGCCTTTTGGGGAGCAGACGAGGAGTTTCTTGCCTTTTCTCCCATTGAATTTCGTTTTGCCTTTTTTTTATGGCTCTGAAATGCTATTTTCAGCAGCTGCTGTCATATAAATATCTCTTGTTTTTCTTCTCCTCTTTCCCTCCTGGTGAAAAGGGCAGGGGACCTATTGAAAATTCCGCTTTATCTCTTTCAGTCGGGTTCAAGTACAGGTCGAATAATCGATCCCTCCTCCTTTTCTTTTTTAAGTTTCCTGTCGTTCTTTTGGCCAGATCAGCAGTGGAGAGAAATCAGGAGGGCAGCTTGCTTCATGTAGATCTTCTCAGAATGTCTCTACTGCTGCGTTTGTGGGCATGGTGGCGTGTGCAGGAGTGTGATTGCAAGTGTGTGTGTGTGTGTGTGTGTGTGTGTGTGCCTTTATGCACCTCACAATACTCATTCCAGTGCAAACTCTTGCACAGAACTTGAAGAGGGAGAAAACAAAGATCACCAAAAAGGAAAAAGTTAAAGGCTAAGATGGGCACTGTTAACCCTTGCAGGGCTCCAGTCAGAGTCAAGGTAGGGCTGGGACCACTTCCCAGCTGGACCCGCTGTCCTTCCTTCTGCCAACCACGTGGCCACTCTGCGAGCGCCTGCCCAAAGCTGCTGAGCCTTTTTTTTTTTTTTAAATACAACTCTGAGAAGGGAAAAAAGATGTGAAAAGAAGAAAGAGGGGAAAACAGGAGGCGGGTTAGGAGGAAGCAAAAGAAAAGAGAAAGAGAATTAAACCATTAATCTGCCTGGATTTTCCACTTCACAGAGTAATCAGTTTGGAAGTGACTGAAATAAAGTGGAATGTACGATTGCCACCACTTCCTCCCTCCAGTCCACATTTCTTATTTACAGAGAAGCCAGGAGCCAGGGAGACATCCTCCCTGCCCCACACAAAGGCCCCCAGTGTCATCTCCAGGAGAGGACAAGGACCCCAGCCCTCAGCCTCAGCTGCCCGCTGCCTCAACACCAGTGTGGCATCTGCCCTGAGCTGGAGGTGCAAAGCCAAGATGATTTAATTTATAGAAAGGACAAGGATGTCGTGTAGCAGATTTAATCATCGGAGAGTTAAAAAAAAAAATAAGGACCAGGCTAATGTCGTAATTTACATTTCAGGATAATAAAGAGAGAAAGACAGAAAAGGAAGGGGCCTATAGCCCGCAAGAGGGAGCGAGGAGGGGAGGCCGGCCAGGGGGCCATGGGAGCCCAATAGATTTGCCTGGAACACCAATAAATTTAAAAACAAACCCAGAAAGCTAAAGACAGCCCCTGGAATGCTCTGGGAGAATGCACCATCGATTTTAGACTTGATCTGCATTTTGTATTTTAATAATGCTCTCTCTGTCTTTCCTTTTCTCTCTCTCTCCCTCTCTCCTTCTCTCTCTCTCACTCTCTCTCTCTTTTGCAAAATATAAAAGCTGATCTGATAAATATTAATTTGAACCATCATAATGTATTTGAAAATTCCAGCTAAAATGTCACCACATGGAACATTAATGTAATATTTCAAGGCCCTGAGAGCAATACTCATATTGATTGCATTTATTTCACTCCAGGGAGGAGAGATAATTCTTCAATGTGGGACACATCTGGGAGCCAAGAAGGCAGAGGCTGAGGGAGAAATGCAAAATTATATATGGTCATAAAAAATACAAAACAGAAAATCTTCCCCAAAACTCTGTCCTCCCCGGTGGCATCCCACACCCAAACTTGCCGTTCTCAGTTCCCAGCATAGCATGGGGCAGCAGGAAGGGCAGTTGCCCAGGTGCCTCTGGGGCTGAGGTTGCAGGACAGAAGTGGAGCTGTCTCTCCTGACCCTACACATAGGCCCTGCCTTGGGGCTGTTGAGGGCTCATGGGAAGGTGCTGGGGTCCAGCTGGGCTGGACAGACGGAGGGACTGATCCAGCTGGGGCCTCTCCTGGTTGAGCTGCTGAGCTGTGGATGTACAAGAGCTACGAGGTCTAGAGAGTCGGGAGAGAAGAAGGAAGGAAGAGGAAGGAGGGTAGAGAAGAGGAGGGGAGGCTTCGAAGACCAGGAGGAAGGAAAGAAAGAAGAAAAAGAGGAAAGACTCCAAGACACGGGGAAGGGAGAAGAGAGAAGAGAGGCTGGCAGGATTGAGAAAGGAGAGGCAGGGGAGAGGAAAGAGGACAGAGGGACAGAGAGAGGAGACAGAGAAGGAATGGGAGAGGAGGAGGAGGAAGGGGGCGGAGGTGGGGAGGCACGCCGTCTGGAGTCCCAGTTCCTCTTCACTGTCATTAAGGATATTGATGTGCTCAGGCGTCAACGAGTCTTTGTAAAAGTGAAAGGAAACCCGATGCTGGTGGTGACCCTGAGCCCACGCCCTCTGTTTCCCCGGCCCCCCTGCCCCAGAGCTGAGGGCTGGGGGGTGGGCAGCAGCGCCCCCATTCAGGCTGAGCGCCACAATCCCAAGTCCCCCCAGCCCAGCGCCGGAAGCAGGAGTCGGAAAGGGGCACCCAGAACCTGCTCTCGCGTCCTGTGCCCAGTGCTCAGGGGTGGACTGGCACCGGCAGCACCTGTGGCCTACAGAGTGGCTGGGGGATGGGGTGTCACCATTGCCAGGCCTCAGTCCACTTTGGGCTCATCAAGACCCTCCTCCCTGCTTCTTGGGTGGGGGTGGGTTGGGGAAAGCTGACCTTTACAGCACCCCTAGAAAGGCAGGATGAGGCAGGGAGAGACCCCAGAGACCCAGGGACTAGTCAGGCTCATTTTTGTCATTCAGGTCCCTGCACAAATGTCGCCTTCTCGGAAAGCCCTCCCTGACCATCCGGGAGATCCCCACACACACACCAGAGTTTTATTTTCCGCAGAGCGCTCTTCCCTAGAATTATCTTAATTATCTGTTTGCACGCTTTTCATCTGTCTTCCTCCCTACTTGGAGATTAAGTTCTGAACGGGAAGGACCGAGCCTACCTTGCTCACCACCCGGTCCCCACATCGCACCCCTGGTGCGAGACGTTAGCTGACTTGGTGGAAGGAAGGAAAGATGGAGGATGGACGGACCGATGGATGGATGAACGGACGGACGGACGCTAAACCTCTGCCCTCACTGAACCAGCCCCTTGGCCAGAGCCCCCTCCGGGACGATGTGACCCAGCGTCGCCCCCACCCGGGGCCGCTCCCCGCCCCCGCCCTCGCCCCCGCCACCGCCCGAGGCTGCGCGCCCCCCGCCTCCCGGAGCCGTCATTCGCGGAGCTGCCACAATATTGTGAAGGCTCCGCGCTCCCGCTCCGCGGAGCCCGCAGCCCGCAGCCCGCGCGGGGGAAGGCGAGGGAGGCGGGCGGGCGCGGCGATGAATAATGCATGACCAAGGCGCCCCCTACCGGCGGCCGCGGGCGGCGCGGGACACGGCCCGCCGCGCCCGGACCCAGCCCGGACCGGGACCGGCAGGTGCTTCGCCCAAGGAGCGCACCGCCCGCCGGCGCCAGCCCCGGGGACTGCCTCGCGCCCACCGCAAGGCCGAGTTCGGGGAGGTGGGGAGGCTGCGCAGAGCCCTGCAGGCCCCAGTAGCCCCGGGTGCGGTGGAATGGGATGGGGAAGGCCACCCGCTCTCACCAGGGCCTGGGGCTGGGCCGAGAGTGCAGCCTCCGGCGAGGACAAGCCTGGACAGTGCCGCAGCGAGAGGACCGACAGCGGGGCCTAATGCGTTTATACAAAGGAGTGCGAACGATTTCGCAAGTGTTTGCAAGTTTCTGTGGAGTATTTACAACACTGAGATATGTTTGGGCTTTTCTTTTTTTAAGTTAAAATACTCTACAGGAAAGCCCACTATACGTGGACATCTGCCATTTGACGTCCTCCACGTGTCTTCCCCAGGGCTTCTTGGGAGGCCGCCTCCCGGGAGGTCAGGTGGCAGAGGATGGGGTGGGGCTGATGGTCACGACCAGCATGCTTGTGATCTCAGGGGTCCATGGCTCCGATCGCTGCTCTCCACGCTGCCACCACCTCCTAAAAGGCGGGTAACAAGAAGGAGGTAGAGGTCCCACCTACCCTCAGGGGCTGTTTACCTCCCAATCCCACAGGTCCCTTAGGAAGTTAGGCTGTGGCCTTATGGCTTCTCAGTAAGAACAATTTCTAATGACACCCCCAACCCCAGTGGGCCCTGCTGTCACCGACCTGACCACTGCCCAGGCTTAATAAGTCAGTGGGGAGAGGTGACATCACAGAGGCTGGGAAGCCTCTCCAGGCCATCTGCTGAGCACCTGGTGAATGCTGGCTCACACTGGGATCTCTAGTCCCAGCAGCTCTGCAAATTAGGGCCCTGAGCCCTGGGATACAGGTCAGAAACCAAGGCTCAGAGAGGTATGGTCATGGGCTCAGGAACACACAGCTCAGACTTAAACAGGGCCTTCTCCTCTCAGAGTCCAAGGCTGGAACAGGAAGGAGGAATTCCATCCTTCCACCCCCCCCACCCCCACCCCCCCACCCCCCCCACCCCCACCCCCCCCACCCCCCGCCCAGACTACTGTGTGTTGGGCCCTGGACCCCTCCCCTGGAAGTCAGGCCACCCCTCCAGCTGTGCCACTAAGCCCTGCCCATCAGAGCAGCACTAATCTGGGTCACTAGAAATGAGATACAAATCCCACTGCCCTGGAAGCCAGTCTGACAATGTAAGTGCATACGATGGACCCCACACATGGGAAACTCGTGGTCCCCAATCATTTCCCAAATAGTTTTGCCTCTTAGGGAGACAGCCGTTCAGGTGATACCTGGCAAACACTTAGCAACCTTTGCCCTGGACTCCTGCTCCCTCCACCAGGCCTGGAGCCCAGCCTGGCTGCCTCTGCTCTGCTCCCCAGCTGAGACGGTGACCACTCAGAGCCTCTGTTTTGTCATCCTTGTACCTTGCCACTGGGGCTGCGGGGGCCAGACGAGACTTGGGATGAGCAGGGGCTCTGTAAGGCAGCCCAGGGTTCCCCCGGGTAGTTTTGGTGTAAGACAGGATTCTCACCCCTCCCAGGTTAAGGTGGCTTTTAAAATTTGAGTTTCCCCAAAGCAGACCAAGGATTTGTGGGTGTTTATTTAGAAAGGACCCCAAGGAAAATGGAGGGAGACGCCTGGCATGTCAAGCAGCAGTCTCAGGAGCAACGAGGCTTCCCTGTCCCGGGTCCCACAGGACTGCAGAGCACACCTGCAGGCTGTCCCCAGCCAGGGCCGCTGGATGTTTTCCCACCGACTCCCACCCGTCATTGGTTGAAGGTCGCAGGGGCCAAGCTCATGCTTATAGCTAGAGAGATGTCCTTGGGGTAGAGTCAGAAGCTGAAGGTAGCCTCTGGGACCAAACAAAGGACATGAGGGGGGTTCGTGCGCACTCTGGTAGCACCTCCCTGCCAGCTACCTGATCATCGCTGCACCGCTACCCCAGGCCTCGCACAGGCTCTGCAGCCTCAGCCCTGCCTGCCAGAAGGGAGGAGCGAACTCTCCCGTCCAGAGAATGAGCTGAGAGAGAGGTGGGCGCTGGCCTTTCAGCAGCCCAGGGACAGTGATTCAGTCTGGTGGCTGAGACAGCTTCCTGGAGGTGGTGACATTCTTTTTTTTTTGGCAGAACCATGAAACAGGGAGTCAGTTCTCTGTGCCTAGAGGGACCTCATCCCCCACCCTCCCCTGCTCCCCCAAGCTCCCCTGACTGTGGCAGCTGATGGGGGCCTGGAGCCAGGGGTGGGCCTGCCCAGGCCACTCAACCTGGACCCCGGGCTGCACTCATCCTGCCTCTGGTGCTTCTGCGCAGGGAGACTTTCTTTCCTGGGGAGGGCATTCTGGACCTGAGAGGCTACCTGAGACTAGCCAGCAGGCACTTTGCAGAATGTCCAGGGTCTTACTTAAAATATGGACACAGACCCATCCAGATCCCCCAACTCAGAGTCCCCAGGCAGGCTTTGGAGCTCCTGCACACCTAGCCAAGCCCCAGGCCTCCTCGGGCAGCCCGTGGACTTGGGTCCCTGCTCCAGCCGAGCTAGTGGTCACCCGGCACATACCTCACGGGAGGCACCACCAGACACTTCCTGTGGTTGTGACTCTGGAGGGCATCCCTACCGCCCTGGGCTTCCCTGCGGGGTCACCCTTAATCACCCCTCCCTGTCCGGAACCTGGGGAGCTGGGGTCACACTGGAGAGTGAGAGAAGGCAGCTCCCCAGCCGTCAGCTTCTGGGCGCTCCCTCCGCAGAGACCTAGGACCTCTGTTCTGAGAGCATGGGGGCTTCTCCACACAGTCTGTGACCTCCCGTTCATTCATATGCATGGATCAAATTTTGGAAATGCAATTAATTACCTGTTGTTGTGTCTGCTTTAATTATTATCATGTTTCCTGTGCACTTTACACAGCTGAATAAACAGTTGGGGAAACAAGCCAGGGGTGGGGTCAGGGCTCAAGAGGAGCTGCTGTCTGCCCCCAGCCCAGGGAAGCACCCTCGCCTGGCCTTCATGGGCGCGTCCCTTCATTTGCCCCTTCTTTGTTCATTCATTCACTTGTCCCGTGAGTCACTGATCCATTCACTCGGTTCCTCATTCATCCAGATAATCATTTACTCATCCATTCATTTATTCACTTACCCAGGGAATATTTATCAGCAAACCAATGTGACCGGCTTGAGGACAGGTGCTAGGAAGCAGTAATAAACAAAAGGACAAGGTCTGACCATCTGGTGGAGAAGACAGACAAAAACACAGGCAATGGTTACAATAGAGCTGGGGCAGTCAGGGAGGACTTCTTGGGGGAGGCGATCTAGATGTATGTTTATTCATCCATTGAGCAGAGCAGGAGTAGGAAAGGACAAAAGATGAAAGGCTGGGTCCCAAGGAGTCGAGACCTAGGAACAAAACACCCAGCAGCCACGGGATCACAACTGGTGGAGAGATGACCCAAGGCAGGTGGGAGCACTGAGGCTGGAGGAATATCAAGGGAGGTTTTTCTGCAGAGGATGTATGGAGCAGATCTTCTAGGACCCAATAAGGCGAACAATCTGAGTGTCCCCGAGGACAGACTCAGGCCCTACCCCGGCTTGTCACAGGTGCTGGCCACAGTGGTGGGCGGAGGAAGTTGACAAGAGCTAGTGACTCAGCCTCTGGTTCTCGCCTGCTAGGGCTGGTGCTTGGTAAAAGAGCAGAAGTTCATCGGCTAGAGGGGGGCACTCTGAAATGAGCCCGCATGTGTCGGGGCAGGAGGGAGCCAGCGTGCCCGGGAGCAGGAGAAGCTGGCATCTGGCAGGATGTGGTGCCTTAGGCCCCCGGGGTGAGAAATGAGGCGGCCAGATCACTGTGGGGCCGCAGCAGAGGAGGAGCCTGAGCGAAATCCGAAAGCAGCTGGGAGTCATGGAGGGTCTGTAAGCTGGGGAGGCACCTTCAGAATCCAGCACCTGTCATTGTTCACAAATGCATTGCGGGGACTGTGCAATGAGCCCCGGCTCTGCTGGGCAGAACCAGTAACCAGGAGGGAGGCAGAAGGGCCTTGGGGCCAGACCCAATGGTAAGGGTCACCAGGGCGGCCACCCCAGGTGTCTGGGAGGCTGGGAGAGCAGGTTGGATTTGGGAAAGAAAAATTAAAAGCCAACAAGGTCTCATATTTATCAAGTCCTGCCTCTCCAGGTGCTCCGCCTGCGCTATCCCATTAATAACGGCAATAGCAGGAGCAGCGGCCACTTAATAACCAACGCTTATTTTGTGCCAGCTTTTTTCTGTTCCGTGTGCTTTTAGCCACATTAATTCCTTTCATGGTCACAATGGCCTTAGGAGGTGGCTGTTAGGATCCTTATTCCCATTTGACAGAGAAGGACATGGAGGCTCAGACGCTGAGCGGCTTCTCCAAGGAACAAGTGGCTGCAGCAGGCTGTGAGCTCAGACCCTCCTACCTCTGTGGTCAGTGCTGCCTCATTCCACCCTGCTGTCCATCAGAAGATGGGCGGAGGCAGGGAGGAGGGGCGGGCGTGGCCGGGGCAGGGCCTCCGTGGTGCCCGGCTCCCTTCTCTCCCCGTAGGCAGCCTGAAGCTGCTCCCTTCTCCTCCGCAGGCTGAGCTGGTGTTTTATGAACCTAGAACCGCAGCAAGATTCTCCTATTAATTTATTGGTATTGCTAATTAAACATCATATTCGCAAATGTAAATTTCCTAATGGCCTCCCTTCCATTTCCCAAGTTTCCTAAAAGAGCTTTCTAGTTATGGTTGTCAATTACATCTCACCCAGTGCTGGGTTGTGGCCGGTGCCAGGGTCACTGGGTCTGGATGGGGCCTCTGGACAGGGTCTGGCTGGGGCCTTACTGGACCGCAGGGGAGAATGGGGACCCGGGGAAGCTGGGGAGGGAACAGCGGAGCCCCAGCCTGGCAGCAGCTGCGTCTCCCTAACACACCCTCGTCAGGGACACACTTTCTTCTTACCTCTGACATGGCTGCTGGCCTGGGCCCGTGGCTAGTTGCAGAGCTGTGTCAGGGGGGCCAGGCTAGGGTGGGGAGGTGGGGGAGGACAGAATCACAGGACGATGGGAGAAGGAGTGAGTATCAGTGCTCAGAGAGGCCTTGGAGATGTTCCCATCCAACCCAGCTTTTCAAAAATGGGGACACTAAGGCACAGGAGGAGGAGGAGGTGGTTAGAGACTTTAGGACTGCCTCTGATCTCTTTCAAAAATATGATGAGCTGTGTCTCCTCACTCCAGACAAGTGCATCATTGCAAGGCCCCTGTTCTCAGCCATAGTGAGCCCCTACTGCAATTCGGTCACTGCACAGCGTTTGAAGGCCATGCTTCTTGGATCCAAAAATGTGGTTTTTGAATCCCACAGTCAGCAAGTTCTCGGCCTCTCTGGATCTCAGTCTCCTCATCTGGAAAATGGGGACAGCAGTCTGTCTTTCCCAGAGCTGCCCAGAGGATCACCTGGCAAAGCATGTAAGTTATCCAAAATGCATGGAGGACCCCAGGATGGGCCTTGTCATAACAGCTGACTTCTAACTCAGTGGGCAGAGGCACTCTGGCCAGTCCTCAGCCAGCCTACCAGGTGGACCCTGGAAGGGTGGGAGCCGGTAAGGCCGCATGGCCTGGGCTCAGCCTCATCCTGGGGAAAATGGTCACCTTTTGCTCTGCACAGCCCCGAAACATCACGTGCATCGTTTCCATAATCCAACAGGCACCCGCTGTCCCTGCCTCTCTTACAGATGGGGAAACTGAGGCCTCCTGAGGTCAGTGGCTGGCCTGGCCTGGGGCAACTGCTCTGCTCTGCCTCTGCTGAGCAGTACCACAAAACATAAGAACAAGCGTAGAGGAGCTTCAGGGAGCCAGTCCTGGTGGGCCGCGTTCCTGCCAGGAGACCTCCAGCATGACCCTGTGCCTTGGGCCTCAGGTGTCACCAGAGACATGTCGGCACTGCCCTTTCCAGACAACTACAGCCCGTGTCCCCTCCCAACACCCAAGCACAGGCCCTGGTGAGAGGGCAGGAGAGGGAGCTTGTGGGGAGACCATGTCAGGGGGCCAGGGCACTGTCTGGGACCCTGAGGATGCAGAAGACCCTCCTGTCCCCCTGCCCCTGGTGGCTCTGGGAAAAGCCAGGGTGGGCGGCCACGGGGAGTGAGGGCACCGCCCAGGACCGGGGTGTGCGCAGCCCTCGGTCCGCTCCTGCGGGAGTGACACGGCTTCTGTGTGTCAGTATCTTCAGGGAGTGGAGGGTCATCTGAGTGTTTTGGTTGCTGCTTGGGAATCTCCATTAGGGAAAGATTTAAAAATACACTCTGTTGTTGTTTATTATTCATGGTAATGACACGGAGCGAGGCTGGCCGTCAGCTCCCCGTATCCCGGGCTTGTGATGTGCTGGGACTGAGCAGCCGCCCCAAGGCCTGGAGCGGAGGCTGAGCCTGGCTCCTGGCACGTCACTGACCCCAGGGTGTCCTGACTTAAAAAAAATATATTATTTCTATTGTGGAAAAACACACAGAACAACACATGGAACAAGTGAGCCAGTGGGACCATTTGAAAGTGTCCGTCTCGGTGGCACCGAGTGCATCCACGATGTTATGCAAACACCTCGTTCCAGAGGCTTTTCATCGCCCCAAAAGGAAACCTCGTGCCCACGAAGCCATCATTCCCCACCTTCCCCTCCTCCAGCCCCCAGGCAGCCGCTGATCTGCTTTCTGTCTCGGTGGATTTGCGTGTTGTGGAGACTTCACACAAATGGAGTCTACCACGCCGGGTCTTTGGTGTCTGGCCTCCTTCACAGCCTTCTGCCTCGGAGGCTCACTCGGTGTGGGCTTTGGGGTGTTGCCATATTTTGGCGACTGTAATTAATAAGCCTAGAGCCTCCTGGACTCTGGGCAGGGGTTTAGATTCTGGGGAAGCAGCGGGCATGAGGACACCCATGTATTCTGGCACGAGGTGTCCAGACTCCAGACCTCCCAGCTCAGGGCCTGGAGGACCCCCTGGCCACTCTCCCTGCCCAGGTGGGCTCCCAAGGACCCTTCTCTGGACCCAGTCCTGAGCCCCAGGGAAACCATCTGCAGCTTGAAAGGTGCAGACTCCTCAAGATGGGAAGAAGAGGGGCTGAGGAGCACCCCCAGACTGGCCGCCTGCTTGGAGGGCAAAGGCTGGGCGGGATGACGGTCCAGGGACTCTGCTCCAGTGGACGATCACAAAGGCACACGGCAGGACCTGTGCAGATCATCAGAGAGGCCAGAGGCCTTGCTGCTGTCCAGCTCGGTCCCCACCCAGGAGCGTTCCAGAGCTGGGGAAGCTGAGGCCCAGGAGGAGAACGCATCTTAGCAGCACCGCGGCTTCACGGCCGCCGATGACTGGCGCTCCCCAGGTGCCCGGCAGTGTGCTCAGTATGGGCTCCGCAGGTGACACCACTTATGGGGGGGGTGCTCTATTGTTACCCCCACTTACAGAACCTGGCGGCTCAGAAGTGGACCCTTTGTATACAGTGCGGGAGAGACACGGACGCTCTCAGACCTCACCAAAGGGAATCGGAGACTTTCGCGGCTCGGCTGGCACCATTGTAGCCGGTGACAGCTGTCCTCAAGATCAACGCTGGTTATCCTCTCCTGGGGGTCAGCACCCTTGCACTCTCTAGCTGGATTCTCCAGCCCTACCCTGTTTATTATTCATGGTAATGATACGGAGCGAGGCCCGGCTGGCTGGGAAAGTGCACACACCATGACAAGTGCCCAGGCCTTGCTCCTTGGTAACTATCCCCCCACCGCGTGCCCATCTGTAAAAAGGGAAGTCCTGCTAACACCGACTGGAGGACTGGCCTGAGAGTCAAATGAATGCGGGGCACCGTAGCTCACGCCCGTAATCCCAACAACTGGGGAGGCTGAGGCAGGAGGATCGCAAGTTCCAGTCCAGCCTCAACAACTTAGCAAGGCGAGACCCTGTCTCAAAATAAATAAATTAGTCAAAAGGGCTGCGGATGTAGTTCAGTAGTAAAGCGCCCAGGGTTCAATCCCCAGACCAAAAATAAAGAAAGAAAGTCGAAGGACCTTGTCTATGAGGTCAGCATGGAGGTCCATAGCAGCGAGCACTCCAAAAACTACAAGGACACACACATACTGAGCCTCCACCCCCGGCCTCCTCTCCAGCCCTAGGTCGGAAGAGCAGGACCCCTCCTTACCAGAGATCAGGGAGCCCGGTGCTGCCACCTGGGATCTGCCGCCAGAAGCAGCAGTGCCCAGTGCCCGTGGTCTCCCTGAGACAATCGGAGAGGACTCCACCTTAATTCCACCTCCATCAGACCTCCGCCAGGAGACACGACCCTTTCACCTCATCAATATTCAAGAGCTTAACAAAAAAAGCTATAACTAGGGAAGTCAGAAATAATGGAATGCAGTATTGATTATTTTATGGTGCGATTAGGGGTAATTACATCTCTCAAATTTTATTTTAATGTTACTTTCTACTACTTTTAGCCTTTTAAAATTATCCCAAACATCCCCATTTAATGGGACACACATGCCTTCAATTTCAATGTGAAATACTTTTTTTCTGCTAAAGTATGACCTCAATATATTTGAAAACATAAATTACACTATGTATAAACCATAAAAAATGAATGATGAATTTAATTCTGGTGAAGCGTGAGGGAATGAGGAGGCGGGCGGGTGGAGGCACTATTTATCCAGGGCGGAGGGGACAGTCAGAGGCAGGAAGGGACAGCAGAGCCAGAAGGAGTGCCTGACCTTCAGGGGCACTGGAAACCGGCCTCAGAGCTCTGGAGGGCACAGGCCGAGGGACACTCAAGGCCGTCCGCCCTAGTGCCCTCCCTCGGCTCTGGTGAGCTGGAGGCCAGCTTCTCCACCACCCTCCCTGGGGAGCGAGTGTCTGCTGCAGATGCAGAGCGCGGTCTGGCTCGCGCCCCCCAGCCAGACTCGTGTGCCCCTCATAGGCAGTGTGCCGAGGCCACTAAGGCACGACCGCTCCATTTCACAGATGCGCCAACGAAGGAGACTGGGTGACAAAGCGCTGCAGTGCCGGGAGCCACAAAGAGCCTGTGGCAGCCACCCACATCCCTATGCTTGTCCCTGGGCACATCAGGACCGAGAGCTGTGTTGTTAGAACAGACTGGGAGCCAGACAGCCCTGGGCTCAAATCCTGACCCTTCTAGTAGCAGTTGGACCCTGAAGCCCTCCCCACCCCCCCCACCCCTTGTTATTTTTGCTCCTCCCCCGTCTGCCATCCCTGTGCCCGGGGCATTGGGGGTGCGTGGAGGGTTTGGACCCGGGATGGGTTTTCAAACGTGAGTAGGGATTTCTCCTGAGCCCTCTAAGCTGGGCCTCCAAACCTCGCCCCCTGGCTTTCCTGGTTGCTCCTCTGCCCCTTCCCCTCGGGTGACTGGGAGCTCAGAACTCAGGGGACCCTCCTCTCCCCTTACCCCAAGAGCCTTGGAGCAGGGCAGGGGTCCCCAGTCCTTGCTCCCTGTTGTTGAACCTGGCAGTGGAGGGCCGCAGGACCTGCTTCCCTGAGAATGGCTCGCTCCAGTCCTCAGCCCTCCAGCCGCCCCTGGCTCCTGCAGGAGACCTCTCCTGGCTGGTCTCCTGGCCGCCAGGGCCCTGCCCTCCCCCGCCCTCCCCCTCCCCCGCCTTTTCCTCCTCACCCTCTGGGATTTGGAGGACTTGCCCCTGGGAGTCTGGCCACTCACTCCCAGGGCGACCTCACCCAGCTCAGAGCTTCAATCACCACCCAACACACACTCAGTGCGAGCCGCTTAGGCAATTAGATTTTTTTTTTTTGGTAGACACATTTTAAAAAGTGAAACTAACTTAAATACTGTATTTCATCTTGCCAAATGCATCCAAAATATTATCTACTTGTGATCAACATAAAAAATCACTTTCGAGCGACTGCACTTTTTTCCATCCTAAGCCTGTGAAATCCGAGGTGTGTCTTACACTCAGCGAGACATCTCCAGCACCAGACTGGCTGCATTTCAAGTGCTCAGAAGCCACACGTGGCTCACAGCTGCCTTATGGGGCAGGAAATGTGACTAGAGTGACCCTTTCCAAAGAAGATCTGCAGCCCTGCTGGGCCTCTGCTGCCATCAGTGTCTGACCTCCTGCCCTTTCGGAAGTCTCCTGGGCCGCTCAAACCCCAGTTACAGAGCTGGGCTCCTGAGGACTCCTTACTTTTCCCCAAATCCAGTCACCCCTAGTGCAGTTCCGCCTTCAAAACCACCTAGGGTCCGCCCAGTCCCTTCCTCCTCCACTGCCCTCCACCTCTCTCCTTGACCTCCTCCTGGGCCTCCCCACACACATGCCCTCTTGCCCTCGGCTCCACCCAGATCCCAGACTGGTCCAGTGAAAGCAGAAACTGACTCCCATCACACCTCTGCTCAGGACCTTCCTGTGACCCTCAGGGTCAAAGTTCAAGTTCAAGCCCAAATGCTCCCCCCCCCCCCCCCCCGTTCTTGACCAAACCACTTTGATTGGCGACTTTAAGGCACAATATGTCTCACCTGGTTGTCATGGACAGTTAAGTCCACGCTTTCAGCCCTTCCTCCGGGGGAACCTAACTGTTCCTCTGTCCACTCGGAGGGACTGGGATATGGAAGGTGACCCCGCAGAGTATCTGGTCATGCCCAAAGCACCACAGAATCCAAAATCGCATGGTTGTGCTGAAGGCCTTGATACAGGCACCTGGGTTCTGGTCAACTGGGGGACGGTCTATACCAGGTGATGCTCCCACCATCAGCGTGACAGACTCCACTGCCTCTGGTGGCCCTGCACAGCCGCCGCAGAGGGGTGGCCTCCAAATAAACAGAGGGGTGGCCGCCCAGGCCACAGCCCACATGCTAGCCAACCGCACCCACAAGTCCACATGTTAGAGCGCAAAACACAGCCACACAAACACCTCCCTCCTCTGGCCCTGCACTGTCTGCTCTGGGCCCCAGAGAGCCCTCCCACTTCTAGCCACAGGCCAGCTGCCCCTTCGCCCTCGAGTTTTTGCTGAAATGTCACCTTTTCTGACTATTTAAAGTGGCCGTTTCTCTCCCTGTCTCCCGACGGCTCCTCCATGGCCCTGGGTAGTGCTCAGAACTTGCAAATGTCACATAACTCAGCCACATACCTCCTGGGCCTGGAGGACCTACTGCCTCGGCAGCCAGCACTGAGCTCCATGAGGCCAGGAACTTGCTCTTTTGTCTGCTTTGTCCGCTGATGCATCCCAGGTCCTCATGCGTGGTGCCTGCCATGTGTGAGGCCGCCATAAATATTTGATAGATAAATGAATACACATTTTCTCTCTCTCAAGTGGATAGCCATTTGAACCAAGACCATTTATCGAATTCTTCTGAACTGCAAGGTCATCTTTGTCATAAACTAAACTTTGATATCAACATCGGTCTCTTCCTGCCCACCGATGGATGCATCTAGCCTCAAACACAGGTTCCACCATCTCCCTGACGTCGGCTCCCTCGTACTTACGTCCAACTGCAAGGAGTATTCTCCTTTGACAGAATTTTTCATTGCTTCTTTTTCGTAGGATCTACAAGCAGACTATCACATTTGATAAACATTTATGTGGGGAAATTCACAAAAAATTGCATTTGACTTGTTAGTTTAAGAAAAATTAACTTGCCAGGCATGATGAGACACACCTGTAATTCCAGGAACTTGGGAGCCCGAGAAAGGAGGATCATAAGTTCAAGGCCAGTCTCAACAACTTAGTAAGGCCCTGTCTCAAAATAAAAAAGAACGGGGGGTGCATCTTAGTGGTAAAGTGGCCCTAGATTCAATCTCTAGTGTAAAAGAAAGGAAGGAAAAAAATTAGTTGTTCTATCTTAATATTGTTATTGCATCCTAAAATAATCTCTCCAGTTCTTTTCTTTTTATTCTTTTTTGGTACTGGGGATTGAACCCAGGGGTTCTTTACCCTGAGTTCATCTCCAACCCTTCCTATTTTTTTATTTTGAGACAAGGTCTCACTAAGCTGCGTAGGGCCTCGCTAAGTTGCTGAGGCTGGCCTGGAATCCATTTCTTTTTTAACATAAAAACATTAGAGGGCTGGAGCTGTGGCTCAGTGGTAGAGCATTTGCCTAGCACATGTGAGGCCCTGAATTTGATCCTCAGCACCACATAAAAAGAAATAAAATAAAGGTATTGTGTCCAACTACAACTACAAATAAATATTAAAAAAAAAAAAAACATTAGAGCCAGGTATGGTGGTGCACACCTGGAACCCCAGTGGCTCCGAAGGCTGTGGCAGGAGGATTGCAGGTTTGAGGCCAGCCTCAGCAATTTAGTGAGTCCCTGTCTCAAAATAAAAAATAAAAAGGACAAGGGTTGTGGCTCCATGGTTAAGCACCCCTGGGATCAATTCCTGGTACCCTTGACTCCCCAAAAAGACCATCCAAGTAAAATAATTTGCAATATTAAGCAGGAAAACTAAGCTACAACCCAGGAGTCAAATAGGAAAAGAGAGTCATGCTATTTTTTACAACATCAAAACTATGTAGCAACAGGCCATGGGAAAATTATTCTTCTCTAGCATATATAAAAACACGAGAAGATGGACTAAAGGTGAAAAGAGGGAAATCTCATGGAAATTGAAATAAAAATGGCCAATGATCACGAGGTAAAAATCTACACTCAGGAGCCATCAGGTGAACAAATATTAAAACAATGGAGTCTGTCTGTCTATCTATCTATCTATCTATCTGTCTGTCTTTTTGACTAACGAAAAACGTGATGGGAGCATGGCTTAGTGGTAGAGCACTTGCCTAGCATGTGTGAGGTTCACTGCATAGCCATGTGAAAGAGAGAGAGAGAAAGAGAGAGAGAGAGAGAGAGAGAGAGAGAGAGAGAGAGAGAGGGAGGGAGGGAGGGAGGATGTATCGTATCTAGTATTGGTAAAGACTGAATTGAAAGGACACTCTGGGACTGGGGTTGTGGCTCAGTGGTAGAGCACTTGCCCATCATGTGTGAGGCCCTGGGTTCAATACTCAGCACCACATAAAAATAAATAAATAGAATAAAGGTATTGTGAAAAAAATTCAAAAAAAAAGGGGGGGCCCTCTTGGGCTGGGGCTGTAGCTCGGTGGTAGAGAACTGGGTAGCAGCCTTTGAGGCCCTGGGTTCTGTTCCCAGTGCAGAAAAAATAAACAAGGACTCCCAAAGGAGGGGCCACTCTTCCACAACGTTGGTGAAGGTATGTGAGTTAAACTTTTTTAGAATAGTTTACTAATACGTGTGTGTGTCTGTGTGTGTGTGTGTGTGTGTGTGTGTGTGTGTGTGGTGCTGGGACTAAAGCCAGGGCCTTGTACGTGTAGGCCCCAGCCCTGTTCATAGCTTATCAAAATTCAATTTTTGATCCAGGAATTCTACTCCTAGGGCTCTCTTTTCCAGAAAGACTCATCTGGGTGCACAGAGATGTGTGTAAGGATGTTTATTATTTATTACCTTGTCTTTTTGTAATGGAAAATGTTTAAAAAAAACACACACACACAAATGTCCATCAATCAGAGCTTGGATAAAGAGAGCAAAGCCACACTGTGAAACCTTGAATAGCTACTTAAGAATAGCGAGGTAGATCTATAAAACTCAGAAAGACCTCTAGAGCACCTGGCAAGTGCAAAGACGCAGGGCAGAACATTAAATGTGCTGTTACCACTTATATAAAACATAATTAAGGTATCTGAAAAACGGGCAAAAGATTTGAACACTTCTCCAAAGAAGATGTACGGATGTCCAATAAGCACACGGAGATGTGTTCGACATCATTCATTAGCCATCGGGGAAACGCACAGCAAAACCACAGCGAGACCCCACTTCATACCCACTCGAAGAACTCAAATCAAAAAAACTATAACAGCAAGTGCGGGGTGGAGAGGGACATGGGACCGTCATGCAATGCTTGTGGGATTGAAGGAGGTACAACCACTTTGGAAAACAGCCTGCCTGGTGGTCCTTAAAACATTAAGTATTCGTAGGGCTGGGATTGTGGCTCAGCGGTAGAGCACTCGCCCAGCATGGGCAGGACCCGGGTTCGATCCTCAGCACTACGTAAAAATAAAGGCATTGTGTTATGTCCATCTACACCTAAAAATATAATAAATGTTTTCCTTATATACATGTTCATAAAAGCATTGCTTCTAATCGCCAAAGCATGGGGATGACCCAAACACTCACTGACAGGGACATGGATAAATGCAGTGTATCCACAGAGTGGACAGGGCTGGGTAGGACTGGGGGCGGTGGCGCCCACCTGTAATCCCAGCAGCTTGGGAGGCTGAGGCAGGAGGATCACGAATTCAAAGCCAGCCTCCACAACTTGGCAAGGCCCTAAGCAACTTAATGAGATCCTGTCTCAAAATAAAATCTTAAAAAGGGCTAGGGATGTGGCTCAGTTCAATCTCTAGTACCAAAAACAAAAACAGGAGCCGACAGGATTTGGCAGCGTCAACACTGGAACACGGACACGTGCTTCAACACGGGGAACCTGGAAAACACCACACTCAAGTGCAAAAGCCAGGTCAAGACTGCACTGTGCACGGTCCATCTACAGGAAATGCACCGAGTAGGCAAGTCCGCAGGGACAGGATGGGTGTGCCGTTGCCCAGGACAACAAAGGCCATGGGAAGCCGTCCTGGGGATTCTGTGACAGGTGATGAAAATGTCCTAACATCTGTGTGTGACCAGGATGATCCCACAACTCCCAATACACCAAAAACCACGGAATTGCGCACTTTGGAGAGGTGAACTGATAGTGTGTAAATCATATCCCAACAAAGTTATTTTTTAAAAAAAGGAGCATTAAGATGCTGACATCTCATGTGTCCCTGTGGTCGATCACAGTGGGGAGTGGGATCCTAGCACCCCCACCCGCCAACACCCTCCTTTAAACCCCAGGGTGAACCCTCCATGAGCAGCAAAATACCTCGAATTCCGAGAAGCCAGAACGCGTGTTCCTGACTTTGTCCTTGCTCCAACAGGGCTCAGCTCAGCAGTTTTGAAATTCTTAGGTACTTATCTTGAGTTGGTTCCCCCCGCGCCCTCTGAAGTTTGGGAGGGATTCATTCTTGCTCTCCTTGGGTCCTAGCCCTGGTGACAGGGCCAGCGACCGTGGCCTGGTCCCAGTCCGGGACTCCCGGGCTCCGCTGAGGTCCCAGGACCGCCCTGCGGGGTCGCGGGCTGCGCATGGATCGATGGCGCGGGGCAGCGCTTGCCGGCGCATTAGCGCGGGGCCTCTCCGGACGCGGCCGGCGGCCCATTAGAAGCCCGCGCTGCCCCGCGACCACCCGCGGCCCGGGCCGGCTGGCTCCAGCGAGGCGGAGAGGCTGCAGCCCCTCGGTGGCCTGGGGTCCCCTCCAGCCCCTTCACTCTCGCCTGCCTCTGCACCTCCCGGTCGACCCCCAGCAGTCCCCCCACCCCCTGTGGAAGCCTTTGGCTCCCCGTGTGTCCCGGGGATCACAGACTGACCGCCCTAAGTGGTCTGGGAGCCCCAAAGGGCTGCTCCTGCCTCAATCTTCCTGGCCACCGGCGCCTGCGACCAGGAAATGAACACCAAACTGGTCAGGAGACCAAATCTGCGGAGCCCAGCAGATCTCTGGACCGGGAGCTCTTCAGCCTCCCTTCTCCTCGGGTAGCAGGAGAGTGTTGGGCAAAATCAGGTTGAATTAATAGCTGGGTGACCGAGGACAGACAGTGTAACCTCGCCGGGCCTCTGTTTCCTCATCTGCAGGTTCATAAAGTCCTGGCTGTATCCTAGTTCCTGCCCCTGCAGGAGACCCCAGGGCTTCAAAGGGCCCCCAGTCTCCAGTGGGGGGTGGGTACAGGAAACAGCCCTTCCTTAGGTGCTGCCCCTTGGGTAGGTTCCTGGAAGCGGGTCCTTAGTACTGCCATCTCATGTGGGCACCTCCCCTGATGCCAGACCCTCCCCTCCTCTCCTCCTGAACAGCCCCCGGCTCACCTCAGGCGGTGGGAACTGCCCCCATCTCCAGGCCCTCAGCTCCATTTTCCTCCCTGCCCCTCCCCCAGCTCCCACCCGGCCTCTGCCAACTCCGTGGTCAACCCCTGGAAAACAGTGCCTGCGCCTGCTTCCCAGGAACCACAGGTCCTCCCGCCCTGGAGCATGCACCACGCAGCTGCCCACTGTGACACCCATGTCCCATGTTTTCACACAGCTGCAAACAGGGTCAGTTCCCAGCCCCTGGTTCACCCCCCATCAGCACGCTGGGCCCAGGGGCCACTCGGTCCTCCTGGGGACCTTCCTTCCTCATCTCCCAGCTGCCCCTTTCCAGTCTCCCCTGCACCTCCTCTTCCTAGTCCCCCATAAACACCAGAGGCCTTGGGAGTCTTCATCCTTCGGAGTCTGCAGCCCTCCCCTGGCCCCCAGAGCCTCGGCTCTCTAAACACCAGTATCTGTTGACAGTTCCCAAATTTACATCTGGCACTGCAACTCCTGCTGGCCCCCGTGCTGATGGGCATCCCCTCTGGGACAGGAGACAGGGCTGCTCCAGCTCAGCAGCCCCTTGCTGGCTGGGACAAAGTGACTTCCTTAAGTGGAGCCAAAGCTGTTTTTAAAACGTGGTACTGCGTTTCATTGTGCCCAGCCTTAGGCAGATGGCCAGGAGTAAGCAGAGAGCCCCGTGGGCTCCCCAGCAAACTGGCGGCCCCAGGCCAGCCCTTGTGTGAAGTGGGCGGGGCCCTGGCTCTGGGGTTTGATCAGCGGCCTCCAGGCTAAACCCCACAAAATGACAGTTCCATCAATCAGCTTCTTGTTAAGTCCCAGGCCAGAGCATCCACCCCACCAGAAGCAGCCAGACTGCCGAGCATGGCTGGCCCCCGCTGCTGAGCCTCGCCTGGGCCTGGAGAGCTTCCTGTGAGGGGCATTCTGGCCAGACTCATCTCATGCACATTCGTGCTCACTTATACCCAGGCTCTAAGTCAACGGTCACGCTCCGAACACTTCCTGGGAGATGCTGTGGCAGGATTAGAGTTGGGTCAGAGTAGAAATCAGGCTCCCAAGAGAGGCTGGTGAGCCAGAGGAGCAACCTCAGGGGACCCTTGAGTGTGACCGCAGCAGAACAAGTCCTTCACAGGGGTGCAGGATCTGGAAGCTATTCAGGTCTATGAGCAGAAAGAAACACACTTGTGCTGCCCTTGTGCAATCCATAACCTGTGCAACCATACATGGAAGTCTATCAGGGATCCTGACAGCAGAAGCTGGATCACATCACTGCTCTGCCTCCATGGCTCCCACCTGCCTCAGAGAAAGGCTCAAGTCCTTCCAGTGGCCACAGAGCCCTTCTGTGTGCACCTCCTCCACCGTCTCTCTGGCTTCACCTCCTCATACTCCCTCCCTTTCACTCTCCTGCCCCACTAGCCTCCTTGCTGTTCCTTAGACAGTCAGCCATTGCTGCCTCAGGGCCCCTGCACTTACAGCCTCTCTGCTTGGAGTGCTGTCTCTGCAGAGCTGAGTGCTCTCTTATTATTTCCTTATGTTGTGTTCTTCGCAGGGGGCCCTTTATGCCTCCCTATTTTATTTTTATTTTTAAATATTTATTCTTAAGTGTTAGATGGACACAATATCTTTATTTTACTTTTATGTGTTGCTGAGGATCAAACCCAGTGCCTCGTACATGCTAGGCGAGCTACCATTGAGCCACAACCCCAGCCCCTGTCTCCCTGTTTTAAAGCGACACCCAGGTACTCCTGCATTCCTCTGCCTCTTTTCTGTTGCTTTTTTTGCTGGAAGACTTTTAAACAGTCTGAAGATCTGCCTGGTTGAGTTTTCGGTCACCTCAGCTAGAAGGTGGGCAGAGCTTTGTATCTGTCTGGCTCACAGCTGTACCCCTGTCCTCTGCAGCTGTGCCCGGGGCTATGTTAGGTTCTCAGTAAATATCATTGAGTGAATGAAGACACCGTTGGGGCAATTCACTTAATTTCCTTGACCCTCCGTTTGTCCATCTGTATAATGGAAATTAGATCAGTACGTATCCCGTGGACTTGTAAATCTCAACCACAGCTCTGCTGTCCCCAGAGCTGGCCAGGTGTGTGAAGTACCCACATTCCCTATCGCTATTTTATAACGTTGACTCTATAGTGCTGCTTCTTTCCATTTTTAGTAAAGAAATAGAGATGGTTCTGATGATGGGCAAAAATTTACATATAATAGTGTTCTTCCTGGTGTCCTTTTAAGAGTAAAAAGTTGGAAGGAATCTAAGTTTCTGAGAAGAAGGGATTTGTTAAATAAAATATGGTCCACCCTTTGAAGGAACACCTGACAGACAGTCATTAAAATTCAAGTTCTCAAAGAATATTTAATGGCCTGAGAAAATGTCCAGAGCATACTACTAAGTGGAAAAGTGGAGTATAATTCTTAAATCAAGCAGTGCACACCTGGCTGCTTGTTTTACGGTTATTCTTTAGGTTGCACATATATCCTTCTGCGTGGAACAAGTCATTCATAACAATGCAGGAGAAAGCAAGACAGAGCACTGTGTGATCCCAGTTCAGACTTACGCGCATTCAGGTATTCCTCTTGCACGTTCATAGGAAGAAAGACTGGGGCCTGGGGGTGCAGCTCCGTGGTGGGGCGCTTGCCTGGCGCGTGAGGCCCTGGGTTCCACCCCCAGCACTGCAGAAGAGAAGGACTGAGAAGTGGAGCGGCGCTGACAGCGAGTCTTCCTGAGAAATGATCTCGAAAGACTGAACCCTTCTTTTCTTTCCATCATTTCCCAGATTTGTTAAAATGAACATGGAATCTCCAAGGAAAAGGGAGATTTTAAGGACTTAGGTCAGCATTTTCCAAACACTAGTCCCCCAGTGCGTTAACAAGATTCCCAGGGGACAGGGACGCTTGGCCACGGTGGGGTGAGGATGTGAGCCAGAGCAAAGCCAGGCCGTTAGAGACCTCCTTCTCCCACTTTTCCGGAATATTGCCTGAGAGCAGCGCAGTGGAGACAGTGACCCAGGGAAACTCATGCTTCCAGAAAGCTCTCTGGAAAGAGAATCCCCAGCAGCAGTAGTAGCCATCGGAACCAGCTCTAAAGAGAAGGGTGGAGAGGTTCAGCCAGTTGGTGGAAAAGTTCAAGACAAAATTCTCCTTCTAGAATTTGGAGACACTAGAGGAGTCCTAGAGGACCCGGGGTATGTCTTAGAGATGGTGACGTTCTAGGAAAGTTTGTAGGTTGAAGTGATCACTGTTGAAATAGCCCCCTCTGAAGCTGGCCCTGCCACGGGCGTTCTGAAGCCTATCGACAGGTCACTGATTCCCACGTCCCCTGTTATAAGAAACCAGTGAGGCCTAAACTAGGAAGAGAGCAGAGAGGCCCAGAAGTTGGGTCTGTGGGCTGCTCTGACCCATCACTGCAGCGTCCACTGAGGCTCCCAGAAGACCGTGTTTCTCCCGAGCACAGGGAGGCCCCATCCCCTGCTGCAGAATAGCTCATGGGGGTTCTGGGAGTTAAGTGGCTGGGGATGCTTGGGTCCCACCCTTTCCAAGGAAGCGGCCGCTAGGGGCTGCCCTGGTCTCTCCCGCCTTCTTTGGACAGCACTGGAGCGTAGGCCTGCAATTCTCTCTTGGGTCCCCTCTGCAAGCTCTGTCCATCGAGGAAGCCTGACCTCTGCACTGACCCCAACCCCAGGTATCCTCAGGACTGCTGGAAGGATGATGGGCGCTCCGTTGAGCTCCAGCCACGTGCACAGAGTCTTCAGACGAGCCGGAGATGGGGGGCCTCCCAGTACCGCCCATGACCCACCATGAGAGCAGATTGTTTTGGATGCCTCTCTGTGTGGGTGATCTGTCCTCCCAGCTGACCTGTAAGGTCCCTGGAAAAGAGGCTGGCTTTGGGGACTTCCTTGGCTCTCCCACAGCACCCAGCACAGCCTGAACTAGTGCAAAGTCTTCATCTGAAACCCATGCTCAGGACCCCGTTCCTGCTCCAGAGGCTCCTCCCTCCCTCACCCAAGCCCAGGCCCCAGCTTCCCCAGACTCCTCACAGGATCCCACCCCCAAATTTCTGGTCTCCCCTACCCCAGGAAGATCTGCTTCTTTGGTGACCTGCTGGTCCCCTCCTCCAGGAAGCCCCCCGACTGTGGGTCAGGGCTGAGACAATCCCCTTGTCCAGCATTGCTAGAAAGAGCTGCACCCCCTCACATGCCATGCCCCAAAGTGCAGGGACAGATGTGATCCACAGAGGCCGGGACCTGTTCTTCTGCGGCCTCCTGACTCCAGGGTGCTGGGGTCCTCCCTGAGTCATTCCCTTTCCTGGGTCTTGGGCTGCCCACGACTCCAGGAGGGACGGGAAAACGGTCCTGTAGTCTCCTGCCCTGCTGGAGCTGCTGCTGCCTGAGCCGCCCTGGGGCTGTCCTGGGAGGTATTTCCTGGTGCCCTGAGCTGACTGAGGCACCAAAGCCACACGGCGCTCCGGGTGAGCTGCTCACTTGTGTGGCTTTGGGCCTGGAAGACCGGGTCCTGGGCGCCTATGAGAGAGAGCACAGGCATGCACCTGAGCAGATCCTGGACACACCTGGGCTATATGTCGCATGGCTCAGAGCTCCTGTGTCCCCTGAGTCCCTAGTGAGCTCTCTGGACCTCTGGGCCTGACACAACAGGGTTCCGGCCCAGTCGGGGGCTGCTCCACTCCCTGCCCAGGGGCTCTGCAAAACTCAGACCAAGGAGGACTGAGGCCCCTTCGGACACTCTCTCCCCTCCAGGTGAGCTGCCAGTCACCCTCTAAGGGACTGCCACAGCCCGAGGCGTCAGAGGCCCCTCAGTGCTGCTGGGCACCCCCAGGGCCCTGATTCACAGCTCTTCCTGAGCCCCCTCAGCCAGGCCAAGCAGCCGGGGAACACCCCGCACGGTGCCCAGAGGGACCCAGCTTTGACTCACAGCCACGCGCAAATGGAGTGAGGAGCCCCTGGCGCCCGGCTCCCCACCCCCACCCTCGGGGCTGCTCTTCCCGCAAAATCAATCATCCTGCCACTGGGTTTGCGGGAAGTGGGGGGCAGGCAGGAGGGCTCTCAGGGCGCTGGCTCCCGTGCAGGGTGGTGGCCCGGGTGGCTGGTGTGGATGGGCACCTGTCACAGCGCTCCCAGAGGACCCCCACCTGGAGCTCTGGATCCCTTCCCAGTTGGCTAAACCAGGCCCAGGGGTGGGAGGGTGGGGTGGTGGGAGTTCCCGGGGGTGCTGCCAAGGGTGGGGCAGACCCAGCCCTGGATGCAGAGCAGCCCCTGGGGGCAGTGGTGAAGGGTGGGAGTAACCAGCCCACGTTGTGTTAAGTGTCTCTGGAGCAGAAGGGTGGACTCCGCCCAGTCATTCACTGATCCAAGAACCTCCCCACGTCCTGCCAGACAGTGGAGTGCTAGGACCTGGGGCTGTGACTGTGGGTGTGGGTGGGCTGGGCCATGAGGAAGAGCCCCCAGACCTTCCTGGTTGGCGGCCACTGCCTGGCTTCCACCATTAGAGCCACCCCTCCCCCGCAGAGGGCCTCCTACACCCTCCGCCCCGCGCACTGTTGATAATGACAGCTAAGGCCTCATATTTGCACGGGGCTTTAGCAGGGAAAATCTGCCCATGAGTGTGGGCTGGGAGCATGCAGGCTTTATCATCTTTTTTTTTTTTTTTTTTTTTTTTTTTAAAGAGAGAGAGAAAGAGAGAGAGAGAGAGGTTTTTTTAATATTTATTTCTTAGTTTTCGGCGGACACAACATCTTTGATCGAACCCGGGCCGCACGCATGCCAGGCAAGTGCGCTACCGCTTGAGCCACATCTCCAGCCCCAGGCTTTATCATCTTCACCACCATTGGACAGATGAAGATACGGAAGTTGAGAAAATTTGGCCTGTTTGAACCAATAAGCAAACAGCCACAGGCTGAGGCAGTTAGAGGTGCCCCGGGTAGGCGCTGGGCATGTGGTGGGAGCTGCAAGGTCTCCGGGATGTCCTGGGCAGAGCACTGCCCCAGGAGCCCTGCAGCCTGGCAGACCCTGGCCCCTGATGGGCCTTCGAAGCCAGCTCTGCTCTCCTGGGCCTCTACTTCCCAGTCTGTAAAATGGAGGTAACCACCCTTGCCCTGGCCCGCAGGGGTGTTGCAGGGTGCAAACCAGGGCTACTGGTTGGGAGCAGGCTTTGGAAACTGCAGGGAGCTGCCAGGGACCAGGCGTCACCAGCCCACGTCTGCCCTGCAGCGAGACAACTCCGTGCCAGCCCAGGAAGAGGCAGCCCGGCTGGACCCTGGGTCTAGAACCTGGCACCCTGCCGGACTCAGAGCTCCAGAGCCACACAGCTCTGGGCCCCATGGTGAGCCAGGCTGTGAGCCCGTGGGACCCGGGGACAGGGCCGGGCAGCCCAGGATCACCAGAGGCCCCACCCCGCCAGGATTGGGAAGGGGCGGGCAGGCCAGGCTGCCAATGTGCGTATTAGCCGGTGTGAACTAATTTGATGGTGCTGATAAAGGCTGTGCCGCCTGGGGCCCCTGAGCGCCACCCAGCACCCCCGCTCCGGCCAGCCGGGCTCCCCATTCTCAGGTGATGAAATCCCAGCTCGGTGGGGCTGGCTGGTACTGCAGTTACCAAATCGCTGTAATTGAGATTAATTTGGGGGCCAATTGGGTCAGCCCTTGCAGGCACCCATTAATTAGTGAAGGAAGCTCAGAGCTCCAACAGCTGGGCCCCGCACCCAGCGGGGCTGGAGCCACTGGATAGGGGGCGCTGAGATGCCCAGCTGCGTACATGTGCCAAGGGAGGGGGCCAGCTGGACAGAACCTCCCCCGACCCCCGCCTGCTCTTTCTGAGTGCCCCCTCCCACACCCAGGAGCTGAGCGGGCAGCCGGCCCTTGACGTGGGTCCAAAGGCGGCTCTGGGTCTCCAAGGGTTAAAAGGCTCCTGCCGAGGGTAGGGAGGGGGAGGGGTGCTTGGAGGCTCCTTGGACATCAAACAGCTCTTGCAAAACTTCTAGATGAGTTAAGTGCAAATGAATTTGAAATAGACAATGAGGTTCCCTTCAGAGACACCTGGGCAGAAAAAATGAAGGGGAAAGCGCCCCAGGGAGAGCTCATTTGGAGGCTTTATTTTCCCCCTGAACCCCAAACACCCAGAGAAAAACAAACCCACCCGTCTACCCTGGGTGCCAGAGGCTAGCGGCGCACCCTGACTCAGGGCTGGGCTGGCAGTGGGCTGGGCACACACGTGAGGCCTGGGCACACTCGTGGAGTAGAGAGAAGCAGCACATACCTGTGTGCAGAGCTGGAAGCTGGGCACACGCGTGCGGAGGTGGCACCAGTCCTGGGTGGAGCAGGGCCCAGCTGAGAGGCTGAGGGCAGTGGGCGTGGGTGAACGTGGAGTGGAGGGCTGCTGGGGGGGGGCAGGAGGGCAGGGGCTACTTGGGGAGGCACAGAGCCTCAGGGCCACCTGCACCTCCTGGTCACCTACGTGCTCCCGTCCCCTACCCACTCCCCATCCCATCCTGCCGGTGGCCAGGCAGGTGAGGTGTCAGAGTTGGAGCCTGGAGACATCCCCCCCCACACTCACCCAACTTGCTCCAAGTAATTGCCCTAGTGTTTTATTTTTCTTCTGTGAATCTCACGAGGGACAAAATCAGGTTTCGTCACCAGGAACCGGCCCCTACTTCCACCCACTCTGAAGCCTTGCCCCACCCCACCCCAAGGACTGAGGACCTGGGGCCAGAGGCAGCTGGGGCCTGGTCCAGGGTGGCATCAGGAAGCTGTGGATCCTAGGAGTGTCCCTATCAGTGACCTGCACCCCCTGGACCCAGGCGTGTGACCCTGGGGGGGGGGGCTAATGGAGCACCTCCTCACTGCCACGCATTTGCAATTCATGGCTCTGGCAGAGATTGCATTAGGGCCTGGCTGTCACTTGTGATGAATGTCGCTTGTTTCCCAGAAAAAAACAGGCCCTGGATGTAGAGTGACAGGGCCTCAGGAGGCACCGGCCCTGCCCATCTGAGGATCTGAGCCAGCAGCCTCTGTGGCCACAGAACTTGATGCCTGGCAGTCCTCAGGGTCCCACAGTGTGCGGGAGATCCCTATCCTGGCCACCAAGCCCTCCATGCTCCTGTTCCACGGGGTCCTTGTGACAACCCTGCGGCGGAGGGAAGGCGGATGAACCTGTGTGGGCTGGAGGGGGACTGGAGAGAGGAGCAGGGGCCAAGGTGCAGAGAGTTCCTGAGGGGAAGGTCTGGGAGGTCACTGGGTGGTCAGTTGGAAGGGGAGCAAGGGATGAGGAGCAGCCCCAGGGATCCAGAGCTGCTGTCTGCCCAGGCTCTGGAGTCCCTGGTGTCTGAGACACTAACTTTGATGGGGACAGAGGGAGTGACTGGGACACAGGAAATAGCTGGAGATCTCAGCTTTTCAAAGAGCCAGTCTCCCCTGGCCTTTTGGAACAGCTGAGACTGGGTAGGCCTCCTCGGTGACCTGCATGGCTCAAGAAGCTCACAATGGCTCCCAATTTCCCAGTTTCCCAAATTTTATTCCTATTCCATTCGGGGGGCTCCTCAGGCCCGTTCACTGGAAAAAGGAGAATAGCCCACCTGGGGCCACTTTACCTGGCACCTTTTCATCTCTGTGGCTTCACAAAATTCAGGCAGAAGGAGGGGAAATAGGTGATGCTAACCCACTCGTCACCCATGAGGAGACTGACCTGAGGCTCCGTCCTCAGCTCGGGGCTCTGCTGCGTTCATTCCCTGCAACCCTGGGCCAGGCACCTGCTCGGAGGGCAAACGGGTGAATCTGAATGAAGGAAGGAGCCACCGCCTTGGGGTTGCGGAACCTGTGGGCTGCTCCAGAGGCTGAGCCCCCCGAGCTCCTTCTCTGGACCTCCCTGCCGCCCTGTGCCTGTTCTGGAACAGGCAACACACAGCCTTGTGGGTGACCCTGCTGCAAGCCTGCGTGAGGACCAGGGCAAAAACCTGGCTCTCACCCAACCAGAGCCCAGGTTCACGACACCCAGCCCCAGCCCCAGCCCCGCCGAGGGTCCTGGGTAACGCTGATCAGAAAACGGGTGGGAGTTGGACCCAGCGTGAGCTGGCCTGGATCTCACCTGCGCACCTGACAGCCTCCTAGTGAAGGCTTGGCCTCTGCTGTGCTCCTCCCTTTTTGGGCCACCCCCGTGAGGCCTCTCCCCAGTTAGAGTTCCTGTCCCATGTGGAAGTCTCATCTAGAAAGCCAGCCCCCCACTTCTGACCGCTGCCCACCCACCCATCTGTCCCAGGGCTCCAAAGGCACCCCCCACTCTCAGGCTAACACTTGGGTTTCCCCTAGCAACTAGTCCAGGGTCTAGCCCTGGACCCACTCGACTGACCCTCACACCGACCCTGCCCATTGACCAGGGACCAGAGAAGTTTCCAGAATCCAAATGTGCTGAGTCCCTGCCCTTTCCCTCCTAGGAGCAGATGTCTCCCTGGGACAAGAGCAGCTGAGCAGAATTCTGGAGCATCCAGAGCCCAAGGCTCAGAGCCAACATCTTGCCCACCCTCCAAGTGCACCTGCCCAAGCAAAAAAGGAAGCCAGACAACAAGAACATCCGTTCTACAGGGAGCTGGGTTCAAATCCCCACGTTATCCCTTACCAGCTGTGTGACCTTGGACAAACTGCTTCCCTTCTCTGAGCTTCAGTTTTCTCAGTTGTGAGATGAGCAGGACTATGTCTCACATCACACAGTGGCTCTGGGGCTCCTTGGGCTGAACATGAAGCACCCGCCACCCAGTAGGTCCTTGGTAAGTTGGGTGGGTGACCCCATAGACTAGGTGTGCAGTTGGCTGCCCCGAGTCAATGCACGCCCACCTTCCAGTCCCCCTAGACCCATCCACTCTTGTCATCAACCCCGACTGCTGTGCCACCTCTGCCATCTGTCCGCATTGGCTGCCACTTGCCACCACCGGGGCACCGGGAGATGCCCCAGGGCCTTGCCATGCCCCACCACAGCCTGCCCTCCTGCCTTCAGGCTCCCAGAGGAGAGGGCTCCAGCAGCTCCCCATCCCCGACCGAGGGCACCCCTTTATCCTCAGGGCTGGGCCTACTGCACCCCAGGGGCTCCTCACAAAGCCCTGGGGCCCCCCGGGGAGCAGGCTAGAAACCCCTGGGCTCCCAGAGCATGGCCGCCCGCTCCCCTCCGCGGGGACCTACCACATCCTGCCGCAGCCCTGCGTGCATTTCCTCAGGCCAAGGATTGCTTTTTAAATAAATCTAAAAAACTCCGCTTCCTCCTTGGCAGGTTCATTTTAAGTCATTTTATCTCTTTCCCCCCTATATTTTCCCCAAATAATGTGATTAAGTGACTCAGCGCCGGCTGCCTCTGGCAGGCCCGGCCTCTAATTCAGTTTGAGGACGGCCACCTTTGACCCCACTCTACTCTGGCTAAGAGGACACTTAAGCGCCCACCGCTTCCTACCCAAGGAGCGGGTGGGGGCGGCGGCGAGGGGGGCGGCGGGGGCGAGGGGGGGAAGCGAAACAAACTTTCACATAAAATTATGGTATATGGATAATTGAGAAGTTTAAAAACATGAATGTAATTGTACGGTCCCCAGAGAAACCCATATCGAGCCACCCTATAAGAGGCCTGGAATCTCCCGATGATGATTTATTGCTAAATCCTAGTATTTTTCAATACATTATAGTTTTTAAATTGTGTTTAAATTGAGTGTAGAGGAGCAGAGGCCATTAGGAGATGCAGAAACGATGATTATATTTAAATATTCATGCACGCAGTACCTTATTATTGAATCTGAACACTAACAAAATCAATATTAAGTGCGGTTTGACATGAATTTATTTATGAATTTCGACTTTCTAAGTACTGTATTTTTTCACTCAAAAATTGTGAGGATAATGTAGTAATGATATCAAAACACAGTGACAGGGAGCATTAGCTGGGGAGGTTATAAACCTCTGGATTAGGGGGCCCCAGATTGCCCTCAAAAGTGCTTAGTATACAAAACCCAATTCTTTTTTTTTTTTTTTCCTCTCTGTTTCTGAATCGCGCAAACCCACATACACTCCGGAGAAGGCGGGCTGCGGAGGGTGGGGGTGGAAGCCAGGCTGTGTGCCGGTGGCAGGCGGATCCTCGGGCACTCAGCTCCTAGGAGGCTGGGGTGCAGGGAATCGGGGTTCTCGGCCAGGTTCCCCCAGCTCCAGCCCCAGAAGGGGCCCCCTCTGGCCTGGGGGGTCTCAGAGTCACTTCCTGATAAACCGGTTGTAAGTTGGAAATATCCCAAGCTGAGAACACGCCGCGTACCCAAGAGCCCAGCCAGTAGCGCCCAAGAGCCCAGCCAGCAGCGCGACACGCCAAGAGCCTCAGTCCACGGCTGCCTGGCAGGGGACAGGCTCCTACCTGGTGGGGGCCAGCGGAGGACCTGTGCGTCACTCTGTGCAGGGTGTGCTCCTCCCTGGGGTGACAGACAAGGCTGATGGCTTTCCCACAGCCTTTTTCCTGTCTGTAGAATCCTTTTACGAATTCTGGAAGGAATCCGTTGCTGGGTATGTGTATGGCCCACGTCTTCCTCCACTCGCTGGCTTGGGTTCTGCCATCTTCCTGGTCTTTTGACAAACAGAGGCTCTTATTGACGTCCAGTTGATCTTTTCTTCTTCTTGGTTAGAAGTTTTTAAGTTTCGTTTTGGGGAACCTCTGCCTGTGTCTAGACCCACTTCTCTGATCCTGGCTGCTTCTCCCTTGGTGGGTCCAGCCACAGCACTGTGCATTGGTGGCTCTGAAGTGGGGGACAAAGGCCAAGACACTTGTCCCCAAACGGAAAGCCCTGACCCAGCCTGGGGGGCAGAGCAGACCACAGACCTGGAACATGGGCTCTTCTGTGGCAGATCCCGGGCGTGCGTGGGGTCACATTCTGGGCTCTAGTTTGTCCCAGTGGCCTGTCCTTGACCTGTGCCCCTCCTAACAGCTGTAGCTTTAGAGGAAACTCGTTGTCCTTTAGGGTGATCTTGACTATTTTTGTCCACATTCACTTCCATACACATTTTAAAACCCATTTGCTATTTTTAACAAAGTTGTGTCCGTGGCCGTAGACACCTGTGCAGGTGACCACTGTCCTCATGCTGGTTATCTTCTCAGTCCTCAAACCTGGCACGTTCCTCTGTTGAAGGAGGCCTTTAATTCTCTCAGTGACCCAGGGACTTGGAGCCTGATCCTGCTGACAGCACTGGCTCTCACCTGGGCCTGGGGATGTCCAGCAGGGAGCTCGGCCCAGGACAGAGCCTGGCGTCTCTGCCTTCCTGCGCCGCTGTCCCCTTCGCTCTCGTGAACTTTGGGTCCAAGGCCTGCTGAAGTCTGCGTGTTAATCCCTCGATGACAGCCGGACAAGGTTGACTCACTCTGAATTCACCTGCTCTCCCTCCCTGCCCCTCAAGGCTGAAGATGCCGAGATAGTCCAAGTTTGACAGGGACGCCATCATTGAAGGACTATCAACCACCAGCCTTTACAATGTCCCGTCCAGACCTCCAGGCCAGAACCAGCGTCTCCAGTCACTGCCCTCCACCTGAAGGAGGACCAGGCACTGCCCCTCCACACTCGGCGTCCCTCCTCTGGCTTCTTTTCACCCCTAGTCGATCCCCTCCCGGCCCGTCTCGGGTCTCAGGAGCAGCGAGCCTCGTAGGCATCATCTCCCTGCACAAACAAGAGCCCACAGAGACAGAGGTCACCGTGGACCAGAGCACAGCACGGCCAAGACTGCTGGACACACGTACCTAGCGTCCCCCCCCTGTGTCCGCCAGCTAGCCACTGAGACCAAACACCTGAACAGGCACGCTCAGGGGAGACTTACCTGGCTCATGGTTTCAGTCCAGGTCGGTTGAGTCCACTACTCTGGCCAGAGGTGAGGCGGAGCGTCGTGGCGGAAGGACATGGCAGAGGAAGGTGGCTCACCTCATGGCAGCAGAAAGGCGAGGAGGGGCCAGGGACGAGACGTCAAGAAATGCCCCTCCAGGGAGCCCTGGGAGAGCCCCTTCCTCCATGAGGTCCCACCTCTCCATAGTGCTGCAGCCGAGTGAGACAGGCCGTCAGGGCAGAGGGTAACTGAGTCAGGTCCCATCAGGAGGCCCGTTTGGCGGAGTCCAGGAAGTTGGAGACTGTCCCCTGAGGGACTGAATGCCTCAGAGCCCTCCGCCACCCTCTCAAGACAACCTGCCCTGCTCCAACCTGTGGTAGCTGACCTGCCCCAGGAACGGCCCCTCCCACAGGGAGCGTAAAGTGGTGACATAATGGGCCTGGGCTGCTCCTTCTCCTCCCCCTTCAGCCCACCTGTGGCCACCTGTGGCCACCCACTCAGCACTCCTGGGCCTAGTCACAGGGAGAAGACAGAGGAAGAGGGAGTGGAACAAAGGAAGCCTAGGACATTTAAAAAGGCGGAATGCCTTCCTCCTGGGGACACGGGACACCAGCTATGGCCCCTTCTCCTACCTGGGAGAAGGCTGTGTGACCCCTTTGTGAATAAACCCTGCTTTATGAGCTTGCTTGGCGTGCTTCTCTGATGGGCGGACTTCAACACGTGAGCACACAGAACTCGTGGATAACCGGCCGCATCAGTGCCATCAAACGACTCCCTCGGTGGATTAATCCATCGATGAGGTCATCTCCCAAGAGCCCCACTTTTAAACACTGCTTCCTTGGAAATCAAGCCTTTGGTGCTGTTTAACATCCAGACCCTACAATTCTGCGCCTGGCCGAAGGCTCATGTCCATCTCCCAACACAAAATGCCTCTAGTCCCTTTCCTAGTCCTCGAGGTCTCAGCAGTTACAGGGCTGCTCAGAACTCCAAGTCCAAAGTCTCCTCTGAGACTAAAGGGAAGCCGCTATCTGTGAGCCCCTGGAGCAAGAGGGAAACAAGCCACAAACTTCCCACACGCAAAGTTGGGACGGGCACAGGGAAAACTTCCCCATTCCAAAAGAAAGGAATGGGGGCATTGAGAGGTGGACGGAATCCAAGCAAGAAAGCGAACGTTAATCCTGAGCTGCATGCCCAGCATCCAGCCTTGGCGGTGAGAGGCGGGTCCCAAGGGGCTGGGGGACCTCCATGGCCTTGCTGGCCGACACCCACATGGCCTCTTCTCACTCTCTGCCCCTTTTCTTGGCGGCTGTCCCACATTCCTGATGTCTCCAAACTCCTGGGATTTCCATTGCAGCTTCTGCCTCACCCTCACAGCTCCCATGATGTGCCCTCAAGGGCCACCCACAGGATGCTGGTCCTGCCACACACTTCCTGTCCTCCCAGGCAATCCCCTGAAATCCTGGTGGCAGCCCTCATGACCCCATAAGACCTGCATTCTTCATGCCAGCAATACCAGCACCCAAGGACCACCCCAAGGCCCACTGCTGGCATGAACAGTCGCCGAGCCCCTTTGGACCACACGCTCTGTTGGGAGTTTCCCTAAGAACTCCTCGGGCCTTTCAGACAAGGGCCCAATGTAACATGGCGGCGGGCAAATTGCCAGTGGGCGGATAACAAGTTGTTTTTAAAATATTCTAATTGGCCCTCCCGTCTTCCGCGCTCGTGGACAGCTCGTGCTCCCCATGAATCTTGTGCAGGGCGGACGTGCGTGCACTGTAGGTGATGACTTGACCTTTACTGTGATGGGCCCTGGGGGCTTCCTGGTTTAAGATCACCGACTCTCACTTCCTATATAAGCTAGCACCTGCTTGCAGTCAAGTGCTTCATCGTTGTCACTGCCACCTGTGTGTGCGTTTTAATCTCCGAGGACGACGAGCCTGGGCTTTTCACGCTCTGCCTGGGTAGCTGAGTATGGGGAGAAGCTTTCTGGGTGGCCATATTCTCCTCTCTTCTCAGAGCAAACTCTTTCAAATGAACTCCCATCTGTATCCCCTTGAGCCTCAGATGGTGGAGTCTTGCTGTTTCCTGAGATGACATCAGGCATCTTCCTATTGTCTGTGTTCAAAAAACTTCACTTTTTTTTTTTTTTTTTTTTAGTGGCAGTAATCTTTTTGGCAATCACACCCTCCTTTTCTCCAAATTTAAACATCTTCCTTTTCTGGCAACACTGTGAGTTTTTCAAAAATTTCTGCTCTGTTTTTGCTACCAATGATCACAGTAAAGCTGGCTAAAACCCACCAGCAATGCACACGCCTGCCAGAGTGCCGTGCTGCCTTGAAATTTCTTCCACCTGATTAATTGATCCGTCATCTTAAAGCTCAGCCTCATACAACCTAATGAAGTTGACAAGACTTAGACAATTTCCCCCCAGCATGTGGCACTGACCTCTAGTCCAATCTCAACGGAGTCTGCATTCCCATCTGAGACCTAATGAGCTCTGTCTTTACTGTTCGTATTTCTATCAGCCTCTGGTCTTCCAGCTTCCCACCAGAATGGCCCACTGAGCTCTCCTACCACATTCTGGGCATTTTCTAGACTACATCTCCAGACCTTTCTAAATGTCTTCCACAGTCCAGTTCCAAACACTTCTGAACAACATGGGTTGGGTAGAAGTGACCGCGGCCCCACTTCTGGTACCATCTTTGTATGTCAGTCAGTTTTTCATTGCTGTGACCAAAATATCTGAGGAGGAGGAGGAGGACAATTAAAGGAGGAAAGATTTACTTTGTCTCATGGTTTCAGAGGTTTCAGTTCAAAGCTGGTGCCATTGTTTGGGACTGAGGAGAGGCAGAACCTTACGGTGGACAGGCATGGCAGAGGGAAGCCACTCACCTCATGGCCATAGGAGGCAGAGAGAGGTGGGGAGAGAGGAGGAAGGAGCCAGGAGGGCCCACCCCTGGAGGAAGTGGGTTCCACTTCCTATCACTGCCACCTCCTCTCAAAAACACCACCAAATCATGACTCTCTTAATGGATTAATCCACTGATGAGGTCAGAGCCACCATTGTCCAATCACTTCTCCAGATTCTCACCTCTGGACATGGTTTCACTGAGTACTAAGTTTCTGACATATGAAACACAGGTGGAGATTCCAGATTCAAATGATAACCCCCCCATGCCTTTGCTCTTGCCGAATGTAACCCCCAAATTTTTGTTGGCACCTTGGAGGCAGATTTTAGGTTACTAGACCCTGGTTTTCCATGGCGCTGGCCATGCTGAGAATGAACCCATGTTTCTTTTACCACCACTCACTTCTTGTTGTCCTTTTGGGACCCACAGAACCAGACTTCCGGCCAGTTCTATGATAAGGTCAGTGATATTTTATAGATTGTTTGTAGAGGTCATCGTACACTTTTTGTTAGGTTAATTCCTAGTATATTTGGTTTGTAACAGTTTTCACTTTCAACTTTATTTAATAATATGTTTCATGCTGTTATCCATTCTCACTTTTGATACTTTGGGCTTGGGATGTGGCCCAAGCGGTAACGAGCTCGCCTGGCATGCACGGGGCGCTGGGTTCGATCCTCAGCACCACATAAAAATAAAAATAAAAAGATGTTGTGTCCACCGAAAACTGAAAAATAAATATTAAAAAATTCTCTCTCTCTCTCTCTCTCTCTCTCTCTCTCTCTCTCTCTTTCTCTCTCTCTCTCTCTCTTAAAAAATATCGGTTTTATATATAGGAATTTGTAGATTCACTTTTGATTCCAACGATTTGCCTGTCTTTTATTGTGGATTTTTTTCTACATACAATGATGTCCCCATAATGACAGTTTTATTCCCCCTTTTCAATTATTTTTTGCATTGGATAAAATCTCACCACGTTTTCCTTTGTTCCCACAGTCAAGGCAGAAGGCTGCTGTGACCTTGGGAGTCTGAGGATTTCTCCTCCAGGAAGCCCTCAGTGCTGTGGCCACCCCAGCGAGGGGTCCTCTAATTCTACTCAACTCTGACGCTGTCTACCTGGAGGGAAATCAAGTCCCACAGGTTGGGGGCTCAGTCCCAAGACTCCCACCACCTCAGGTGCTAAGGAAAGCCCAGTGGTTCTACCTGGGCTTCTAACTGACCTGCAAGTTGGGGTTCCTGCCAACTTCTCTTTGGATTCATCAAGTGGCTCGGGTGGCTCACAGGCCTCAGGGCCACACTTAGCTTTGCTGGTTGGGTACAAAGGATACGATGGAGAGGTGCACAGGGCGTGGCGGGGTGCAGGGGCTTGCAGCTTCCACGCCTTCCTGGGCGCCACCCTCCAGGACTGTCCACCGACCCAGCTACCCAGAGGTTCTGCAAACACGGTCCTTTCAGTTTCCACGGAGACCTTGTTCGTACACGTGACTGACTGGACCTCTGGTGTTGGGATCAGCTCCCTCCTCATCCTCCTCCCCTTCCTGCAAGACTCAAGCCTTCAGCCTACCCCTGGGTTATACCCCATCCGGCCACAAGGTCCACAGAGGCCACCAGCTATGACAAAAGGCCACTCCAGATGTTTCTTTCTTCTGGATGAATGTCTAGGAGGGACATTTTTGGTCATGTTGTGAGAATACATTCAACTAACTTCTCGGGGACCTGCCTAACAGTACCCCACATGGCTGTGCCATTCACCACCCCTGCTGGCACCCCTCCTCCTGACACCGCAGGACATGACGTGTCCTTGGTTCGATGAGGTGGAGCGAGCAGTGGGGCTTCACCTGGCCCTTCCCTGATGACTGGTCAGGTTGAGCTGCTTTTTAGGTGCCTGTAGGTCACTCTTGGGTCAGTTTTCAACATGCAGTGTCTGACGCTTGGTTTTCTGAGTCGGAGTGATGTTTGTGTCCTCCAAAGTCTGTCTGTCTGTGCCTGATCCAGCTGACAGCATTAAGGGGCACCCAGGTGAAAAGAGCGGGGCCTCATGGGTGGTATCCGAGGCCCAGGGGGCCGGTTTGTCCCTCTGCCTGTCAGAAAGCTCCTGAGAGATGCTGCCCACGAGGTGAGCCCTCTCCAGATGCAGGACCGGCCAGTGCTTGGCTCTGGCAATTCCTAAGTCCAGAACCCCAGGGACGGACCAGGGATTCTGTATACCAAACAGAGAGGACCGAGCCGTGTTGTTAAGGTTTTCTGCACACTTTTTTTCTCGTGATATTTCTTGATAATATTTTATTAATCATTAATACGAGAGAGGGGTGGAGAGAGAGAACGAGCCAGAAAAGAACATAACAATATTCATCTCCACACTCAAAGGGAGATAATCTTTCTTTTTTTCTTATTTTTATTAGTGCATTACAGTCACGCATAGTCGTGGGGTTTATTTTGACATAATTGTTCTCGCACGGAATGTCATTTGCTCCATTTCAAATTACTTCCCCTGCCGCCCCGGCTCCCTGTTCCCTCCTCTACTGACTGCATTCTGCTTTCCATTTGTGGCTTTTTATTTTATTTTTTTAAAATGTTTATTTTTTAGTTGTAGTTGGACACAATACACTTATTTTATTTATTTATGTTTATGTGGTGCTGAGGATCGCACCCAGGGCCTCACACATGTGAGGCGAGCCCTCTACCATTGAGCCCCAGCCCAGCCTCATTTGTTGCTTTTTAAACTGTTGCTTTACAGATAAACGTAAGTGTGCCCTTTCACAGGGCTGTACTTATACGTACCCAACATAATTCAGTCCGTTTCATCCCTCAGCTCCCCCTCCCCCAAGCCCCTCCTTCCACTCACTCATCTTCTATTTTTACCGGATTCCTCCTCCTCCTCCTTGAAAATGTCCTTACTTCTTTCCCACTTTCCCAGGAGAGAAAAAAATCTGACCCTCGGCTTCCTGAGTCTAGCTTATCTCACCTACCTCGATGGTCTCCAGTTCATCCAGCTATGACAAATGCCGTGGTCTCATTCTTCTTTATAACTGAATAAACCTCCATTGCTTTCTCTGGGGGGGTGGGGGTGCATGCCTGTAATCCCAGCAACTTGGGAGGCTGAAACAGGAGGGTAACTAGTTCAAGGCCAGCATGAGCAGCTTAGGAGGAGCCTGTCTCACAAAGTAAAATGTGCTGGGGAAGTTCCGTTCAGTGATGAAGTGTCTTGGGTTCAGTCCCCAGTAGAAACAACAACAAAAAATCAAATGCCAAACAAATCCAAGAACAAATAAAAAGCTACAAAACAAAATAAAAAACAACCCCACCCCCAAACCTCCCTTGTGTAAATATAACACGTTTTCTTTATCCATTCATCTGTTGGCGGGCAGCTGGGCTGGTTCCATCCTCAACTGCTGTAAACTGCAGCTCTATAATCATGGGTCTGCATGTGTCACTATAATATGCTGATTTGAGTTCTTTTGAATAAATAGCAAAGAGTGAGATAGCTGTTAGATGGAGGTTCATTCCTAGATGTTTGAGGAATCTCCAGCCAACAATGGATGAGTGCAATGCCCCCTGTGCTCTCCAGCACGTGTTATTATCTGTGTTCCTGGTGATCACCATGCTAACTGGTGAGAGGAATTTCAGTGCAGTTCTATCTGCACGTCCCTGATTGCCAGGGATGTTGGGTGTTTTGTCGTAGATTTATCAGACTCTTGTCTTTCTGGTTTTGAGAAATGTCTGTTTATTTCTTTTGCCCATTTATGAATTGTGTTACTTGGGAATTCTGGGCGTTAGGTTTTAAGTTCTCTATGTGTCTGGCTATCAGTCCCCTGTTGGAGCAGTAGCTGGCACACATCTTCTCGTGTTCTGTGGCCTCTCTTTGCACTCTGCTGTGCGGAGGCATTTTTACTTTGATTCTCTCCCACTTCTGATCCTCGGTTTTGGTTCTGGAGCTCTGGGGTCCTCCTAGGCGGTCATTGCCTGTGCTGACATGTCGGGTGCTGAGCCTACATCTTCTTCCCATGGTCGCAGAGTCCCTGGTCTGTTTCCTAGGGCTTTGTTCTACTTTGAGTTGGCTTTGTTCAGGGTGAGAGAGAGGGATCTAGTCTAATTCCTCTACCCGTGGATAGCCAGTTTCCCCAGCACCATCTGATAAAAGGCTGCCCAACATCTGTTTGGGCACCTTTGTTGGGAATCAGATGACTCTCCCTGGGTGGATTTGTCCCTGGTCTTCTTGTTCCACTGTCCTCCTGTCTGTCTTGGTGACTACGGCTCAGGGGTAGGACTTGAGATCAGCTGTATGACTCCACATTGTTTTTGGTTTTGCTCAGGATTGCTTTGACTACTCTGGGTCTTTCACTCTTCCATGTGAATTATAGAATCCTTTTTTTTTCTAGTTCTGGGAGAATGCTATTGGTATTTTGGTGGTGATTGCACTGAATCTGTGAGAAGCTTTTGGTAATGCGGCCATTTTAACAATATTGATTCTGCCCATCCGTAAGTATGGCAGTTTGTCCATCTCTAAGGTCTTCTTCAAGTTCTCTCTTCAGTGTTCTACAGTTTTCATTGTCGAGGTTTTTTTGCCTCCTGGGTGAGATTTATTTCCAACTTTGTTATTATTATTATTTTAGATTATTGTGAATGAAATGGGTTTTCTTGATTTCTTTCTCAGTAGATTCATTATTGGAGAATAGAAAAAACTACTGATTTTTCTCTGTTGATCTTGAATGCTGCTGCTTTGCTGAATTAGTTTATCAGCTCCAAAAGTCTCCTGGGGAGTTTTTAGGTCTTCAAATAGAGGACCATGTTATCGTCAAAGAGGAGAATTTGATTTATTCTTTTTCGATTTGTATCCCTTTAATTCCCTCTCCTGCCTGATAGCTCTGCTAAAGTTTCAAGTATATATTAGCAGGAGTTGGGAGAGTGGACATCCTTGTCTTGTTCCTGATTTTAGCGACAGTGTCTTCAGTGATGTGGACTTTGGGTTTCTGGTAAGTAGCCTTTCTGGTATTGAGGCAGGCTCCTTCTGTTCCTAGTTTCTCCAGGGAAGCTGTTGTATTGTGATCCCCACCGCAGAATTCCCTGTATTGTCATTTTCTTAAAAAGGACTTTTGAAGGGTAGAAATTTGATTTGGAATAAGTCTTTTTAAGAATTTTTATTTTGAAAGGGGGTCTCACTTAGTTGTGCCTCAGCCTTGAAATCCTCCAGCCTGAGGCTCCATGGTAGCTGGGATTTGTGATTCTGATTTATGCTTTTATTATTTTTATGTAAGAAATTTTCTCTAGCTGATGATGATTTTCTTCCATGCTCTAGAAGTTTTTTAATTTTAGTCTTATATTGATTCGGGGATCTGTATCCAGTTAATCCACATTCTCACCAGCATTTGGCAGTTGTTTTTTTAGATTTTCACGATTCTAACAGGTGAATCACATTCCAATAGTGGTATCTCGTTGTTTTCATGTGCAATTCCCGTAACTCTTTATAATCAGGTGTTCATTTTCTTATGCTCAGGTTTTAAGAATTCTTTGCAGATTTTGGTCAACAGTACTTCATCAGATAATTTTTTCATTATTTTCACAGGCCTGTGGTTTGTATTCTTATTCTCAAAGTGTCTTCCACAGAGTAAAATAATTAATTTTAGTGAAATCCCATTTATCAATCACTTTTTCATGGAATTAGCTTGTGTTGTATCTGAATCTCATTCCAAGCGACAGGCCTCCGGAGCCTCTCCTCTGTTACGTCCTAGAGTGTGATTCTGTGACTCACAGGCGTATAATCCTGTTTGGGTTAGCCTTTGTGAAAGACATAGTTCTGTGTTCTGGGCTGTGTGGGTGTCCAGTGCAGCACCAGAAAGGACGACCCAGCCCCCTCGAGGTGCCTCTGCCACTCTGCCAAGTCTCCCTACGTGTTTGTGCAGGCCTGCCTCTGGGATCTCGTGTCCCGTTGGGGAGTTCCTTTATCACTTCCCAGTTCCACACTATCTCGATGACTGTGCACTTAGAGCGAGACTTGGAGTTAGACGACATTAGTCCTCCACTGTCCTTCTCTTTTTCAGTGTTATTTGGCTGCTGTGGCTTTGGCCTTCCTGTGTCAGCTTTATCACGACTTTCCAGGGCTTTGGTTGAGATTGCATTGCACCTACAGATGGAATGAAAAAAAGAAGAGATAAACAAAACTTCAATACTGAGTCTTCCACATGAACATGAAAGATCTCTCCATCTACTGAGACATTTTTCATTTCTTTTATCACAATTTTGTAGTTTTCCTTGTATAGAACTCATATATATTTGATTAGATTTATGTGTAAGTATTCTGTTTATTGAGTGCTAACATAAATACTGTTTTTATTTTTATATTTCTACGATCATAGATGAGATATTGAAAAAGCAGTTGACTTTTGTATATTAATCTTGTATTCTGCCACTTCAGTACAATCACTTATTAATTTCAGAAGTGTGTGTGTGTGTGTGTGTGTGTGTGTGTGTGTGTGTGTGTGTGTTCAGTTTTGGGGATTTTCCACCTAGATGCTCACGTCATTTCTAAATGAAAACATCCTTATATCTTCCCAACGTACACATTGGCTTCCTTTTCTTGTCTTGTTGCCTCAGCAGAGATTGATAGTTCAATTCTGAACATGAGTGATGGGAGGGGACCTCCTTGCTTCTTCCTGATCTTCTCATCACCAACTTGGTGTTAGCTGTGGGCTTGTTGTACATGGGATTTCTCAAGTTGAGGAAGTTCCTCTCTATTCCTAATTTGCTGAGAGTTTTTTTCTTTTTCTTTCTATGAGTGGTTTTGAGTCATCAGGTCCCTTCTCTGCACCTGTGGAGGGGACGATGTTCATATGGTAGGTTTGGTTCACTGAGCCGGCCCTGTGGGTCTGGAGTCAATCCCACGTGGTCGTGGTTTAGACTTCCTTCTACACGTTGTGAGATCTGGTTTGCTGATACTTTGTCGGGGAGTTTTACGTACATGTTTTAGCAGCTTCCTTTTCTTGGAAGGTCCTTGGTTTTGATACCAGGCGGTTGCCTCACAAAATGAATCCTTCTTGCATTTCCTGGAGGAGATTGTGGGGAGCTGGTATCATTTTCTCCTTAATTATTTGATGGATTTGCTAGCGAAGTGTCTGAGACTGGGTTGGAATTATTGGTTCCACTTCTTTAATAACTCTGTTTGGATATGTATTTTTGTGTGAGCCGTGGTGGACTGTGTTGGAAAACAGGTCCATTTCACCCAGACCATCAACTTCCTGGTGTGCAGTGATCGTCATGGCCTTTATCATCTTTCACTGCGCGTGCTCCAGAACTGACCGCCCTCTTTCACTGGTGACTTAATTACCCGTGTCTGTCTTCAACTGGTTCCTTTAGAATGAAGAGTACCCCTTCAGAGATCAGCAGCGACACAAGTCACAGGTCCTGGGCTGCTTGGCACGGCCAGAGGCTGTACAGAGATCTATAAGCAAGTGGCAAGGGGGTGCATATGGGAGGACATATGGACCCTGGGCACCATGTGGGTCTGGTGAAACTTTGCATCTGGTCAACGGCCACCTGTGTGAGTGCTTGGGAGGGCTGCCAGTGGGTAGGAAGGGGTTCAGAAAAGGGGTGCTTCAGAACTGGGGTTCCGACGTTGGCCAGGGTGGCACAGTGGGTCTCACGTCAAGACAAGACTGTCTGCCACGGCAGCGGGGGAGCAGGGGCCCATCTCGCACCTCCTCTCCCTCTGTCGTCTTGGTCCGGTGGAGACTAATCCTGTATCTGTGTGCTAATCCTGTATCTTGCCACCTTCCTGAATGTGTGTTTTTGTAGCCTCCCTAGGGTTTTCTGGGGGCTTATGACTTACAAATAGAGATATTGTGGTTCTCTCTTCCCAACCTGGAGACCCTTGTTTCTTTTTCTTGCACAGATACTTTGGCGAGCCCCTCTGGTGGTGACGGTGAATAGGATGGCGAGAGTCTGACTTTTTTCTGAATTCAGGGGGAAACATTCAGTCTTTCACCACTAATTCTAATGTCATCTGTGGACTTTTGGTAGATTTCCTTTATCTGATTGAGGTAGTTTCCTTCTGTTTCTAGTTTCTTGAGTTTTTAGCCATGAAATGGGGTTGAACGATGTCAAGGGCTTTCCTTTGTGTATTGAAGTCACTGTGCTGTTCTGTCCCCCCTTCTGTTCAGTTGTGTCACGTTAATGACGCTCCATGTTCCCACGTTAAGCCAAGCGCGTCTCCAGGGTGAGTCCACCCGTTCTGACTAGGCAACTCTCTGGTTTTTGTCATGATTTTGACTCCCAATTTTTTGCTTCTTGTTCTTAGGAGTAATTTGGAATCTGTTTCTGACCTTCATGAATGTTACATGGGTAAGTGCTGAGCTTTGTTGTGTTTTTTAAAAGGAACCTTGGACTTTGTTCCCTAAGACGGTTAAAGACCTGTCCTTTCCAAGTTTGCTTCTCACACGTCAGGGCCTGGCTGGGCCTTGCCATGGCTCAGTCCTCCTGCATTTTCTCCTGGATGACCAGGTGTTGGGTGAGGACTGTCCACTTGGCTGCTGGAGTCCAGTTTCCCAGCCTGCGGCTTCCCCCTGGGCAGTGAGCGTCCAGCCCTGGGAGTGCTTTCCTGGCAGAGCGCCCAGGCACCCACGAGTTCTCTGCTGTGGTGCTCAGCTTCGGCAGTCCTCTCAACACGCAGTCTGGGACCGTCCTCAGCCGGGGCACTGCTGGAATCGCTCTGCTGGACCCCCTCCTCGCAGTCCCGCGCTGTCCATCATCTGATACCAGAAAGCGGGTGTTTTGTGAATTTTTCTCATTTCTAGTTTTACAGAGAAGAGGCTCCATCCTGGGTCTTTTACTCTTAGCCCGCCCAGGATCTTGCTCTAAACACAGGCCCGAGCACACAGTTTCCCTCCTCTACGCCCCGCCAAACTCCAGGATCTACTGCTGGACCTGAAGACCTCTCCCCGCTCCAGAGCAGATTCGCCCTTCCTGAGCACCCCGGAGCCCGGGCATCTCGCTCACTGCACGGCTCATCCTGAACAGCAGCCCTGACTTGACTGCCACCCCTCTCCAGCCACAGCAGGTGGATGTGGGCTGAGGACAGGCTGGCCAGTTAGCTCCCCGGGCTCAGCACTCCACCTGCAGAGGGTGCTCAGTGCTTGCCGCACACACATGAACCATTACATCGACTAACAAACCACCGCCTTTGTCCTATGTTAGGTGGCATCTGGGGGCCTGTGTGTGCTGGGGACTGTCGGAAGTTGTTTTTCATGTGTTATCTCCTTAACAGCCAAATGTTCTAATGAGACAGACACCATTACTTTACTGACAAGGTCGGGACTTGGTGGGGTCTTCACACTCCGTGGGGAACAGGCTTCTGTTTGAGGCACCCACAAAGCTGCATGCCGTGGCTTACTGCCCAGGGTTCAAGGCCCTCCCCACTCCCCAGACTCAAAACTGTGCAATGAAATCTCACTTTTGTAGTTTTCTGTTAGTTCTGGTGTCAGAGGACCCACTGGTCCCAGGAGGTCTCACAGAGGACACGGAAGAAGCTGCCAGAATCCCGAAGAGCCATGGCCAGGCAGCGTATCCACTTGGCTGCTTCAGAGTGAGCGTGGGCCTGGCCCCACCCTGTGCTCTCCTTAGAGCAATTATCCAGCTAATGGTTTTGATTTGGACTTGGCCGAAGTAATTGCTGCAGCTGGGGAGTGCCAGAGCCTGGACAGATGGACGGCCAGGAGGATCCGGAAGGCCTGGGGTCCGGCTGACGGCCTCGAGAAGGGGCTGAGCTCTGTCAGCTGTGCTGCTTTGGAGGAGACGTCCTCCCGAATGCCCTCCTTCCCCTCTCTGCCCGCGTCAGCACCGTCAGACAGGAGCACCGTCAGACGGGAGCACCGTCCTGGGGTTCGCACACCTGGAGAGGAGGCTCGTGGCTGTTATCTGAGGCCACCTCACCAGTTGGGTTCCCCAGAGATGTGCAGATATGCAAAGCCATGTAAGTGACAGTGGCTTGACTGTCACCACCACGTGACATGTTGCTAATGTGCTAAGAACAGGCTGCTTCAGTCAGAAAGGGCAGGGGGCGGCTGAGGCGGCAACTGCCCCACTGGGTCCCCACACCCACTGGGAGCTCCCAAGAACACTGGAGCCTGGCCTCTCCCTGGAGCGGATGAGCCTGGGCTGAATGACCTTCTCCTGGCTCCACGGCCAGCCAGGTGAACACTGCTGCAGAGGACGGCCAGACAGTGCGTCAGAAGCAGGGCACCCGTGGGCTGGCACCATTCCTGAAGCCCCAGAAGACACAGGTGGCCCCGCAACTCTGTCTCACCCTCCAGTCTCATGCACAAGACCCGGCCCGGATCCTGGGGGTGCTTCTGCCACCTTGACCAGGGCCTGTGTCCAGCAGCAGCAGAGGCTGATCTGCTGAAAGTGCCCTTGGACTCCCTGTCTGCACTGCTGTGGGTGGCCCCAGCCTGTGATTGCTGTGGATGGCCCTGGCTTGTGGTCTGTTGTGGGTGGCCCTGGCCCGCAGCCTGCTGAGGGTGGCCCTGGCCCGCGGCCTGCTGTGGGTGGCCATAGCACACGACCTGATGTGGTGGCCCTGGCTTGTGGCCTGTTCTCGTCTTAGGCCTTTTGTACCTCGGCCCCGACTTGACATGCCCGCGGGGACCTGGGCCATCTGTGTTTCCCACAGAACATGCTGGTGACCAGATGGTCCATGGTGCCATGCCAAGTTCAGCTGAAAGAGCCGTCAGTGCCAAGTGGGCTGGCAGCCCTGGGAGGGGTGGCACTGTGCCTGGGGGGCCCTGGAGGCCCAGGGTCCACCTCAGCTCTGTCCCAGGCTCTGTGGCCTCATGCCCACATGGCCTCCAGCACGAGGGGCAGAGTCTGGCGTCCCCCAGGAGGAGGAGGCACGGTGCCTGGGGCCGCGTCCTGCCCCTGGCGTGCTCCCCGAATCCCCTTCCAGAGGTGACAGAGGGCTGCCAGCTGTGATGGGGCCTGGGGCGGCACCAGGTCCACACTGAGGTGCTCACAGTTTGCAGCCTGGGCCGGGTGACCCGAGGGCCTGTGAGGGGGCAGGGGCGTGGGTGGAGGGTGTCCTGGGAAGCCTCCCCAGGGTCCTGCCACCGAGGCACCAGCTGCAGTGGAACTCGCCGTTAGCAAGGGTCTGCCTGACTTGCACTCGGGAGTCGGCCAGCGAGACCCGGGCCCCCGCCTCGGGCCCCCACCTGACTGTGCCCGTCTCCTGCTGCCGCCTGCCTCAGGCCGTGGCTCCTCAGGGTCCCTCTGCCTGGGACACGTTCCTCTGGATGGCACTTGGGGCTGCCCCTCAGAGAGGCCTGGAGAGCAGGGCCAGGGCTCCTCGCCTGCTTCTGTCGCTCTGTGCCACTGGCCTCCTGGCACACGTGTCCCCCGGGGTCCCACCCTGGCGATGGCACCATGAGAGACTCAGCACACCCCAGAGGGACAGGCACAGCGGGGTCTTGAGGTGCAGGGTGGAGACGTGGCACGGAGGTTTCCACGCTCTGCTGTAGAACCACGTGGACGCCTCCTGGGGCACTGTCCTGAGGTCCCAGCTTGGAGACTCCATGCAGTGCCTGTCTATGGGAGGGACCATCTTAGGACGTCCTCTTTGGATGATGCTGGGGTCCCAGGGAGAGGGGAGTGCATGGTTGGGATCAAGGAGGCTGGGGTTGTTCTGGCCGAGGCTGGGCACGGTGCACAGCCCGGGCCTGGGGCTGTGGAGGAGGGGTTCTTGGGGCCCGAGGTTGGAGGGGTCAGAGGGAGGGTCGGAGAGAAGCACAGCTATTTGCCTTCTACCCAGAGCCCTCTTAGAAGTCAGGCCATAACAAAATGCCCGAGCACCCGGTACTTTATGGAGTGGAGAGGTTTACTTGCCTCACGATTCTGGTGGCTCAAAGGAACAAACAACCTGGACCAGCTTGCTGACGGTGACAGTGGCCTCTGAGTCCCAACATGGCAGAGAAGGAGACCAAGAGCCAGCCATTTGGAGAAGGGGCTAGGGGTGTGGCCAGGCCTCAGTGACAACAGCCCCTCTGCCAAGAACCCACTGGAGGCCTGAGAGGACCCTCCTGTCCCTCCCAGGACCACCTCCAATGACCTTCCCACTCTCCCTGGATCCCACTTCTTCAAGGTCACGCCACCTCAGCTTCACCACACTGGGGACCAGGCTGCCAGCACATGAAACCCTGGGGACACAGGCTTGTCCCCAGCACAGCAGAGGGGGAGCCGGAGTCCCCGGGGGTGTTTGCAGAGCAGGCACGGGGACTCTGGGGTTTCTCATGGAGAACTGCATCCTGTGGGGCCACCGGGGATGGGGGCTTGCCAGTTCGGGGCCGAGACAGGGCCCTGGAGACTGCCTCCCGTTAGGCTCGCGGCCCCCAGGTGAAGTTCTAGCCCTGGTCACTGGGGGCCTGCGATGCCCATTTAGACTGAACATCTGGAGGAGACGCTGCTGCCCAGGCTGTGCGGTGTCTCCTGGGGACCAGCTGGTGGCAGACCTTCCTAAACTCCAGCCTTGGCGGCCAGACCGACTGCCCATGTCTGCTGACCCTGCCTCTCCAGCTGTGCAGCCGAGGACAGCGACTGAGTGTGTTGAACCTTGGTGTCCCCTCCCAGAGTTGACATCGGAGTCGGTGACACTGCGATCTGCGTGCACAGCAAAGTTAGTGTACTTCTCACCATCGTTACTGTGACAGTGTCCATCAGTTCTCGTGGCCAGTGTCAGTGGAGACCACAGTGAGAGGTGACGTTGTGGCCTGGGGCTGGGTCAAGGTCCTTTCCAGAGACAAGCTTGCTGCACAACAGCTCGGCCTGGGGAGAGCGAGAGCTGGTTAGCACCTGAACGGGCTCCCGGCCCTGGAAAGGGACACATTTGTTTTACAAAGCATCAGTCCCGCGCCCCTTGGAGCCCCGGGGCATCTTGCTGCTTCGCTGTGGCCTTCCCGGGGGACCCTCTGCCCCGGCTGTACCTGCCTGCACCTCGCTGAGCTCTCCCAGACCCACAGCCACCTCCTCTCCACCCTGGCCGTCTGCCCTGTCCGCGTCTCCTCTGGCCAACAGACGTCTGATGGGCGCTGGTCCCCTGCAGGGCGTCCTCCCCTCTGTCTGTGTCAGTGTCTCACAGCCGTGATATAGTTAGATGTCGCGGGCCCCACCATGTCCGTGGGCTGTCCCTTCCCTTTCTCTCTGTGGGTTGCTCAGCAGCCATTTGGGAGTTTGGCTCCTTCCTCTTCTGCGACAGAGGAGCCATCGGCAGACAGACCGAGTCCCCACCTGTGGTGCTTCTGGGGCAGCACCAGCTGCCGTGGCCCAGGAGGAAGGTCAGAGCCTTTGACCCCAGGGACAGTGTGGGAGGGGGTGACCTGGTAATTGGGGGACCGGGCTTCGAGCACCGACATCTAGGCTGATGTGCTCCGCTGTGCATCTGTGTGCTGAAGGGGTCGGCTCCAGTGTCCCTGATTGTCCTTCATTTAACCCACTTGCTGAATTTAAATTTCCATAACTCTATTGGCTGCCTCTTGAGACGGTGCTTTATTTACTTCTACTTATTATTTCTGCAGTCCTGGGACTGGACCCCCAGCACGTCTACCACTGAGCCATGTCCCCCGCCTCCTTATTATTTAATTTTGAAACAGGGTCTCAGTAAGATGCTGAGGTGGCCTCCGGCTTGCCATCCTTCTGGCTCCGTCTCCTGGATTGTGGGCTGACAGGAGTAAGTGACCAGCCACGTGCCCCCTGCTCTGGACACCCCTGGGTCCTTACTGCTGTCGCTGGGTGTACCCCAGGGCACGCCGATAACCACAAGGGCCACCCCTGCCTCCACTCTGCCCTCTGGACAAGGCTCATCCCCAGGGGACGCCAGGGGCCTACTGGCCTCTGTTCCTTGACACTGTAGGGATACAGCCTGTGTCCCTCTAGAGGGCAGGACTCTGGGTGCTCTCAGGACACCCCTGTTGGTCACCTCTGGCCGACGGGCCCTTCCTGGGTTTCGTGGTCACTCCTGCTCTGTTTTTGGACTCTTCCTCATGGTGGCTGTCCCGTGTCCATTCTGTGACTGTGCACCCTGAGCTCCTCTTCAGGAGGTGCGTGGAGCACAGCTGGCCCCATGGCTGCCTCTGCCGGGCTGGGTGACCTCAGGCACAACACTTGCTGCCCCTGTGCCCAGTGACTCACCTGGATCAGGAACGATGGTGGCTGCTCACTATGGCTATATTGTCACCGTGTTCGGGAGGCTCCCGCAGTGACCCGTGACAGCCCAGATCTCTGTTCACTGTCCTGGGTTGGGTCTGGACTGTCCCTCAAAGGCTCGTGTCCTGGACTTGGTCCTCAGGGCAGCAGTGCCCCAAGGCCAGCTTTGGGGAGGTGGCTGGGTCGTGAGCTCTGCCCATTTCTCTATTTACCCGTTACGGCTGAATGGCGGGAGGTTGGTGGCGGAGACTGGCAGGTGGACAGGAGGGGGCCCTTGGGGACCAGCCCTGTCCCTGGCCATCTGCCTCCTGGCCCATGGGTGAGCTGCCCTGTCCCCAGGCCTTCTCTGCATGATGCCCCCTCACCCGGGCCCTCATGGTGCTGGCTTGCCCTGGACGCAACCCTCAACCATGAGCCAGAGCCGAGTTTTCCTCCTCTAGGTCATTTTCCCTGGGCATTTGCCATGGTCACCTCCTACTTCTGGCTTCCCTGAGGGACCCTGTGTGGCCCTGAGGGGACGTCCCAGGGCGGTGGAACCTCTGTCCCTCAGGTCCACCTCTCTGTGCTGCTCTCAGCTGGAAAGTCTCTGGCCTGGGAGTGACGGGTGACTTGGCCAGCGTGTTGCCACTAAGGGAGACCGTGGTCAGGAGTCTGCAGAGGCACTGTCCCTGCTGGGATGTGGTGACTGCTGGCCCTTGTCAGCCTGTGTCCAGCACTGAGAGCAGACACCTTTCTACTCTTCGTGCATTTCCTGGTCCTGGGTGTCCTGTTACAGCAGCACAAAGGCTGAGCCCACAGACTCGGGCAGACCCTCCCCACAGGCCAAGAGAGGCACAGTCAGTGTCCAAGACTCAGCCCCCTTCCCTCTGGTGTCCACTGTGAAAACCACGCAGAGGGTGCCACTTGGACACCCAGGTCATCAGCTGGACAGAGCAACATGGCCATCAAAGTTTCATAGGAATGAAAACAGCTCATGCTCACGATGACACCTCGCCCTTAGCAGAGTGGAACCTTCTGGCACAAGCTCAGCCGCTAGGAGTGGCCCACGGAGAGCCCAGGGCCGCTGCACTTCAATGTGAGCTCTCTGTGCGCCACTGCAGGGCTTCGCCGGACCCAAGCCATCAAGCTGGAAAGCTGGGAAGGATTAAAAACGGAACAGTTTTCGCATAATTAGCCAGTCAAGGGGACACGCTTCAAAATAAGACATCGGAAACGCTGGTCGTGGGCAGCTGGAAATAGAGCGACCCACCCAGCAATTAGTGGTGAAGTTGTCCAGCTCACTGCCCAGCCTGGGGACAGTTAAATGACCCCTTCCTTTCCATTGGCCTGCGGCCCAGCTGCCCAGGGCTGGGATCTCCATGAGAAGAGTCCTGCAGGTCTCTTAGTGCTGTCCAGGGCACGACTCCCACGGGTGTCCAGGGGTCACACCTGGTGATCCTAATGCCTCTCACCCTCTGCCTCTGGGCTCCTTGTGGGGGAGTCGGGGGCAGCTCTGCAGCTGTGGGGCAAGGAGCGAGCCCCTCAGGACTTACCTCACCTCTTGGCCTGGCCCCGGGACCCGTGTTCCCCAGCTGCCCTGGTTCTTATGGGAGCTGCTTCTCCCTGCTGGACGCTCATCATGTGGGCAGGGAGGAGTTGAGGGGACTGCTGGGGTGACTCTCCACTCTGCCTCTTGGAGCCTGTGTTCTCAACTGTAACCTGAAGGACATGTAGCCCACAGTGTCCAGCAGCCAGGGGCCAGCAGGGGGCAGGGGCCAGCCCCGGAAGGGCGAGGAGCTGGAGTTCCTGCACCCTGGACAGAAGGCGTCCTGACAGGGCAGAGCGGTCAGGAGAGATGCACCCAGGCAGGGAGCGAGGGTCACAGAGGCCCTGACTCTGCCTTGGCTGCCCGCCCTGGCCTCCTGGCACCTCTAACCCACCGAGCCCAGCTGGAGGGGGCCAGCCCGTGGGGCACACAAAGGGGAAGATACATCTGTGGGCAGCTGTCAGATAACCAGCTGCACTGGTAGGATGGCTGTGTGACGCTGGGGGAGGGGCCCCAGACGGAGGAGCTCAGGGGAGGGCGCAGCACCGGTCTTTGTCCACTTAGAAACGGCACCTTCCTGCCTTCTCTGTGAAGGTGGAAGAGATGCGTCCTTGCACACTCCCTGGGCTGCGGCGGTGCCCCTGGGTCTAACCCTTTGTCTGCTTCTAGACCCACTCGTTGGTTTGGAGGAGCTTTCCACGTCGTCCTTTTGCCTTAACAACAGAATGTCTGGGTCCGTCCAAGGTCCACATGCTGCATCCTGACTCCCAGAGCCTGGGGATTTGGACCTGGGGGTCTTGAGGTTACCAGACAATGAGGGTGGATCAGTGCCCTTGTAAGAAGAGTCTCTGGCCTCACTCCTCTCCTTCTGCCTCTCCCGCCATCTCTGCTGGGTGAAGACCCAGCAGGAAGGGTATCTACAAACCGGGAGGAGGACCGAATTACCCTGGCACCCTATCGAGTTTCGGTCTCCCACCCCAAGACCCTGAGCGTGGAATGCCTGTTGTTTGGGCTGTCCCATCTGCATTGCTGAGCGTGGCCACCCAAGATGACCAAGACAGGGTGCACTAGCCACCAGGGCCATCGAGTTCACAGTGGCTAGCAAGCCAGGCTGCCCAGGGCGTGGTGAGTCTTGTGGTGGGCAGAGGAGGTAGCCTTCCTGGCACACAGAGGCAGGTGCAGAAAACTCTGGGGTGACACTCAAGAGCCCCAGTGCTGATGGCTGCCAGGTCCTCAGGATGGACTGCTCACGGCCATCATCTCCCTTACAGACTGCCTCCCGGGACGCAGGTTTCAGAAGTCTTGATCTAGAAAGGCAGAGTGGCACCATCAGCGCAAGAGGCGCTCTCCGTCGGCCAGAGGGCTCTGCACACACCCGGGCCTGAGAGGCCCGAGTGGCCAGGTCACCTCAGACAGGCTGGTCTTAAGGAGGCTGAAGTTTCAGGGAACGCATCGGACGTGCCCCCGCTGCCTGTTATTGGGATTGGGTATCTGGAAGTGACCGGCCCTGCCCACGTCCTCCCTCCCCAGGAGGCTGGAGTGGGATTGGAGGAGGTGGAGGTGCTGGGGAGGAAGGAGACAGCACAGCGTCTGTCCAGGTCCTGATGCTCCGGCATCATCATCAAATGTGATTTCCAAGTGTCACCTTGTTGCTGTGGGTGCAAATGAGAGTCTTGGAATCTATGGGAAAGTCGTGTACTGTGCCAGGCTCCTGACTCAGGGCTTCTCCCGCTCCTTGGCAGAGGGGCCAGCCTGGCACAGCACCTGGAGGGCCGGACCTTGGCTCAGACCTTCAGGGCTGGGCAGCCCGGGCTGTCTTCACCTGGGAAGCCAGGTCAGCCTTTGTGTGGATGTAGGTGGGGCCCAGGGGGAGGGGAGGAGGGTCTGGGCTCAGCACCAAGACCCCAGCCCTGGGGGCCCAGATTGGCCCCCCAGCCCACTCCGGCCCTCGGCAGGATAAGAAGTTGTCACTTAACGGGGAGATCTCTAGGAGAGGGGGATGCTCAGCTTCAGGGCTGAGCTACTCCAGTGCCCACATTGCCCCGGATCCTATGCCTGGCAGGGAGTCACCCAGGCTGATGGCTTTGTTTTCTGCATCAGCAAAGCTCCGTGAGGGCACCTTCACTCCTCCATCTCCACCGAGACCAGCAAGAGTCTTTAACAGACCAGTGAGCACGCTCCTGGAGTGGAGCGCCCCTCCTGCCTCCAGACAGCCATGCTTCCCCTGTGTGCACATGTGTGCGAGTGTGTGTGAGTGTGCATGTGAGTGTGTGAGTGTGCATCTGAGTATGTGAGTGGTATGTGTGTGAGTGTGCATGTGTGTGAGTATGTGAGTGGCATGTGAGTGTGCATGTGTAAGTGTATGTGAGTGCATGAGTGTGCATCTGTCTGAGAGTATGTGACTGGCATGTGTGTGGGTGTGAGTGTGCATGTGTCTGAGTGTGCATGTGTGTGAGTATGTGAGTGGCATGTGTGTGTTAGTGTATGAGTGTGCCTGTGAATGAGTGTGCATGTGCATTTTTGTGTGTGAATATGCCTGTGTGTGAGTGTGCATGAGTATGAGTGTACATGTGTGTATGAGTGTGCATTTGTGTGAGTGCATTTTTGTGTGTATGTGTGTATGAGTGTGCATGTGAGTGTGCCTGTGTGCATGTCTGTGGGATTCTGTGCTCCTCGTTGCTGTTGTCATTAAACAATGCACGTGCTCAGCGGTCATGGGCAGGACAGGGCTGGTGTCTGCCTGGTGGACGGCCTGGGAAGAAGGAGGGTCAGCCACAGATTGGCTACTCCCAGGGGGAAGCGCTGCTGGCCTGGCAGAGGGAAAAGCAGCCGGTGGAGGTCAGGAGAGCTCTGCACCAGGCCAGCCTTGGGGCTGTGGGCCAGCAGGGAGGCTGCTGAGCTTCCGAGCACCCGGGCTCCTTGGAGGATGATGAATGAGTGAGTAAAAGCAGGAAGGGGGTTTGGCAGGGTGTCGTCCTGTCTGCTTACCCCACAGGTCCTGGCCCCAGGATGGGCACGGGGAGCACTTGGCAAATGCTGATTCGATGCAGGGGTGCGTGTGGGTGCTGCCTTGCTGTTCCAGAGGCTACGCACAGGCCTTGGGCTGCAGCTTTGGCTTCTCTGTAGGCAGCTGGCTCCTGTTGCCCCCATCTGGAGCTTAAGGACCCTGCCTGGGCTGAAACTGGAAGTAGATTTTCACAGGTCCTACTGTGCACACCTGTCTGTATTCCACTTCATTCTCACAGACCTGCTGGGTAATTGAGCCAGTCTAAAGGACTCACAATGAATAACATAGGGTGGCAGAAATGCAGACGTTTATCTTCCAAAGTGTGAATACTTGGGAAGGTTTAGAATCTCCAGGAGGGATTGGGGGTTTGGGAAGATTTCAGGGCAAGTTTGGTGGCCACAAGTCACAAGCAGAGAGACCTGGCTTAGGTCTGTCCTCTGCAACAGTCCTCGTGGTCCCCAGTCTCCAACCTCTGCTCCCCGTAACGGTCTTTCAGCATCCCAGTCTCCAAACTCTGCTTTCTGTATCAGTCCTTTTGAACCTCAGTCTCAAAACTCTGCTCTCTGTATCTATCATTCTGCACTTCATCTCCAACTTGTGCTCTCTGTAATATTCCTTCTGTACCCCAGTCTCCAAACTCTGCTCTATGTAACAGTTTTTCTATACCACTGTCTCCAAATTCTGGTCTCTGTAACGGTCCTTCTGCACCCCAATTTCCAATCTCTGCTTTCTGTAACAGTCCTTCTGCACCTCAGTCTCCAAACTCTGCTCTCTGTAACAGTCCTTCTAAACCTCAGTCTCCAACCTCTGCTCTCTGTAACAGTCCTACTGAACCTCAGTCTGACACCTCTGCTCTCTTCACGATCCTTATGCACCCCAGTCTACAAACACTGCTCTTTGTAACAGTCCACCTTCACCTCAGTCTCTAACCTCTGCTCTCTGTAAGATCCTTCAGCAACCCAGTCTCCAAACTCTGCTCTCTATAACTGTCCTTCTGCACCCCAGTCTCCAACCTTTCCTCTCTGTAACAGGCCTTCTGCACACCAGTCTCTAAACTCTTCTCTCTGTACCAGGCCTTCTGCACCCCAGTCTCCAACCTCTGCTCTCTGCAATGATCCTACTGCACCTCAGTCTCAAACCTCTAATCTCTGCAACTGTCCTTCTGCACCTCAGTCTCTAAATTCTGCTCTCTGTAAGATCCTTCTGCACCCCTGTATCCAACCTCTGCTCTCTGTAACAGAACTTCTGAATCTGAGTCTCCAACCTCTGCTCTCTGTAACAGTCCTTCTGCAACCCAGTCTCCAACCTCTGCTCTCTACAACAGTCCTTCTGCACCCGAGCTACCAAAATCTGCTCTCTGCAGCAGTCCTTCTGTGCCTCAGTCTCCAACATCTGCTTTCTAAAACAGTCCTTCAGCACCTCAGTCTCCCAACTCTGCTCTCTGTAAGATTCTTCTGCAACCCAGTCTTTAAACTCTGCACTCTGTAACAGTCCTTCTGCACTTTAGTCTCCAACCTCTGCTCTCTGTAACAGACATTCTGCAACCCAGTCTTTAACCTCTTCTCTCTGCAACAATTCTTCTCTACCCCAGTCTCCAACATCTGATCTCTGCAACACTTTTTTTGAACCCCAGTCTCCAAACTCTGCTCTCTGTAAGATCCATCTGAACGCCAGTCTCCAAACTCTACTCTCAGTAACAGTCCTTCTGCACCCCAGTCTCCAAACTCTGCTCTCTGTAACAGTCATTCTGCACCTCAGTCTCCAACCTCTGCTCTGTGTAACAGTCCTTCTGCACCACAGGTTCTAAAATCTGCTCTCTTGAACGATCCTTCTGGAACCCAGTCTCTAATGTCTGCTCTTTGCAACAGTCCTTCTGCACAACAGTCTCAAACCTCTTCTCTCTGTAAGATCTTTCTGCACTCCAGTTTCCAAACTCTGCTCTCTGTAACATTACTTCTCCTCCCCAGTCTCCAACCTCTGTCCTCTGCAACAGTTTTTATGCTCCCCAGCATCGGAGATCTGCTCTCTGTAACAGTCCTTCTGTACCGCAGTCTCCAACCTCTGCTCTTTGTAACGATCCTTCTACACCCCAGTCTCCATCTCTGCTTTCTGTATCAGTCTGTCTGACCCCAGTCTCCAACCTCTGTTCTCTGTATCTATCCTTCTGCACCTTAGTCTCCAACCTTTGCTCTATGTAAGAGTGCTTCTGCACCCCAGTCTCCAACCTCTGCTCTGGGTAACAGACCTATACCGCAGTCTCCAAACTCTGCTCTCTTTAATGGTCCTTCTGCAGCCCAATTTCAAAACTCTGCTTTCTGTAACAGTCCTTCTGCACCTGAGTCTCCAAACTCTCCTCTCTGTAACAGTCCTTCTACACCTCAATCCCCAAACTCTGCTCTCTGTAACAGTCCACCTGCACCTCAGTCTCCAACCTCTGCTCTCTGTAAGATCTTTCAGCAACCCAGTCTCCAAACACTGCTCTGTATAACAGTCCTTCTGCACCCCAGTCTCCAAACTCTTCTTTCTGTAACTGGCCTTCTGCACGCCAGTCTCCAAACTCTGCTCTCTGCAACGATACTTCTGCACCCCAGTCTCTAAACTCTGCTCTCTGCAATGATCCTACTGCACCCCAGTCTCCAATCTCTGATCTCTACAATAGTCCTTCTGCACCTCAGTCTCCAAATTCTGCTCTCTGTAAGATCTTTCTGCACCCCTTTCTGGTAGCTCTGCTCTATTTAACAGGACTTCTGCACCTCAGTCTTCAATCTCTGCTCTTTGCAACATTCCTTCTGCACCACAGTCTCCAAACTCTGCTCTCTGTAAGATTCTTCTGCACCTCAGTCTCCAACCTGTTCTCCAGTTTCCAAATTCTTCTCTCTGTAACATTCCTTCTTTACCCCAGTATTTAACCTCTGCTTTCTGCAAGTGTTCTGCGGCACCCCAGTCTCCAAACTCTGTCCTCTGCAACAGTCCTTCTGCTGCCCAGTCTCCAACATCTGCTCTCTGTAACGGTCCTTCTTAACCACAGTCTCAAAACTGTGCTCTCTGTATCTATCCTTCTGCACCTCAGTCTCCAACCTGTTCTCTCTGTAACATTCCTTCTGAACCCCAGTCTCCAAACTCTGCTCTCTGTAACAGTTTTTCTATACCACAGTCACCAAACTCTGGTCTCTGTAACGGTCCTTCTGCACCCCAATTTCCAACCTCTGCTTTCTGTAACAGTCCTTCTGCACCTCAGTATCCAAACTCTGCTCTCGGTAACAGTCCTTCTACACCTCAGTCTCCAACCTCTGCTCTCTGTAACAGTCCTTCTGCACCGCAGTCTGACACCTCTGCTCTCTTCACGATCCTTCTGCACCCCAGTCTCCAAACACTGCTCTCTGTAACAGTCCACCTGAACCTCAGTCTTCAACCTCTCCTCTCGGTAACAGGCCTTATGCCAGCCAGTCTCCAAACTCTTCTCTCTGTAGCAGGCCTTCTGCACCCCAGTCTCCAAAATCTGCTCTCTGTAAGATGTTTCTGCACCCCTGTATCCAACCTCTGCTCTCTGTAACAGTCCTTCTGCACCTCAGTCTCTTACCTCTGCTCTCTCTAACAGTCCTTCTGCACCTCAGTCTCCCAACTCTGCTCTCTGTAAGATCCTTTTGCAACCAAGTCTTTAAACTCTGCATTCTGTAAAAGTCCTTCTGCACAACAGTCTCCAACCTCTTCTCTCTGCAACGATTCTTCTCCACCCCAGTCTCCAACATCTGCTCTCTGCAATGATCCTTCTGCACCACAGTCTCCAAACTCTGCTCTCTGTAAGATCCTTCAGCAACCCAGTCTCCTAACTCTGCTCTCTGTAACATTCCTTCTCCAACCCAGTCTCCAACCTCTGTCCTCTGCACAGTCCTTCTGCTCCCCAGTCTCGAACATCTGCTCTCTGTAACAGTCCCTCTGTACCGCAGTCTCCAACCTCTGCTATTCGTAACTGTCCTTCTACCACCCAGTCTCCAACCTCTGCTTTCTGTATCAGTCTGTCTGAACCCCAGTCTCTAACGTCTGTTTTCTGTATCTATCCTTTTGCACCTCAGTCTCCAACCTGTGCTCTATGTAAGAGTCCTTCTGCACCCCAGTCTCCAACATCTGTTCTGGATAACAGTCCTATACCACAGTCTCCAACATCTGCTCTCTGTAACGGTCCTTCTGCACCCCAATTTCAAAACTCTGCTTCATGTAACAGTCCTTCTGCACCTGAGTCTCCAAACTCTTCTCTCTGTAACAGTCCTTCTACACCCCAGTCTCCAAACTCTGCTTTCTGTATAATTCTTTCTGAACGCCAGTCTCCAAACTCTGTTCTCTGTATCTATCCTTCTGCACCTCAGTCTCCAACCTGTTCTCTATGCAACAGTCCTTCTATACTGCAGTCTTCAAACTCTGCTCTCTGTAAAGGTCTTTCTTCAACGCAGACTCCAAACTCTGCTTTCTGTATCAATCGTTCTGCACCCTTGTCTCCAAATTCTGCTCTCTCTAAGAGTCTTTCTGCACCTCAGTATACAACCTCTGCTCTCTGCAACAGTCCTTCTGCAACCCAGTCTCCAAACTCTGATCTCTGCAACAGTCCTTCTGCACCCCAGTCTCCATCATCTTCTCTCTGCAACAGTACTTCTGCACCCCAGTCTGCAAACTCTGCTCTCTGTAACAATCCTTCTTCCCCTCAGTCTCCAACCTCTGCTCTATGTAACAAGAATTTTGCACGTCAGTCTCCAACCTTTGCTCTTCGCAACAGTCTTTCTGCACTCCAGTCTCCAAACTCTTCTCTCTGCAACAGTCCTTCTGCACCCCAGACTCCAACCTCTGCTCTCTGCAAAAGTCCTTCTCCATCCTAGTCTCCAACCTCTGCTCTCGTCAACAGTCCTTCTGCACCAAAGTATCCAACCTCTGCTCTCTGTAAGATCCTTCTGCACTCCAGTATCCAAACTCTGCTCTCTGTAATATTCCTTCTCCACCTTATTCTTTAACCTCTGCTTTCAGCAAATGTCCTGCAACACCCCAGTCTCCAACCTCTGTCCTCTGCAACAGTCCTTCAGCTCCCGAGTCTCCAACCTCTGCTCCCTGCAACAGTCCTTCTGCACCCAGTCTCCAAACTCTGCTCTCTATAACAATCCTTCTGCACTTCAGTCTCCAAACTCTGTTCTCTGCAACTGTCCTTCTGCACCTCAGTCTCCAACCTCCACTCTCTGTAACAGTTCTTATGCACTTCACTCTCCAACCTCTGTTCTCTGCAACAGTCTTTCTGCACCCCAGTCTCCAACCTCTGCTCTCTGTAACAGTCCTTATGTACCGCAGTCTCCAACCTCTGTTCTCGGTTATGGTCTTTCTGCACCCCAGTCTCCAAACTCTGCTTTCTGTATCTGTCCTTCTGAAGCCCAGTCTCATACCTCTGCTCTCTGTATCTATCTTTCTGCACCTCAGTCTCCAACCTCTGCTATCTGTTAAAGTTTTTCTAATCTGCAGTCTCCAAACTCTGGTCTTTCTTACGGTCCTTTTGCACCTTAATTTCCAACCACTTCTTTCTGTAACACTCCTTCTGCACCTCAGTCTCCAAACTCTGCTCTCTGTAACAGTCCTTCTACACCTCAGTCTCCAAACTCTGCTCTCTATACCAGTCTTTCTACACCTCAGGCTCCAACCTCTGCTCTCTGTAACAGATCATCTGCACCTCAGTCTGACACCTCTGCTCTCTGAACGATCCTTCTGCACCCCAGTTTCCAACCACTGCTCTCTGTAACAGTCCACCTGCACCTAAGTCTCAAACCTTTGCCTCTGTAAGATTCTTCAGGAACTCAGTATCCAAACTCTGCTCTATAACAGTCCTTCTGCACCCCAGACTCCAACCTCTCCTCTCTGTAACAGGCCTTCTGCACGAGAGTCTCAAAAGTCTGCTCCCTGTAGCAGGCCTTCTGAACCCCAGTCTCTAACCTCTGCTCTCTGCAATGATCCTACTGCACCCCAGGCTCCAACCAATGATTACTGCAATAGTCCTTCTGCGACTCAGTCTCCAAATTCTGCTCTCTGTAAAATCCTTCTGCACCCCTGTCTCCAAGCTCGGCTTATTTCAACGATCCTTCTGCACCCCAGTTTCCAACCTCTGCTCTATATAACAGGATTTTGCACCTCAGCCTCCAACCTCTGCTCTCTGCAACAGTCCTTCTCCACCCCAGTCTCCAACTTCTGCTCTCTCTAAGAGTCCTTCTGCACCTCAGTCTTTAACTTCTTCTCTCTGCAACATTCCTTCTGCAGCCCAGTCTCCATCCTCTGCTCTCTGCAATAGTCCTTCTTCACCCCAGTCTCCAACCTCTGCTCTCTGCAACAGTCCTTCTGCACCCCGGCCTCCAAACTCTGCTCTCTATAACAATCCTTTTGCAGCTCAGTCTCCAAAGTCTGTTCTCTGCAACGGTCCTTCTGCACCTCAGTCTCCAACCTCTACTCTCTGTAATAGTCATTCTGCACTTCACTCTCCAACCTCTGCTCTCTTTAGGATTTTTCTACAATTCAGTCTCAAAACTCTGCTCTCTGTATCTATCCTTCTGCACCTCAGTCTCCAACCTCTGCTCTCTGTAACAGTCCATTTGCACCTCAGTCTGAAACCTCTGCTCTCTGCACGATACTTCTGCACCCCAGTCTCCAAGCACTGCTCTCTGTAACAGTCCACGTGTACCACAGTCTCCAACCTCTGCTCTCTGTAAGATGTTTCAGGAACTCAGTCTCGAAACTATGCTCTCTATAATAGTCCTTCTGCACCCCAGTCTCCAACCTCTCCTCTCTGTAACAGGCCTTCTGCACGCCAGTCTCCAAACTCTCCTCTCTGTAACAGGCCTTCTGCACCCCAGTCTCCAACCTCTGCTCTCTGCAATGATCCTACTGCACCCCAGTCTCCAACCTCTGATATTTGCAACAGTCCTTTTGCACCTCTGTCTCCAACTTCTGCTCTCTGTAAGATCCTTCTGCACCCCTGTCTCCAAGCTCTGCTTATTGCAACGATCCTTCTGCACCCCAGTCTGCAACCTCTCCTCTCTGTATCAGGCCTTCTGCATGCCAGTCTCCAAATTCTCCTCTCTGTAGCAGGCCTTCTGCACCCCAGTCTTCAACCCCTGCTCTCTGCAACAATCCTTCTGCACCCCAGTCTCCAACTTCTGCTCTCTCTAAAAGTTTTTCTGGAACTCAGTCTCCAACATCTACTCTCTGCAACATTCCTTCTTCACCCCAGTCTCCAACCTCTGCTCTCTGCAACAGTCCTTCTGCACCTCAGTCTCCAACCTCTACTCTCTGTAACAGTCCTTCTGCACTTCACTCTCCAACCTCTGGTCTCCGTAAGATCCTTCTAAAACCAAGTCTCAAAACTCTGCTCTCTGTATCTATTATTCTGCACCTCAGTCTCCAAGCTCTGCTCTCTGTTACAGTTTTTCTATACCGCAGTCTCCAAACTCTGGTCTCTGTTATGGTCCTTCTGCACCCCAATTTCTAACCACTTCTTTCTGTAACAGTCCTTCTGCACCTCAGTCTCCAAACTCTGCTCTCTGTAACAGTCCTTCTACACCTCAGTCTCCAACCTCTGCTCTCTGTAACAGTCCTTCTGCACCTCAGTCTGACACCTCTGCTCTCTGCACGATTCTTCTGCACCCCAGTCTCCAAACACTGTTCTCTATAACAGTCCTTCTGAACACCAGTCTCAAAACTCTGTTCTCTGTGTCTATCCTTCTGCACCTCAGTCGCCAACCTGTGCTCTCTGTAAAATTCCTTCTACACCCCAGTCTCCAACCTCTGCTCTCTGTAACAGTTTTTCTATACCGCAGTCTCCAAACTCTTGTCTCTGTAACGGTCCTTCTGCACCCAAATTTCTAACCTCTGCTTTCTGTAACAGTCCTTCTGCACATCAGTCTCCAAATTCTGCTCTACCTAACAGTACTTCTTCACCTCAGTCTCCAACCTCTGCTCTCTGTAACAGTCCTTCTGCACCTCATTCTGACACCTTTTCTCTCTGCATGGTCTTTCTGCACCTCAGTCTCCAACCACTTCTCTCTGTAACAGTCCACCTGCACCTATGTCTCCAACCTCTTCTCTCCATAAGATCCTTCAGCAACCCAGTCTCAAAACTCTGCTCTCTATAACAGTCCTTCTGCACCCCAGTCTCCAACCTCTCCTCTCTGTAATAGGCCTTCTGGACGCCAGTCTCCCAACTCTGCTCTCTGTAGCAGGCCTTCTGTACCCCAGTCGCCGTAATGTGCTCTCTGCAACGATCCTTCTGCACCCCAGTCTCCAACCTCTGATCTCTGCAACAGTCCATCTGCACCTCAGTCTCCAAATTCTGCTCTCTGTAAGATGCTTCTGCACACCTGTATCTAACCTCTGCTCTCTGTAACAGTCTTTCTGCACCCGAGTCTCCAACCTCTGCTCTCTGTAACAGGACTTTTCCACCCTAGTCTAAAACCTCTGCTGTCTACAACAGTCCTTCTGCACACTAGTTACCAACATCTGCTCTCTGCAACAGTCCTTCTGCACCTCAGTCTTAAAACTCTGCTCTCTGCAACGACCCTTCTGCACCCAAGTCTCCTACCTCGGCTCTCTGTAACAGTCCTTCTGCACCTCAGTCTCCCAACTCTGCTCTCTGTAAGATCCTTCTGCAACCCAGTCTTAAAACTCTGCACTTTGTACCTGTCCTTCTGCACAACAGTCTCCTACTTCTGCTCTCTGTAACAGGACTTCTGAAACCCAGTCTCCAAACTCTGCTCTTTGTAACAGGCTTTCGGCACCCAAGTATCCAACCTCTTCTCTCTGCAACGATTCTACTCCACCCCAGTCTCCAACATCAGCTGTCTGCAACAGTCGTTTTGAACCCCAGTCTTCAAACTATGCTCTCTGTAACAGTCCTTCTACACCCAAATCTCCAAACTCTGCTTTCTGTAACAGTCTTTCTGCACCTCAGTCTCCATCCTCTGCTTTCTGCAACAGTCCTTCTGCACAGCAGTCTCCAAACTCTTCTCTCTATAACAATTTTTTTGCACCTCAGTCTCCAAACTCTGTTCTCTGCAACGATCCTTCTGGACCCCAGTTTCCAACCTCTGCTCTCAGTAACAGTCCTTCTGCACCACAGTCTCCAACCTCTGCTCTCTATAAGATCCTTCTGCACTCTAGTTTCCAAACTCTGCTCTCTATAACATTCCTTCTCCACCCCAGTCTCGAACCTCAGCTTTCTGCACCAGTCCTTCTGCTCCCCAGTCTCCGAGATCTGTTCTCTGTAACAGTCCTTCTGCACCTGAGTCTCCAATCTCTGTTCTCTGTAACAGTTTTTCAACACCCCAGTCTCCAACTTCTGCTCTCTGCAACAGTCTTTCTGCACCCCAGTCTTCAACATATGCTCTCTGCAACAGTCCTTCTGTACCTCAGTCTGAAAACTCTGCTGTCTGGAACGAACCTTCTGCACCCCAGTCTCCTACCTCTGCTCTCTTTAAGAGTCCATCTACACCTCAGTCTCCAACCTCTGCTCTCTTTAACAGTCCTTCTGCACCTCAGTCTCAAAATTCTGCTCTCTGTAAGATCCTTCTGAACCACTGTCTTTAACCTCTGCTCTCTGTAATAGTCTTTTTGCACCCCAGTCTCCAACCTCTGCTCTCTGCAACAATTATTCTGCACCCCAGTCTCCAAACTCTGCTCTCTGCAACAGTTCTTTGGCACCCAGTTACCAACATCAGCTCTCTTTTACAGTCTTTCTGCACCCCAGTCTCCAACCTCTGCTCTCTCTAACAGTCTTCCTGTACTGCAGAATCCAACCTCTGCTCTCTGTATCGGTCTTTCTGCACCCCAGACTCCAATCTCTGCTTTCTGTATCAGTCCTTCTGCACCCCAGTCTCCAACATCTGCTCTCTCTAACAGTCCTTCTGCACCCTAGTCTCAAAAATCCGCTATCTGCAACACTCCTTCTGCACCCCAGTCTCCAACCTCTGCTCTCTGTAACAATCCTTCTGCACCTCAGTCACCAAACTCTGTACTCTGCAATGTTACTTCTGCACCTCAGTCTCCAACATCTACTCTCAGTATCAGTCTTTCTGCACCTGATTCTTCAACTTCTGCTCTCTGTAGGATCCTTCTCCAACCCAGTCTCCAAACTCTGCTCTCTGTAACAGTCCTTCTGCACCCCAGTCTCCAACCTCTGCCCTCTGTAACCATCCTTCTGCACCCCAGTCTTCAAACTCTGCTCTCTCCAAGGATCCCTCTACACCTCACTCTCCAACCTCTGCTCTCTGCAAGGATTCTTCTGCACCACAATCTCCAACCTCTGCTTTCTGCAACAGTCCTTCTGCACACCAGTCTCCAACATCTGCTCTCTGCAACAGTCCTTCAGCAACTCAGTCTAAAAACTCTGCTCTCTGCAACGATCCTTCTGCACCTCAGTCTCTCACCTCTGCTCTCTGTAAGACCCTTCTGCAACCCAGTCTCCAAACTCTGCTCTCTGTAACAATCCTTCTGCAGAATAGTTACCAACTTTTGCTCTCTGAAACAGGAATTTTGCAACCCAGTTTCGAACATATGCTGTCTGTAACCGGCCTTCAGAACCCCAGTCTCCAACCTCTTCTCTCTGCAATGATTTTTCTTCACCCCAGTCTCCAACCTCTGCCTCCAGCAACAGTCCTTCTGCACCCTACTCACCAACCTCTGCTCTCTGTAAGATCCTTATGCACTCCAGTCTCCAACTCTTCTCTCTGCAACGATTCTTCTCCATCCCAGTCTCCAACATCTGCTCTCTGCAACTGTCCTTTTGCACACCAATCTCCAAACTCTGCTCTCTGTAAGATCCATCTGAACCCCGGTCTCCAACCTCTGCTCTCTGTAACAGTCCACCTGCACCTCAGTCTCCAACCTCTCCTGTAACAGGCCTTCTGCACGTCAGTCTCCAAACTCTTCTCTCTGTAGCAGGCCTTCTGCACCCCAGTCTCCAATATCTGCTCTCTGCAATGATCCTTCTGCACCCCAATCTCCAACATCAGCTCTCTGCAATGATCCAACTTCACCCCACTCTCCAACCTCTGATCTCTACAACAATCCTTCTGCACCTCTGTCTCCTAATTCTCCTCTCTGTAAGATGCTTCTGCAAACCTGCATCCAATTTCTGCTATCTGTAACAGTCCTTCTGCACCCCAGTCTCCTACCTCTTCTCGCCTAACAGTCCTTCTGCACCCCAGTCTCCCAAATCTGCTCTCTGTAAGATCCTTTTGCAACCAAGTCTTTAAACTCTGCACTCTGTAAAAGTCCTTCTGCACAACAGTCTCCAACCTCTTCTCTCTGCAACGATTCTTCTCCACCCCATTCTCCAACATCTTCTCTCTGCAACAGTACTTCCGCACCCCAGTCTCCAAACTCTGCTCTCTGTAACAGTCCTTTTTTAACCCCAGTCTCCAAACTCTGCTCTCTGCAACGATCCTTCTGGAACCCAGTCTCCAATGTCTGCTCTCTGTAACAGTCCTTCTGCACCACAGTCCTCAACTTCTGCTCTCTGTAAGATCCTTCTGCACTCCAGTTTTCAAACTATGCTCTCTGTAACATTCCTTCTCCAAACCAGTCTCCAAACTCTGTTCTCTGCAAAAGTCCTTCTGCTCCCCAGTCTCTGAGATCTGCTCTCTGTAACAGTCCTTCTGTACCTCAGTCTCCAACCTTTGCTCTTCCTAACGGTTCTTCTACACCCCAGTTTCCAACCTTTGCTTGCTGTATCAGTATGTCTGAACCCCAGTCTCAAACCTCTGTTCTCTGTATCTAATCTTCTGCACCTCAGTCTCCAACCTGTGCTCTCTGTAAGAGCGCTTCTGCACCCCAGTCTCCAACATCTGCTCTCGATAACAATTCTATATCGCAGTCTCTAACGTCTGCTCTCTGTAAAAGTCCTTCTGCAACACAATTTCCAAACTCTGCTTCCTGCACCTGAGTCTCCAAGCTCTGCTCTCTGTAACACTCCTTCTACACCTCAGTCTCCAACCTCTGTTCTCTGTAACAGTCCTTCTACACGTCAGTCTTAAAAATCTGCTCTGTGCACGATCCTTTTACACCCAGTCTTCAACCACTGCTCTCTGTAACAGTCAAGCTACACCTCAGTCTCCAACCTCTTCTCTATTTGAGATCCTTCAGCAACCCAGTCTCCAAACATTTCTTTTTATAACAGTCCTTCTGCACCCCAGTCTCCAACATCTTCTCTCTTTACCAGGACTTCTGCACGCCAGTCTCCTTCTGCACTTAAGTCTTAAAACTCTGATCTCTGAAACAGTCCATCTGTACCTCAGTCTCCAACATCTGCTCTCTGTAAGATCCTTCTGCACCCCTGTCTCCAAGCTCTGCTCCTTGTAACGATCCTTCTGCACCCCACTCTCCAACCTCTGCTCTATGTAACAGGACTTCTGCACCTCAGTCTCCAATCTCTGCTTTCTTCAAAAGTCCTTCTGCACCCCAGTCTCCAAACACTGCTCTCTGCAACAGTCCTTCTATGATTCAGTTTTCAAAATCTGCTCTCTGTAACGGTCTGTCTGAACCCCAGTTTCCAACCTCTGCTCTCTGCAACAGTCCTTCTGCACCCCAGTCTCCAAACTCTGCTCTCTGTAACAATCTTTCTGCACCTCAGTCTCCAACCTCTGATCTATGTAACAAGACTTCTGCACCTCAGTCTGACACGTCTCCTCTCTGCACGGTCCTTCTGCACCTCAGTCTCCAACCACTGCTCTCTGTAACAGTCCACCTGCACCTCAGTCTCCAACCTCTTCTCTTCGTAAGATCCTTCAGCAACCCAGTCTCCAAATTCTACTCTCTATAACAGTCTTTCTGCACACCAGTCTCCAAACTCTTCTCTCTGTAACAGGCCTTCTGCACTCCAGTGTCCAAACTCTGCTCTCTTTAGCAGACCTTCTGCACCCCAGTCTCCAAAATCTGCTCTCTACAACAGTCCATCTGCACCTCAGTCTCCAAATTCTGCTCTCTGTAAGATGCTTCTGCACCCCTATCCAACCTTTGCTCTCTGAAACAGTCCTTCTGCACCCCAGTCTCCAACATCTGCTGTCTGCAACAGTTCTTCTGCACACTGGTTACAAACATCTGCTCTCTGCAAGATTCCTTCTGTACCCCAGTCTCCAACATCTGCTGTCTGCAACAGTTCTTCTGCACCTCAGTCTGAATACTCTGCTCTCTGCAACGACCCTTCTGCACCCCAGTCTCTTACCTCGGCTCTCCGTAACAGTCCTTCTGCACCTCAGTCTCCCAACTCTGCTCTTTGTAAGATTCTTCTTCAACCCAGTCTTTAAACTCTGCACTTTTTATCTGTCCCTCTGCACAACAGACTCCGAATTCTGCTCTCTGTAACAGGACTTGTGCAACCCAGTCTCCAACTTCTGCTCTCTGTAACAGGACTTCTGCACCCCAGTCTCCAACCTCTTCTATCTGCAATGATTCTTCTCCACCCCAGTCTCCAACATATGCTCTCTGCAACACTTTTTTTAAACCCCAGTCTCCAATCTCTGCTCTCTGTAAGATACAACTGAACCCCAGTCTCCAACCTATGCTCTCTGTAACAGTCCTTCTGCACCCATGTCTCCGAACTCTGTTCTCTGTAACAGTCCTTCTGCACCTCAGTCTCCAACCTCTGCTCTATGTAACAGTCCTTCTGCACCCCAGTCTCTAAAATCTGCTCTCTGCAAAAGTCCTTCTGCACCCCAGTCTTCAACATCTGCTCTCTGCAACAGTCCTTCTGCACCCCAGTCTCCAAACTCTCCTCTCTCCAACGATCCTTCTGGACCCCAGTCTCCAAACTCTTCTCTCTGCAACAGTCCTTCTGCACCACAGTCTCCAACATCTGCTCTCTGTATGATCCTTCTGCACTCCAGTTTCCAAACTCTGCTCTCTGTAACATTCCTTCTCCACCCAGTCTCCAACCTCTGTCTTCGTCAACAGTCCTTCTGCTCCCCAGTCTCCGAGATCAGCTCTCTGTAACAGTCCTTCTGTACTGCAGTCTCCAACCTCTATTCTTTGTTACAGTCCTTCTACACCCCAGTCTCCAACTTCTGCTTTCTGTATCAGTCTGCCTGAACCCCAGTTTCCAAAATCTGTTCTTTGTATCTATCCTTCTGCACCTCAGTCTCTAACCTATGCTCTATGTAAGAGTCCTTCTGCACCCCAGTCTCCAACTTCTGCTCTCAATAACAGTCCTATACCGCAGTCTCCAACCTCTGTTCTCTGTAACAGTCCTTCTGAACCTCAGTCTGAAACCTCTGCTCTGTGCACAATTCTTTTGCACCCAGTCTTCAACCACTGCTCTCTGTAACAGTCAAGCTACACCTCAGTCTCCAACCTCTGCTCTCTGTAAGATCCTTCAGCCACCCAGTCTCAAAACACTGCTCTCTATAACAGTCCTTCTGCAGCCCAGTCTCCAAACTCTCCTCTCAGTAACAGGCCTTCTGCACGCCAGTCTTAAAAATGTACTCTATGCAAAGATCATTTTGCACCCCTGTCTCCAACCTGTGCTCTCTGCAATGATCCTACTGCACCCCAGTTTCCAAACTCTCATCTCTGAAACAGTCTTTCTGCACCTCAGTCTCCAACCTCTGTTCTCTGTAAGATCCTTCAGCAACCCAGTGTCCAAACTCTGCTCTTTGTAACAGGCCTTCTGCACGCCAGTCTCCAAACTCTGCTCTCTGTAGCAGGCATTCTGCATCCCAGTCTCCAACCGCTGCTCTCTGCAAAGATCCTTCTGCACCCCAGTCTCCAACCTCTGCTCTCTGAAATGATCCTACTGCACCCCAGTCTCCGACCTCTGATCTCTGCAACAGTTCTTTTGCACCTCAGTCCCCAAACTCTGCTCTCTGTAAGATCCTTCTGCACCCCTGTTTTAAAACTCTTCTCTCTGTAACAGTTCTTCTGCACCCGAGTCTCCAAATTCTGCTCTCTGTAACAGGACTTCCGCACCTCATTCTGCAACCTGTGCTCTCTGCAACGGTCCTTCTGCATCCCAGTCTCCAAACTCTGCTCTCTACAACAGTCCTTCTACACCCTAGTTACGAACATCTGCTCTCTGCAACAGACCTTCTGCACCCCAGTCTCCAACATCTGCTCTCTTCAACAGATCTTCTGCACCTCAGTCTGAAAACTCTGCCCTCTGCAACGAACCTTCTGCACCCCAGTCTCCTACCTCTACTCTCTGTAACAGTCCTTCTGCACCTGAGTCTCTCAACTCTGCTCTCTATATGATCCTTCTCCAACACAGTCTTTAAACTCTGCACTCTGTAACAGTCCTTCTGCAAAACAGTCTCCAACCTCTGCTATCTGTAACAGGACTTTTGCAACCAAGTCTCCACACTCTGCTCTCTGTAATAGGCCTTCTGCACCCCAGTCTCCAACGTCTTCTCTCTGCAACGATTCTTCTCCACCCAAGTCTCCAAATCTGCTATCAGCAACTTTCCTTTTGCACCCAAGTCTAAAAACTCTGCTCTCTGTAAGATCAATCTGAACCCTAGTCTCCAAACTCTACTCTCTGAAACAGTCCTTCTGTACCCCAGTCTCCAAACGCTGCTCTCTGTAACAGTCCTTCCGCACGTCAGTCTCCATCCTCTGCTCTCTGTAACAGTCCTTCTGCACCCCAGTCTCTAAAATCTGCTCTCTGCAATAGTCCTTCTCCACCCCAGTCTCAAACATCTGCACTCTGCAACAGTCCTTCTGCACCCCAGTCTCCAAACTCTTCTCTCAGCAACGAACCTTCTGGACCCCAGTCTCCAAACTCTGCTCTCTGCAACAGTCCTTGTGCACCACAGTCTCCAACATCTGTTCTCTGTAAGATACTTCTGCACTCCAGTTTCCAAACTCTGCTATCTGTAACATTTCTTCTCCACCCCAGTCTCCAACCTCTGTCCTCTGCAACATTCCTTCTGCTCCCCTGTCTCCGAGATCTGCTCTCTGTAACAGACCTTATGTACTGCAGTTTCCAACCTCTGCTCTCTGTAATGGTCCTTCTACAACCCAGTCTCCAACCTCTGCTTTTTTGAATCAGTCCTTCTGAACCCAGTCTCCAACCTCTTCTCTTTGTATCTGTCCTTCTGCACCTCAGTCTCCAAACTGTGCTTTCTGTAACAGTCCTTCTTCACCCCAGTCTCCAAACTCTGCTCTCTGTAACAGTCCTTCCATACTGCAGTCTCCAACCTCTGCTCTCTGTAAGGATCTTTCTGCACCCCAATTTCCAACCTCTGCTTTCTGTAACAGTCCTACTGCACGTCAGTCTCCAATATCTGCTCTCTGTAAGTTTATTCAGCAAACCAGTCTCAAAACTCTGCTCTATGTAACAGTCCTTCTGCACCCCAGTCTCCAACGTCTCCTCTCTGTAACAGGCCTTCTGCACTCCAGTCTCGAAACTTTGCTCTCTGCAATGATCCTACTGCACCCCAGTCTCCAACCTCTAATCTCTGCAAAAGTCCTTCTGCACCTCAGTCTCCAAATTCTGCTCTCTGTAACATCCTTCTGCACCATAGTCTCCAACATCTGCTCTCTGAAAGGATCCTTCTTCTACCCATTCTCCAACCTCTGCTCTCTGTAACAGTCCTTTTGTATCGCAGTCTCCAACCTCTTCTCTTTTTAACGGTCCTTCTGCTCCCCAATTGCCAGAATCTGCTTTCTGTAACAGTCTTTCTGCACCCCAGTCACCAACCTCTTCTCTCTGCAACGATCCTTCTGCACCTCAGACTCCAACCTCTGCTCTCTGCATCAGTCCTTCTGCACCCTAGTCTCCAGACTCTGCTCTCTGGAAGATCATTTTTCATCACAGTCTCCAAACTCTGCTCTTTTTAGCAGCTCTTCTGCACCCCAGTATCCAAACTCTGCTCTCATTAAAAGTCTTTCTGCACCTCAGTCTCCAGCCTCTGCTCTCTGTAACAATCCTTCTGCACCTCAGTCTCAAATATCTGCTCTCTGTAACAGTCCTTCTCCACCCCAGTCTCCAACATCTGCTCTCTGCAATGGTCATTCTGCACCCCAGTCTCCAAACTCTGCTCTCTGTAACAGTCCTCGTTTAGTGCACTCTCAAAAATCTGCTCTATGTAACGGTCCTTCTGCACCCAAGTCTCCAATCTCTGCTCTCTGTAACACTCCTTTTGCACCTCAGTCTCCAAACTCTGCTCTCTGCAACAGACCTTCTGCACCTCAGTCTGAAAACTTTGTTCTCTGCAAAGATCCTTCTGCACCACAGTCTCAAAACTCTGCTCTCTGTAACAGTCCTTCTGCACTCTAGTCTCCAACCTCTGCTCTCTGTAACAGGCCTTTTGCACCCCATTCTCCAACCTCTGCTCTCTGTAATAGTGCTTCTTCACCTCGGTCTACAAACTCTGCTCTTTGCAACAGTCCATCCGAACCCCAGTCTCCAAACTCTGCTTACTGTATGACTCTATATGCACCACAGTTTCCAACATCTGCTCTCTGTAAGAGTCTTTCTGCACCTCAGTCTACAAATTCTGCTTTATTTAACAGTCCTTCTGCACCAAATCTCCAACCTCTGCCTCTGTAACAGTCCTATTGTAACCCAGTCTCCAAGCTCTGCTCTCTGCAACAGTCCTTCTGAATCCCAATGTGAACCTGTGCTCTCGGCTACAGTCCTTATACACCCCAGTGTCCAGCCTGTGCTATCTGCAACAGTCCCTCTGCAACCCAGTCTACAACATCTCCTCTCTGTAACAATTTTTCTGCACCTCAGTCTTCAACCTCTGCTCTCTGCAATGGTCCTTCTGCACCTCAGTTTCCAAAAACTACTCCCTGTAAATGTACTTTGTCAAAACTCTGCTGTCCGTAACAGGCCTTCTGCACCCAGGACTCCAACCTCTGTTCTTTATAACAATCCTTCTGCACCCCAGTCTCAAAATTTTGCTCTCTACAACGATCCTTCTGCACCCCATTCTCCAACCTCTGCTATCTGTAACAGGCCTTTTGCACCCAAATCTCCAACCTCTACTCACTGTAACAGTCCTTTTGCACCTCAGTCTCCAACTTCTGCTCTCTGCAACAGTCTTTTTGTACCTCAGTCTCCAAACTCAGCTCTCTGCATCGATCTTTCTGCACCTTAGTCTCAAAACGCTACTCTCTGTAACACTCCTTCTGCAAACCAGTCTCAAACTTCTGCTGTTTGCAAAGATCCTTCTGCACACAAGTCTCCAACATCTGCTCTCTGCAACAGTTCTTCTGCACCTCAGTCTCCAACCTCTGCTCTCTGCAATGATCTTTCTGACCCTCAGTATCCAACATCTGCTCTATGCAACAGTCCTTCTGCTCCCCTGTCTCCAACCTCTGCTCTTTGCAACAGTCCTACTGCAACTCAGTCTGAAAACTCTGTTATCTGCAACGATCCTTCTGCACACCAGTCTTCAAACTCTGCTCTCTGTTATAGTCCCGTTGCACCTCAGTCTCGAAACTCTGCTCTCTGTAAGATCCTTCTGCAATCCTGTCTCCAAACTCTGCTCTCTGTAACAGTCTTTCTGCACCCCAGTCTCCAACCTCTGCTCTCTGCAACACTGCTTGTAAACCCCAGTCTCCAAACTCTGCTCTCTGCAACAGTCGTTCTGCACGTCAGGCTCCAACTTCTGTTCTCTGTAACAATCCTTCTTCACCTCAGTTACCAAACTCTGATCTCTGCAATTATCCTTCTGCACCCCAGTCTCCAACCTCTGCTCTCTAAAACGATCCTTCTGCACCCCAGTCTCCAACCTCTGCTCTCTGCAACAGTCTTTCTGCACCCCAGTCTCCAACATGTGCTCTCTGCGATAATCCTTCTGCACCTCAGTCTGCAAACTCTGTTCTCTGCAATGATCTTTCTTCACCCTAGTCTCCAACCTCTGCTCTCTGTAACAGTCCTGCTGCACCTTGGTCTACAACCTCTGCTCTCTATAAGATCCTTAAGCAACCTTGTCTAAAACTCTGCTCTTCGTAACAGTTCTTCTGCACCCCAGTCTGCAACCTCGGCTCTCAGTAACAGTCCTTTTGCACCTCAGTGTCCAAACTCTGCTCTCAAATCCGATTCTTCTGCACCTCAGTCTACAAACTCTGCTCTCTGCAACAGTCTACTGCACCTCAGTATCCAAGCTCTGCTCTCTACAACGATCTTTCTGCACCTCAGTCTCCAAACTCTGCTCTCTGTAACAGACCTTCTGCACTCCAGTCTCCAACCTCTGCTCTCTGCAACAATCCATTTGCACCCCAGTCTTCAACTTCTGCTCTCTGTAAGATCAATCTGAACCCTAGTATCCAACCTCTGCTCTCTGTAACAGTCCTTCTGCACCCCAGTCTCCAAACTCTGCTCTTTGTAACATTCCTTTTGCACCTCAGTCTCCAACCTCTGCTCTCTGCAACAGTCCATCTGCACTCCAGTCTCAAACATCTGCACTCTGCAACAGTCCTTCTACACCCTAGTTTCCAGCCTCTGCTCTCTGCAACAGTCCTTCTGCACCCCAGTCTCCAAACTCTGCTCTCTGCAACGATCTTTTTAGACCCAAGTCTCCAACCTCTGCTCTCTGCAACAGTCCTTCTACACCCCAGTTTCCAACCTCTGCGCTCTGTAACATTTTTCTATACCGCAGTCTCCAAACTCTGGTCTCTGTAACGTTTCTTCTGCACCCCAATTTCCAAATTCTAGTTTCTGTAACAGTGTTTCTGCACCTCAGTCTCAAAACTCTGCTCTCTGTAGCAGGCCTTCTGCACCCCAGTCTCCAATCTCTGCTCTCTGCTTTGAACCTACTGCACCACAGTCTTTAACCTCGGATCTCTGCAACAGTCCTTCTGCACTACAGTCTCCAACCTCTGCTCTGTGTAACAGTCCTTCTGAACTCCCGTCTCCAAACTCTGCTTTCTGTAAGAGTCTTTCTTGACATCAGATTCCAACCTCTGCTCTCTGCAACAGTCTTTTTGCACCTCATGTCCAACCTCTACTCTCTGCAACAGTCCTTTTGAACCCTAGTCTCCAAACTCTGCTCTCTGCAACGATCCTTCTGGACTCCAGTCTCCAACCTCTGCTCTCTGTAAGAAACCTTCTGCACCACAGTCTCCAAATTCTGCTCTCTGTAAGATCCTTCTGCACTCCAGTTTCCAAACTCTGCTCTCTGTAACATTTCTTCTCCAACCCAGTCTTTAACCTCTGCCTTCTGCAAGTGTCCTGCGGCACCCCAGTCTCCAAGCTCTGTCCTCTGATACAGTCCTTGTTCTCCCCAGTCTCCAACCTCTGCTCTCTGTATCTATCCTTCTGCACTTCAGTCTCCAACCTGTGCTCTCTATAACATTCCTTCTGCACCCCAATTTATAACCTCTGCTTTCTGTAACAGTCCTTCTGCAACTCAGTCTCCAAACTCTGCTCGCTGTAAAAGTGCTTCTACACCTCAGTCTCCAACCTCCGCTCTCTGAAACAGTCCTACTGAACCTCAGTCTGACACCTCTGCTCTCTTCATGATCTTTCTGCACCCCAGTCTCTAAACACTGCTCTGTGTAACAGTCCATCTGCACCTCAGTCTTTAACCTCTGCTCTCTGTAAGATCCTTCAGAAACCCAGTATCCAAACTCTGCTCTCTATAATAGTCCTTCTGCACCCCAGTCTCCAACCTCTCCTCTCTGTAACAGGCCTTCTGCACGCCAGTCTCCAAACTCTTTTCTCTGTAGCAGGCCTTCTGCACCCCAGTCTCCAACCTCTGCTCTCTGCAATGATCGTACTGCACCTCAGTCTCAAACCTCTGATCTCTGCAACTGTCCTTCTGTACCTCAGTCTCCAAATTCTGCTCTCTGTAAGATCCTTCTACACCCTTGTATCCAACCTCTGCTCTCTGTAACAGTCCTTCTGCATCCAAGTCTCCAACCTCTGCTCTCTGTAACAGTCCTTCTGCAACCCAGTCTGCAACCTCTGCTCTCTACAACAGTCCTTCTGCACCCGAGTTACCAAAATCTGCTCTCTGCAACAGTCCTTCTGCGCCCCAGTCTCGAACATCTGCTTTCTGTATAAGTCTGTCTGAACCCCAGTCTCCAACGTCTGTTCTCTGTATCTATCCATCTGCCCCTCAGTCTCCAACCTGTGTTCTATGTAACAGTCCTTCTGCACCTCAGTCTCCAACATCTGCTCTGGATAAAAGTCCTATACCACAGTCTCGAACATCTGCTCTCTGTAAAAGTCCTTCTGCACCCCAATTTCAAAACACTGCTTTCTGTAACAGTCCTTCTGCACCTGAGTCTCCAAACTCTGCTCTCTGTAACAGTCCTTCTACACACCAGTCTCCAAACTCTGCTTTCTGTATCAGTCTTTCTGAACCCCAGTCTCCAACCTCTGTTCTCTGTATCTATCCTTCTGCACCTCAGTCTCCAAACTCTTCTCTATGCAACAGTCCTTCTATACTGCAGTCTTCAAACTCTGCTCTCTGTAAAGGTCGCTCTGCAGCACAGACTCCAAACTCTGCTTTCTGTATCAGTCCTTCTTCACCCTTGTCTCCAAATTCTGCTCTCTAAGAGTCTTTCTGCACCTCAGTATCCAACCTCTGCTCTCTGCAACAGTCCTTAAGCACCCCAGTCTCCAAACTCTGCTCTCTGCAACAGTCCTTCTGCACCCCAGTCTCCAACCTCTTCTCTCTGCAACAGTCCTTCTGCCCCCCAGTCTGCAAACTCTGCTCTCTGTAACAATCCTTCAGCCCCTCAGTTTCCAACCTCTGCTCTATGTAACAAGACTTCTTCATGCCAAGTCTCCAAATTCTGCTCTCCGCAACAGTCCTTCTGCACTCTAGTCTCCAAACTCTGCTCTCTGCAACAGTCCTTCTGCATCCCAGTCTCCAACCTCTGCTCTCTGCAAAAGTCCTTCTCCACCCCAGTCTCCAACCTCTGCTCTCCTAAACAGTCCTTCTGCGCCAAAGTATCCAAACTCTGCTCTCTGTAAGATCCTTCTGCACTCCAGTATTCAAACTCTGCTCTCTATAACATTCCTTCTCCACCCCATTGTTTAACCTCTGCTTTCTGAAAATGTCCTGCAACACCCCACTCTCCAACCTCTGTCCTCTGCAACAGTCCTTCTGCTCCCAGACTCCAACATCTGCTCTATGTAACAGTCTTTCTGTACCACAGTCTCCAACCTCTGCTCTCTGTAACATTCCTTCTGCACCTCAGTCTCCAAACTCTGCTCTCAGTAACAGTCCTTATACACCTCAGTCTCCAACCTCTGCTCTCCTTAACAGTCCATCTGCACCTCAGTATGACACCTCTGCTCTCTGCATGATCCTTCTGCACCCCAGTCTCCAACCACTGCTCTCTGTAACAGTCCACCTTCACCTCAGTCTCCAACCTCTGGTCTCTGTAAGATTCTTCAAGAACTCAGTCTCCAACCTCTGCTCTCTATAACAGTCCTTCTGCACCCCAGTCTCCAACCTCTCCTCTCTGTAACAGGCCTTCTGCACACCAGTCTCAAAACTCTGCTCTCTGTAACAGGCCTTCTGCACTCAGTCTCCAACGTCTGCTCTCTGCAATGATCCTACTGCGCCTCAGTCTCCAACCTCTGATCTCTGCAACAGTCCTTCTGCAACTCAGTCTCCAACTTCTGTACTCTGTAAGATCCTTCTGCACCCCTGTCTCCTACCTCTGCTTATTTCAACGATCATTCTGCACCGCAGTGTCCAACCTCTGCTCTATGTAACAGGATTTTGCACCTCAGTCTCCAACCTCGGCTCTCTGCAACATTCCTTCTGCAGCCCAGTCTCCATCCTCTGCTGTCTGCAACAGTCCTTCTGCACCCCTGTCTCTAACCTCTGATCTCTGCAACAGTCCCTCTTCACCCCAGTCTCCAAACTCTGCTCTCTATAACAATCCTTCTGCACCTCTGTCTCCAAACTATGTTCTCTGCAACGGTCCTTCTGCACCTCAGTCTCCAACCTCTACTCTCTGTAACAGTCCTTCTGCACTTAACTCTGCAACCTCTGTTCTCTGTAGGATGCTTCTAAAACCCAGTCTAAAAACTCTGCTCTCTGTATCTATCCTTCTGCACCTCAGACTCCAACCTCTGCTCACGGTAACAGTTCATCTGCACCTCAGTCTGACAACTCTGCTCTCTGCACGATCCTTCTGCACCCCAGTCTTTAGGCACTGATCTCTGTAACAGTCCACCTGCACCTCAGTCTCCAACCTCTGCTCTCTGTAAGATCCTTCAGGAACTCAGTCTCCAAACTCTGCTCTCTATAACAGTCCTTCTGCACCCCAGTCTCAAACCTCTCCTCTCTGTAACAGGCCTTCTGCACGAGAGTCTCAAAAATCTGTTCTCTGTAGCAGGCCTTCTGCACCCCAGTCTCAAAACTCTGCTCTCTGCAACGATCCTTCTGCACCCCAGTCTCCAATTTCTGCTCTCTGCAATGATCCTACTGCACCCCAGTCTCCAACCTCTGATCTCTTCAACAGTCCTTTTGCAACTCTGTCTCCAACTTCTGCTCCCTGTAAGATCCTTCTGAACCCCTGTCTCTAAGCTCTGCTTATTGCAACGATCCTTCTGCACCCCAGTGTCCAACCTCTGCTCTATGTAACAAAATTTTGCACCTCAGTCTCCAACCTCTGCTCTCTCTAAGAGTCCTTCTGCAACTCAGTCTCCAACATCTGCTCCCTGCAACATTTTTTTCTGCAGCCCAGTCTCCATCCTCTGCTCTCTGCAATATTCCTTCTGTACCCCAGTCTCCAAACTCTGCTCTCTGTAACAATCCTTCTGCACCTCAGTCTCCAAACTCTGTTCTCTGCAATAGTCCTTCTGCACCTCAGTCTCCAACCTCTACTCTCTGTAACAGTCCTTCTGCACTTCACTCTCCAAACTCTGCTCTCTGTAGGATCCGTCTAATACCCAGTCTCAAACCTCTGCTCTCTGTATCTATTATTCTGCACCTCAGTCTCCAACTTCTGCTCTCTGTTATAGCTTTTCTATACCGCAGTCTCCAAACTCTGGTCTCTGCTACCATCCTTCTGCATGCCAATTTCCAACCACTTCTTTCTGTAACAGTCCTTCTGCACCTCAGTTTCCAAACTCTAATCTCTGTAACAGTCCTTCTACACCTCAGTCTCAAACCCCTGCTCTTTGTAACAGTCCTTCTGCAACTCAGTCTGACACCTCTGCTCTCTGCACGATCATTCTGCACCCCAGTCTCCAAACACTGTTCTCTATAACAGTCCTTCTGAACACCAGTCTCAAAACTCTGCTCTCTGTATCTATCTTTCTGCACCTCAGTCTCCAACCTGTGCTCTTTGTAACATTCCTTCTACACCCCAGTCTCCAACCTCTGCTCTCTGTAACAGTTTTTCTATACCGCAGTCTCCAAACTCTTGTCTTTGTAACGGTCCTTCTGCACCCCAACTTCCAACCTCTGCTTTCTGTAACAGTCCTTCTGCATCTCAGTCTCCAAACTCTGCTCTTTCTAACAGTACTTCTACACCTCAGTCTCCAACCTCTGCTCTCTGAAACAGTCCTTCTGCACCTCAGTCTGACACCTCTCCTCTCTGCATGGTCCTTCTGCACCTCAGTCTCCAACCACTGGTCTCTGTAACAGTCCACCTGCACTTCAGTCTCCAAACTCTTCTCTCCGTAAGATCCTTCAGCAACCCAGTCTCCAAACTCTGCTCTCTATAACAGTCGTTCTGCACCCCAGTCTCCAACCTCTCCTCTCTGTAACAGGCCTTCTGGACACCAGGCTCCCAACTCTGCTCTCTGTAGCAGGCCTTCTGTAACCCTGTCTTCATAATGTGCTCTCTGCAACGATCCTTCTGCACCCCAGTCTCCAACCTCTAATCTCTGCAACAGTCCATCTGCACCTCAGTCTCCAAATTTTGCTCTCTGTAAGATGCTTCTGCACCCCTCTATCCAACCTCTACTCTCTATAACAATCCTTCTGCACCCAGTCTCCAACCTCTGCTCTCTGTAACAGGACTTCCGCACCTCAGTCTCAGACCTCTGCTCTCTGCAACAGTCCTTTTCCACCCTAGTCTAAAACCTCTGCTCTCTACAACAGTCCTTCTGCACACTAGTTACCAACATCTGCTCTCTGCACCAGTCTTTCTGCACTTCAGTCTCTCAACTCTGCTCTCTGTAAGATCCTTCTGCAACTCAGGCTTTAAATTCTGCACTTTGTACCTGTCCTTCTGCACAACAGTCTCCAACTTCTGCTCTCTGTAACAGGACTTCTGCAACCCAGTCTCCTACCTCTGCTCTCTGTAACAGGCTTTCTGCACCCCAGTCTTCAACCTCTTCTCTCTTAAATGATTCTTCTCCAACCCAATCTCCAACACCTGCTGTCTGCAACAGTCGTTTTGAACCCCAGTCTCCAAACTCTGCTCTCTGTAAGATCCATCTGAACCCCAGTCTCCAACCTATGCTCTCTGTAACAGTCCTTCTACACCCAAGTCTCAAAACTCTGCTCTCTGTAACAGTCCTTCTGCACCTCAGTCTCCAACCTCTGCTCTCTGTAACAGTCCTTCTGCACCCCAGTCTCTAAAATCTGCTCTCTGCAACATTCCTTCTGCACCCCAGTCTTCAATATCTGCTCTCTGCCACACTCCTTCTGCACCCAAGTCTCCAAACTCTGCTCTCTGCAAGGATCCTTCTGGACTCCAGTCTCCAACCTCTGATATCTGCAACAGTCCTTCTGTACCTCAGTCTCCAAATTCTGCTCTCTGTAAGATCTTTCTGCAACCCTGCATCCAGCCTTTGCTCTCTGTAACAGTCCTTCTGCACCCCAGTCTCCAACCTCTGCTCTCCGCAAGAGTCATTCTGCACCCCAGTCTCAAAACTCAGCTATCTGCAACAGTCCTTCTGCACCCTAGTTACCAACATCTGCTCTCTACTACAGTACTTCTGTACCCCACTGCTCTCTGTAACAGTCCTCCGTTACTGCAGTATCAAACCTCTGCTCTCTCTAACGGTCTTTCTGCACCCCAGACTCCAATCGCTGCTTTCTGTATCAGTCCTTCCATACCTCAGTTTCCAAGCTCTGCTCTCTGTAAGAGTCCTTCTGCTACTCAGTCTCCAATCTCTGCTCTCTGCAACAGTCCTTCTGCACCTCAGTCTCCAAACTCTGTACTCTGCAACATTACTTCTGCACCTCAGTCTCCAACATATACTCTCTGTATCAGTCTTTCTGCACCTGATTCTTCAACCTCTGCTCTCTGTAGAATCCTTCTCCAACCCAGTCTCTAACCTTTGCTTTCTGTAACCATACTTCTGCACCCCAGTCTCCAAACTCTGTTCTTTCCAAGGATCCTTCTACACCTCTCAAACCTCTGCTCTCTGCAAAGATTCTTCTGAACCACAGTCTCCAACCTCTGCTCTCTGCAACAGTCCTTCTGCACACCAGTCTCCAACATCTGCTCTCTGCAACAGTCCTTCTGCACACCAGTCTCCAACATCTGCTCTCTGCAACACTCCTTAAGCAACTCAGTCTAAAAACTCTGCTCTCTGCAACGATCCTTCTGCACCTCAGTCTACTACCTCTGCTCTCTGTAATACACTTCTGACAACCAGTCTCCAAACTCTGCTCTCTATAAAAGTCCTTATGCAGAATAGTTTCCAAGTTCTGCTCTCTGTAACAGGAATTTTGCAACCCAGTCTCGAACCTCTGCTCTCTGTAACAGGTCTTCAGAACCCCAGTCTCCAACCTCTTCTCTCTGCAATGATTTTTCTCCACGCCAGTATCTAACCTCTGCTCTCTGTAACAGTCCTTCTGCACCTCAGTCTCCAAACTCTGCTCTCTGTAACAGTCCATCTGCACCTCAGTCTCTAAAATCTGCTCTCTGAAACGATCCTTCTGGACCCCAATCTCCAACTTCTGCTCTCTGCAACAGTCCTTCTGCACCACAGTCTCCAGACTCCGCTCTCTGTAAGATCCTTCTGAACTCCAGTTTCCAAACTCTGCTCTCTGTAACATTCCTTCTCCATCCCAGTCTCCAACGTTGGTACTCTGCAACAGTCCTGCTGCTCCCCAGTCTCCGAGATCTGCTCTGTGTAACAGTCCTTCTGTACCGCAGTCTCCAAACTCTGCTCTCCGTAATGGTCCTTCTACACCAGAATTTCCAACCTCTGCTTTTTGTAACAGTAGTGGGCGGCTCCGGGTGGGGACACGGAGCCCCAGGGGGTGAGGCGGGCAGACTCGGTTCTTTATGGCGGGCCTCCAGTCGGTCTCGCGAGAGCACCGGCTCATATCTCCGCTAAGTGGGCGCGGGCGGAGCGGAGGGAGATCCGAGCAGAGGCGGCAAGCGCGAGCAGGCGACTGAGGTGAGCGGTGGAGGGCTAGGCGCGGGGTCGCGGGCTCAGGATCCTGGGGGCTGGGCGGCGGGGCGGAGAGGGCCCTGGCCCGGGGCTGACCGCAGTCGGCGCGGGTGCTGCCCCCTACGTCCCAGCGGTCTGGAGACCCCACGTCCCTTTCGCACCGCTAGAGATTGGGGCGCATCCCTTGCTGTCCTAGCAGGGTCCGTCGTTCTGTTGGGGTCTGCGCGTAGCCCTGTTCTGGAGACCCCTGGTCTACCCTCGCCACCTGTCCCTGCCCCTGTCATGACGGGGTCTGTAAGCGCTTTGCCTGAGAGACCCCCGCCTGCACTCGCCCCCTAGCCGCTCTTAGTGATCTGGGCCAGTCAAGTTGCAGCTGTGGCTCCTCTGAGCATCCATTGGCAAGAGGCCCCTAGGGAGCTAGAGACTGCGCGTGGAGAGAAGTGGTGACTGCTGTCCCCCTGAGCCGCCCCAGCTGTCTGCACTGGCCAAGCAGGCATCTTGTTGGCTTCTGGAGGCACCGTGTGCCCAGAGTCCAGCTCTTTGGGGTAGTGACGGGGATAGTGTGTGTTTAGAGAAGGCAGGATTCACCAGGGGATCAGGGCAGTGAGTTTTCTTGGACACTTCTTACTTTTAGTTTTATTTTTTTGATATTGGAGATTGAACCTAAGAGCGCTTTACCACTAAGCTACATCCCCAGCCATTTTCATTTTTTGAGATAGGGTTTCGCTAAATTGCTGAGGGTCTTGTTAAGTTGCCTAGGCTGGCCTCTGCATTTGCAGTCCTCCAAATGATTGGGATTACAGGCTTGCACCACTTTGCCTGGATCTTGGTCACTTATTTAAATTTTTTCTGCCATTTCTCTTTTGAGGCGGGAAGGGTAGTATGCTCCTGACTCCCATATCAGGGGCTGTCCAGAGGTGTTGGGGGTTCCACCTTCAGGTGGCTGGAAGGTTTTGAGCCTCAGGTGTGTATGGTGTGGATGGAGCAGCCTGGTTCCAGGAAGTTGAAAATACAGTGTTCTTTTCATTTTAGTATATTAATGGGTCAATTCTCAGGGGATGGTGTTTGGAGAAGAGGATGGAAAGTGTGGCTCTGGTCTGAACTTGGAAAATAGATTTGGGCTTGGAGGGTAGAGCCTGTTTCCTGCCTGGGTTTACCAGGCTCACAGCACTGAAAGCGCAGATCGACTCCATTCTCAAGGTTCTTTTAAGTCAGAAACTCGGAGACAAGCTAAGTTATTGTTATTATTTTTTTTCTTCTGGAGACAGGGTCTTGCTTTGTTGTCCAGGCTGGCCTCAAACTTGAGATAGTCCTTCCTCAGTCTCCTAAGTAGCTAAGATTATGAGCACCCAATCAAAAAAAAATGTTTTTAAAGGGGTTTGTGTGTATTTTCATTCTGATACCAAAGGGAAATGAACTAGCACTGCCCCTTCCTAAGGGGAGAAATAGTATGTGCCTGTGGGGGGAGTTCAAGCCTCTTGGCCATAAATGTACGTGGGATGTTCCACACCTTTTGGCTGGTGGCAGCTGGCATGACATGTAGGAAGCACAGGTGTTGAGGAAGCAGTTCTGTACCTTTTTTTTTTTTTTTTTTTTTTTGTGGTACTGGGGCTCATTACCACTGAGCCACTTCACCAGCCCTTTTTATTTTTTATTTTGAGACAGGGTCTTGATAAGTTGCTTAGGGCTTGCTAAGTTGCAGGGGCTGGCTTTGAACTTGTGATGTTCCTGCCTCAGCTTCCCCAGCCTCTGGGATTATAGGTGTGTGCCACCGCACCCAGCCGTTCTGTACTTTTTTTTTTTTTTTTTTTTTTTTAAAGATACCTCCTCTCCCAAGTTTACTGCAGCATTATTTATTGAGGATTTTCTTTTTAATATTTACTTTTTAGTTTTCGGCGGACACAACATCTTTGTTGGTATGTGGTGCTGAGGATTGAACCCGGGCCGCACGCATGCCAGGCGAGCGCGCTACCGCTTGAGCCACATCCCCAGCCCCTGTATCTTTTTTTAAATTATTTTTTCCACAATAGTTTTATTCTATTTATTTATTTTTATGTGGTGCTGAGGATCGAACCTAGGGCCTCACACATGGTAAGTAGGCGCTCTACCACTAAGCTACAACCCCAACCCCAGTCTTGTTCTGTACCTTTCCGAAGCTTCAGTTTCATCATCTGTAAAATTTCTAAGAAGACTGAATACACCAACTTGTTTTGAAGATTGAGCTGTTGTTTTCTAATGTATAAGCAGAGTGCTGGTCAAATGTGAGGTGACGGTTGCACAATCTACCATTTGGGTACATGTGGGATGCCTCCTCTCTGGGACTTGGTTGGAGGGAGTGATGGCACTTACTGCTGTTGCTGTTAATATGAAGTCACACTTGTGTTCCTGTGCCCACCATTGCCTTTATCATGCTGTTGCATGCTTTGTTTCTGATTTCCCATAGGCTACTGGGCTGCTAAGCATCTTCTCTAGAGAGCTGGCTGTCCATTTGTTTTGTTGGCCAGTATTCAAATAGTGACTTGGTGACTGTTTTTTTTCCCCCAGTTCTGAGCATTGAACTCATGGGCTTGTGCATGCGAGGCGAGCACTTTGCTACTGAACTATATCCCCAGCTCTTTTTATTTTGAGACAGGATCTCACTAAATTGCTGAGGCTGGCCTCAGACTTGTGATTCTCCAATCTCAACCTCTTGAGTCATTGAGATTACAGGTATGGCTACTGAGCCTGGGGTTTGCATGCTTTTATGCCTCTTTTCCTCTTGGTAAATTGGTGGCGTGTACTCTCTGTTTCCTTTGAAGAAAGTGGTTGTGGGCTCTGAGAAGGCATTAGGGCTGTCTAGAAGCATTGCTGATGGTGGCATCTGATGATCTGTGGAAAGGCTGACTCTGACTTTTTTTGTTCTCCCAGAAGGAAAGTGACCATGGAAGACCTGGGGGAGAACACCACTGTCTTGTCTACCCTGAGATCTCTGAACAACTTCATTTCTCAGCGAGTAGAGGGAGGATCCGGTCTGGATGTGTCTACCTGTGCCCCAGGTTCTTTGCAGATGCAGTACCAGCAGAGCATGCAGGTGAAAGGCTGGGTGGGGTCTCTGTTAAAGACACCTAGGCTCAGGTGGGGCCTGTTCAAGTTCTACACAATTGAGGTAGGTGAGTATTAGGTAGGCTTAGAGGCCAGTTGTGGTCTTCCAGATCTCATCCTGGGCATTTATCATTTGGGGTGCTAGTTGGAGACCAGGACCTGCCCTGAACTGTCATGGTTAAAGGCCTGCCTCATAAGCACCCCAAGAGTGGACATGTGCATAGCTGTGGGTTCATACTGATATATTCATGGATGCCAAAATGCCAGTCTATTCATTTAATTGAGGACAAAACCCAACTGCGTAGGAGCATGAGTGCCAGAATTATGAGCATACTGTCCCCTTGAAGATGTAACATAGAGAGGCTGTATTGTAAACACAGGCACCTGGTCGCCTAGTCAGCCTAGTGAGAAAGCCAGGGCAATAAGCGGAGGGACTGGATATTCTGTTTTAGCCTATAGGGGGAAATTTGCAGATCCTGTGATTTTTGCAGTTTTCTCTGATTCCAAGTTCTTGAGAATGCTCACTATGGATATAGTTGCAAAGGGTTCAGGTCTCCTGAAGGACTTCAGGCCCTAGAGAATCATGGGCTTAGTCCTATTCTGGGCTGGGACATCTGGGCCCCCAAGGAAAGAAGTGGTGTCTTGGCCTTGCCTGAGCCCTGTCACTGCACCATTGCTGTACCATCCTCCTCTCGGTCTTCTCTGCTTGTGTCTATCTTTCTCTTGTCCACTCTGCATGTGCTCTGGATTCTGTGACCCATGTCAACTGAACCAGGTAAGGCTCATGTACTGATTGGCACAAAGGATGGTGTTTGTGTGGTTTATTCAGTGATGGAATTACTGTTAGTTAGAGCACTGAGCTGCACACTGCTCTTTCTTGGGTCATTATTCTGAGATTAGACCTATTATACTTTTTGTGGTTTAAAAAAAAAAAATTGTGTAACCTGGGAATTGAACTCAGGGAGCACTCTCTCACTGAGCACATCTAGCCCCCTCCAGGCGCCGCCCCCCCCCGCCCCCCCCCCCCCCGTTTTTTAAATTTTGAGACAAGGTCTCACTAAGTTAATGAGGCTGGCCTTGAACTTGGAGGTTCTCTTATCTCAACCTCCTGAGTCACTGGGATTATAGGTGTGTACCACCACTTTTATGAAGAGGCAGTGTTAATAGGTGGTTATTATCTTTGATTTCTGGCAAAATAAATTGGTAACTTTGGTCTTAAAAAATGCTATGATTTTAAAAAGTGGTATAATGTTATTGATGCAAATGTCTGGGAAATTTAGCTTGTCAAAATCCATGGGAAAATGTATGCCAGATATCGAGGCGCACGCCTGTAATCCCAGTGGCTCAGGAGGCTGAGATAGGAGGACCGTGAGTTCAAAGCCAGCTTCACGGTGGCAAGGTGCTTAGCAACTCAGTGAGATCCTGTCTCTAAATAAAATACAAAATAGGGCTGGAGATGTGGCTCAGTGCCTGAGTGCCTCTGAGTTCAATAATCCCTGATATAAAAAAAAAAAAAAGGAAAATCATGGGATTTTTTAATCAGAATTGGACCTTGGAGGTCCCCATTGTTTACTGTTACAGACTTCCTCAGGTAAGGATCAGTGATCAGTCTGTACCCAAGTAAGGTAGGTAGGAATCATGATTACAGACCTGTCTGGGACCTGACTCTGGTCATGTCCTGCCCTGGATGCCAGGCATGGTTCTTTTTCTTCCTTTCAAGGCTCCCTGAGTTGTAGTGAGGGACCTGAGGACAATCTGGGGAATTTGGAGGCAAAGATAGATGGGGTGTCTTGTCTGCCAGGTGCCTGCCCCTCTTTTTAGCCCTTGTTTTAGTTGGGAGTGTTTAGTTGGGAGTGTATTAGAAAACTTCAGTGTTGTTTAAACACAAAGGAAAGTTTTAAGTTGTTCTTGACACATAGCCGGCGGGCAAGTATGGTGCCCTTGGTCCCTGTGTGGTGACATCCCTATAGACGAAGAGATTCTGGCTTTCTGAGACAGAGTTAAGAATGAGAAGGCTAGTGAGTATGAAGAATGAGCTTAGGAACCTCCAAATATCAACAGGTCAGAGTTACAATGAGGTGAAATGTAATAAGAATAAAGAAAGAACCCAGGTGGGAGGGCCAGGGGAGGAGCATTGCTTTAGCCAGGGCCCTCACCCTGTGGGCACTGTTGGCATGGGGCTGGGCACTTTTTTTTTGCAGAACTTTCCTGGGCACTGTCAGATGTTTAGCAACAATCCTGGGCTTCTGCCCTTGTGTATCGGTGGGCAGCAGCACTACTAATTCCATTCTGTAACAATCAGAAGTGTCTCCAGACAGTGCTAAGTGTCCCCTGGGGCAAGTTTGCCCCTGTAGGGGACCATGCTAGCCCAGTGGTTTACAGACTTTAATGTGTATGTGAGCCTCCTGAGAATGTGTCTAGAACTGATTCTGATTCAGCTCAAGGGTCTGTGTAGGTTAAATGTTTGGGAGGTTCCAGGCAGCAAGGCTTTGGTCCCAGTGAAAACAGTGACTCTGAGAGACTGTGGGCATGTCCTCTGGGGCCCTTTGAGGCTTGAATCACCTGCAAGTACTTATCTCTTGTGGGCCTACTTCTAAAGTAGCCCCCAAATTCTGGCCCCATCGTAGACTCTAACCTTCTGGTTACTCAATTGAATGCTAACTTGGTGTTGTTGCAGTGGGATTTCGAAGATCTAATTAATGTTGTCAATCAATCAGTGGACCTTAAGTTGGGGAGGTTCCCTGGGTTTCTGATCTAATCACATGAGCCCCTTAAAAAGATTGAGTCCAGATGTTAGAGTCAGAAGAGTTGGACTCAGTAGGGGAGGGAGTAGGGCATGTGGTGAGGGGGGTGGGCAGCTTCCAGGTACTGACAGATAGCTGAGAAGTGGATCTTGTCTTTCACTGGTGGGCTAGCTAGGGGTTCCTGCCAACTGCCTTAATTTTAGTCTTAAGAGACCTTTATCAGAGAACCCAGCCACATGTCTGCACTTCTGATCTACAGAGCCCACCGCCTGTTAATGAGTGGTGTTTTTAGCTGTCCAGTTTGTGGCAGTTTATTATACAGCTATAGAAAATGAACACACCTTCTTTCCTAGAACAAGCTCACCCAATGTCATCTTAAAATGTGTCTCCTTCTGATTCTCTTAATCTTTCCTTGCTTGTTGCCTCTCACCCACTTCCCACCTGGGGACCAAGACCTTGCTGGAGTGGCACTTGGGGTGCATTGAGCGGAGCAACTTGCCTTGTTTGACGTGGCTGCTGAGGATTTTCTTTATCTTTGGGTACGACCTTCTCAGTTGGAGGAAAGAGCAGAGCAGATCCGTTCGAAGTCCTACCTCATCCAGGTGGAGCGGGAGAAGATGCAGATGGAGCTGAGTCACAAGAGGGCTCGAGTGGAGCTGGAGCGGGCAGCCAACACCAGCGCCAGGAACTACGAGGTGGGTCCAGGTGGGCAGTGTTTGTCCAATCAGCCTCTGGGGACAATAGGCTGGATGCATGCTTACCAGGCTGTAAGAAGTCAGGAACCAGCCAGGGCCAACTGAGGCACTCTGCATGGGGATTGCCAGGTTGTTCCTCTGAGGATACCTATGGTGGGTCCATGTTAGCTGTGCTGGAGAAGGGTGGCTTGATATGGGGAGAGCCACAAAGTGGGAATTCTCTGGCTGTGTTTACTGCTCAGTGAGGCCACAGTGCCAACAAATCTGCTGGGTGTCTTGGTTTCCTCTGTTCTCTGGAGAAATTGGAATGCAGATCTGGCAGATCTACCAAGTGGTGCAGGGGTGACAGGCTTAGAACATTACTGAGTTGCTTGAATTGTCTCACCAGGGTGGTTGTAGGACCTCAGGAAAGTGCCCTACTCTCGCTGCTGTGCTTGCTCTTGGCTTCCCAGGACAGCAGGAAAGTGCAGCCTTGCAACTCCAGGAAGGCTCAGTCCAAGAACCTTCTGTCGGCATCGCTTTGATTAACAGTCCTTTGCCAGGTTTTCACTAAGTGCTGATCAGTTGTGAAAAGGCTGCCAAGATTCAGCCAATGCCACAGACCAGGGAATCTCTCAGGCCTTCCTTCCTTTCTTTTCTGGCCCCCACTTGCCGTGTATACATGTACTCACAGTTTCCTGTCCCTGTGTAGATCTCCTCCAGGGTGTAATGCAAATTGGACTGTTAGAGCCAGGAATGTAGATTCCTGCCTTGGTGTGCTGTCTGGGCTCATGAGCCAAGACTTTGAAGTGCCATTTGTTGAGTGGACAGACAATACCAGGGGCCCTTGGACTGTATGAATATGCAGTGCTAATGGAAATGGTCCTGGCTCTCAGGCAGAAGGATGGGCCCTGGAACTATTGGAGTTTCTCTGGGCAAAATGCCTTGAAGGTAGGGCCTGTGTGCCTGCCCTGGATCTCCAATGTCTGGCACATTTGGTGGTGCCTTGTGAGTACCTAAGAGCATTTGAGTGAGGAGTTGCAGCAGGGTCTGTTAAAGCTCAGGGGCACAGAGTGACAAACTTGGGAACTTGAGAAGCTTTTCATGACCACAGACATGCTGAGGGGCCCCGGGAGCCATGGAAATTAGTCGTTTTCAGATTGTCCCTGGAGTCTTGGCTTCTACATTGTTTTTTCAGGGGCTGCCAGGTTGCTGGTAGGTGAGTGTGGAGGACAGGCACTCCTCTTCCTGAAAATGGTGGTAAGACCTAGGGTCTGAAAGCCTACCTGGGCTCCTCATCTGTGTTTGACTGGCAGAGCAGTAGTGATGTGTGGGAGGGCCCTGGGCTGACAGAGCAGTTTCTTTATTTTGGGGGGCTAGGATCAGGCCCATGTAGAACTCATGTGCTCTACCACTGAGCTATACCTCCAAGTCCCCTAATGGAAGATTCTTATTCTGTCTAGCAAAAGGGTCCCCTGGCTATTTTAGAGGCTGCACTTGAAGTTGCATCCCCTTGAGTCCCCTTGTGGTGGAGATTGGCCGTCTTTCCATAAAGCTTCAGCCCTATGTGTGTGCTTTTATTAAACCTATGTGTGTGCTTTTTGGGCTGGAATGTCCTAGGAAAGGGTGGCATAAGCGTTTACTCTGAGTAGGACCTGGGGGAAGTTCCTGGTGGTCCTAGGAGGGAGCTGGTGCTGGCAGCTTCCTGCTGAATCAGGCTGGTTGAGCTAGAAGGCAGGGTGCTGGGTGGGTGGCACTCACCATCTTTCTTCTTGGGATCTGATTCCTACTATCTGGTCCTTTTTCAGGGTCTGAAGGTGAACCCTTCAGGCCCTCATGAGTTGTCACAGTGGCATGTGTCCTAGTTCTATCCCTTCCTCACCAGCATAAGCAACATGGCCTCCCTGAGGGTAATGATATGTGGTATCTTTGAAGGGCCACGTGATCAGATACACTTGTGGCAGATCTAGCTCCCCTGTAAATGGTTCTGTTTGCAGGCTGACTTCCACCTGTCCCTGCTCCAGTCATTGGCTCGTTGGGAAGTGCAGACTCATTTTAATGATGGCCTGAGTGTAGTTCGACAAGATCTGCTGGTGCTGCAAAAGCTCAGCTTTTTTCCAAGGTCGATTCTGAATTTTACATTTTCCATGCTCCATCTCATCCCTGCTCATCACTGAGCAGTCAGTTTAATGAGTGTGTGGTGTCATCCATGCTGAGTGCCCTCCAAGGGCCCTGGTTTCTTTCAGTGGGAACTGTTATGCTACTGTGGCAGAAGCACTGGCACTGCCATCCCAGTCCCAGGTTTTCACCTGGTTTTGCTGGGGACTTGGCTGATGGTTCTGTCTGGCTATTCTGTGGGCCTGAATGGCCTAAGTCGGGTCTGGAGTGTCCTTGTCCTGATACTCCTTTGGGATTTCAACTCTCTCTGGCCATGATCTTCCTTCTCCATAGCGTGAGGTTGACCGCAACCAGGAGCTCCTGGCGCGTATTCGGCAGCTTCAGGAGCGGGAGGCTGAGGCCGAGGAGAAGATGCAAGAGCAACTGGAGCGCCATAAGCTGTGCAAACAGAGCCTGGACGCTGCCAGCCAGCAGTTGCAGGAAAAGGAGGATGGCCTGGCTACAGCCAGCGAGGTAAGCATGGGCCTGCATGCAGGCCCTGGGGTTTGCGTTCTTGCCTTCAGCCATTTTCCAAGGGAAAAGAACAAGTGACCTCCCAACTTCACCTAGTAGCAAAGAGGCATCCTTTAAACTATGCTCCTCACATGTGCACCTGTAGTTTTTGCATGGTCATAATCAGAGTAAATAAATTAATTTTCCATTCTGTGATTTTCAATTAGTAAGTGGAGCCCTTTTTTGTTCTTTGTAAATATGAATTTTAATGGTTGGCTAATCCATTTTTGTCCTTTTTCCAGTGTTTGGTTTCCTTGTGTTTGCCCCGATAGCTCCCTGACAGGCAGTTTTGTGCATGCACCCTGTTTATTTCTGTTATGTTTTGTTTGGACAGACCCGAGGAATAGGGTGGCAGACCCAGTCATAGCTCTGTGGTGGTTGTTGCTAGTTGCTGGGTTGTGTTGATAACCACCACGGAGTATCTAGTATTGCTGTAGCTTTCACTGTTCGTAGATGGTGGTATATTCTGGAAATACTTTTTTCTTTTTTTCCAGAAGATGTAAGTAGGTGCCTCTGGATTTGCATTTCTTTGATTATCAGCGAAGTCTTTTAGCATCTCTCAGCATCAGAGACTGCCTTTGAACCAGGATGTATATGAACTGTAGTCTCAGGGACAGCTATGTATGTTGTAGAGACAGCCTGAGCGTTAGTGCTGGTGGGTACTGGACTCCTCTGACCTTCCTTGTCCCTCTTCTGTGGTGTTCAAGATCACAGGTGCCGAGAGGAAACAGATGAGAACCGCCTGAGGAGGGGGGAAACACCATGTTGCATCATTGGTATTCTGTCTCCATGTGGCTTTCTCCACTTGATAGATCCTCAGGAGCGGGCTGTAGGTTATTTTTGCCTTGGCAGCACTGGGGAGCATGTTAAGGTTGTTCCCACATCTGTCTTCTGAAGTGAGTGTTGGCAGGAGAGGAGATGTGATCAGCTTCCAGAGAAGCTGGCTCCTGCTTCTGGAGAAGTGGGCTCTCTGTGGGCCCTGGGATCTGCGTTTTGGGCTGTGTCGCTGTTCTGTGGTCAAAGGGAGCTATACATACACTTCAGTGAAGGGTAGAAGAGGTGGTCCTGAGTGGGGCCATGTCCTCAGAGAAGCCCTCTCTCATCACTCAGTTCAAAGTCATAGGTCTTCCCCGTTGACTGCCATCTCCTATCACAGTGCCCCAGTTTATGTTACTTGCCACTCTGAAGTTCTCCGTTTTATCTGTTTACTTGCTGTTGGTCTGACTTTCCCCAGGATGTTTGTCCTCCATCAGGGCAGGCTGGCTCTGGTGTAGTGCTTAGTGCTCAGTGCATGTTTACTGAACTCAGCAGGCCATTGATGGATGTGTGTGTGTGTTTTTAAAATATATATATATATTTAAATATATATATTTAGTTGTTGATGGATCTTTATTTTATTTATATGTGATGCTAAGAATCAAACCCAGTGCCTCACACATGCTAGGCAAGCACTCTACAATGGAGCCACAACACCAGCCCAGTGGATGTGTTTTTAATATCTCCATTTCTTTTTTCTTTTTCTTTCTTTTTTTGGTATGGGGGTTTAACCTTAGGGCATCCCTAGCTCTTTTTATTTTTTATTTTGAGACTGGGTCTCACTTGTTTAGGGCCTTGCTAAATTGCTGAGGCTGGCCTTGAACTTTTGATCCTTCTGTCTCAGCTTCCTGAGTTGCTCTGATTATAGGCGTGAGCCACCATGCCTGGCACCTCTGTTGTTTTTTGAGTCCCACTGTGGTGCTCACTCTTGTGATAAAGTGAACCATACAGATTGTTGAGTATGAGGTGCCCCATGTGTGTCCCCTAGAGGGTCATGCTTTGAATAGCACCAGTGTGTTTCCCTGGGTCCTGGGTTGGGTACAGTTCTCAGGAAAAAGAAAGGAGTGCTGTGGCTTCTCTGCAGAGGATGCCACCTCGGGAGACCCCTTGCCCCCTACAGTTCTACCCAGTGTGACTTACTGTGGTGAGGTTGCTGGACCCACTGTCTTGCCCTCTGTGTGGGCTCCCTAGGGTGGAATTTAGGCTGTGTTAGTTTGCATGACAAGGAACAGGGCTGGTTTTTTGTGTTGGCTTGACCAGCATGCTCTTTCCCTCAGGAAGGGGTTGGTGGTGGATGAGGTGATGTCAGAGCAAAGAGTGGTGGTTCCTTCACATGCCTATTCTGTGGTGTCAGGTGGACTTGTCCCTCCTGGAAGCTGCTGGATGGGCCCTGCTGGTTTTGCTCTGGGACTGTCTCTTTCTGAGTACTGTAGCCAACCCAGCTGGTTCTAAACCACCTTGCTGGCCTGGGAGTGCTGCATCCTTACTGATGGTTGGAATTGTGGTGTGAGGATGGGTAGAGGAAGAATTCTGGGTTGAGAGCATAATGAGAGCCAAAGAGTGGAGGGAAGGCTAAGGTGGATGCATGGTGTAGGGACACTGTGGGCCTAGGATAAGGGGTATAGAGGCCACCAGGCCTGAGAGGCTAGGCCCATTCTGGCTAGTGGCAGCTTTGCTCTGGGAGTCCCAGGACTAGCTTTCCTCGAGGGCCTGGTTGTAACCCAGATCTGTCTGTCAGCTTGTGGGGACTATGACCCAGGGTTCTGGCCTGCAATACTTCTGAGAGTGTCTGTCTCATTTACCCAGGTGTAGGCTCCGCAGGGGTGGGCTCTGTTCCCACCCCATGGTAACAGGCAGGAAGTGATGGCTCTTCCTTTCACTGTAACTTGCCGGGAAGTTACGTTTGCATCCATGAGCCACCTGGAATCCCCTCTCCTTTCAGACCATCAATGTGTTAAAGGGTCGTGTCTCAGAGCTGCAATGGAGTTTGATGGACCAGGAGGTGCAGGTGAAGCGCTTGGAGTCTGAGAAGCAGGAGCTGAAGGAGCAGCTTGAACTGCAGCTCAGGTGAGGGAAAAGGAGCTTGGGGATGCGGGGCTTTGCCTCTGTGTCTGTGCCAGGCCCTGGATGCTTTTCTCACCGCAGGCTGCAGGAGGGACTGACACAAGGCCTCTGAAACTGGGATTCTGAGTGCTAGGATAGGGGGTGTTTTAAATGTTTTTGAGCCAGGATGAGGGCAGCAGCTCCTCCTTCTCAGGGTGGCACACCTTTTCAGAGCAGGCTTCCAGAGAAGATCTTATGCTGAGCTAGGTTTTGAAGAACATGCAAGACGTCCCTTGAGTTTGTGTGGGCTGTTGATGGGAAAGGACATTTTAGGTTTGGGGGACATGGTAAGCAAGATAGATGTGGGAAAATCTAGAGGATGGTGTGGTCAGGAGGCTTTGGGTTCTCTCCTGAGGAGTTGACCCTTCCCTTACCAGCTGTAATCTGAGTTTTTTGCTTCTTGGGGAAAGGGGTGATCAGGTCTGAGTGGGTCCTTTCTGTGGTTGCATCAGGTCTGGTGATCACTGGTGGAGGGTGAGCAGTGTGTGGAGAACTGTGGGGTGCTGTCAGTGGCCGATGTTCATCCACGGCAGCACCATCCAGATGAGAGCCACTGCAGGGGCTACTCCAGGACCTGGGTGTACCCTTGTAGTGGCCTTGTTTGTGCCAGGAGCTTAGGCTGAGAGTATTCTTAAGGTGTTCCTTCATGTCATGCACTCTTCTCTGAACAGGAAATGTCAGGAAGTTAATCAGAAAATTCAGGAACTTCAGGCTAGCCAAGAAGCAAGAACAGACCAAGAACAGAAGATTAAGGTGGGTTGCTCTGTGTCAACCTTGTGTGTGTCCTGCAGGCATCTCAGGGGTGGTCTTAGCCCTTCTGCCTCCCACTATTTGCAGGCCTTTCTGAGCTGAAGATGCCCTCAGTGGATGTTAGCCACTGTCCTATCTTCTAGGTACTGTGCTGGCTGCCAGGAGGCCAAGGTGAGTGAAATAACCATTTCTTTGTTTGTATGTGGTGCTGAGGATCGAACCCGGGTCGCACGCATACCAGGCGAGCGCGCTACCTCTTGAGCCACATCCCCAGCCCTGAAATAACCATTTCTGCTCCCAGGAAGCTTGTGTCCTAGTGAAGAAAGGCCCACTAGAAACACAAGGAAAAAGTGACATTGGAGATGGTACAAAGTAGACCTACAAAAGTTGAAACCCTGCCCATAGTCACATACTGGAGAGTCACTGAAATGGGTCCTCAAGCCAGGTCCATCTGATGGGAGCTCAGGCCACATGTTTCACTGTGGAGGGTGTTGCCAGAAAGATGATGCCTTGAGATCCCTTCCATGGCCTCTTGTTGCCTTTGGAGTAACAACCAGGCCCTTCAGGAGACCCGTGGCCATGGCACCCTACAGCTTTCCACTGTGCCTGCTTGGGCAGGTTGTGCGCTTTGCTCCTGCTCTCCTTGGCTGCCAGCCTGCTTGGCACCCCCACTTGCCCCCCACAACTCACCTTCTTGGTTAGCTTCTCCTGAACCTTGTCCTTCCCTCTATGACCCTTAGCCCACCTCTCAGTCTTTGCTTGCCTGATTTGTATTCTGTGTCACTCTGCCTCTGCCTCTTGACTTAGCCCCTTACAGAGCTGGACTCTGTGACACTTATTATTATTTTTTTTTGTCGGTGTAGGAGGGATTGAACTCAGGCACTTGACCACTGAGCCACATCCCCTGCCCTATTTTGTATTTTATTTAGAGACAGGGTCTTACTGAGTTGCTTAGCACCTCACTAAATTGCTGAGGCTGGCTTTGAACTTGCAGTCATCCTGCCTTAGCCTCGTGAGCAGCTGGGATTATAGGCATGCACCGCTGTGCTTGGCTTTAGTGGCACTTATTGATAGACCAATTTGGATATTGTTTGTACTCAGCCTGTTTGGTGATTGTCACTAAATGCCAGTGTGCTTCTGTTGAGTCCTAAGGTGACAGACGTTGCAAAGAAGTCTGTTCTTGCAGTTGAAATGGACTCAGTTGCTGCAGGAGTGCTGCTGGTGCAGAAGTGACTTCATGTAATGAGAACGTTATGTCCTTGCTGAGTGTCTTTGGTCCAGGTGTGCCAGTGGTTCCTTCTGGATAAATAAGTCTGGGAGGAACCAGATGGATGGATGCATTTATGTGGTGTGGATGGATGCTGGCACAAATGGGCAGGGCTAGAGGTGGCTGAAGAGGACACAGCCAGAATCACATCAGGTGCAATCTCAGGAGGGATCTGGGGTTGGGGCCTAATCCAGGGAGATTGCCGAGGTTCTGGTACTGTTATAACTTAGCAGAGGAACTTTGTGGTTCCTATGAGTAGACTTTATTTTTTAGAAAAGTTTTAGGTTCACAGCCAAATGGAAGAGAATATAAGAGGATTTCCAGACCCCTTGTCTCCCACCATCATCTCCCCGCAGTTAGCACCCGCTTCAAAGTGGATCATTACCACAGTTGACTAAGCCGCATTGACTCCTCATCACCTACTCCACAGGCTACACTGGAGTTCACCCTTGGGGGCCACATTCTGAACAGATGCACCCTGACATGTGTCCCCCATTGTAGTGTCTTGCAGCCCTCCGAGCACCACTTGCTTTTCCTCCTCCCCCTGAGGACCACTGCTATCTCACTGCCCCATCCTTCTCTTCTCTCCAGAGTGTCCTGCAGGCGGAAGCCACCACATGTGCCTTTTCAGACTGGCTTCTCACTTAGCTGAGACTTGCGTTTCCTAGGTGTCCCCTGGCTGCTCACTCTTCTTTCCTTTCTTCCTCTCTGCCTGCCTCTGTCAGGACCTGGAGCAGAAACTGTGTCTGCAGGAGCAGGATGCTGCCATGGTGCGGAGCATGAAGTCTGAGCTGCTGCGGCTTCCCAGGATGGAGCGGGAGCTAAAGCGGCTGCGGGAAGACAATGCACACCTGCGGTGAGGAGCTGGGATGAGGCCCAGCTGCTTCCAGATGTGACTGGGGTTCATGGGGTGGGTTTGTCCCCTGTATATGTGGCTGTGGGAGTGACAGTTTCTGGCCTTGCAGGGAGATGAGGGAGACCAACGGGCTGCTCACAGAGGAGCTGGAGGGACTTCAGAGGAGGCTGGGCCGCCAGGAGAAGATGCAGGAAACTCTGGTTGACTTAGAACTGGAGAAGGAGGTAAGGGTTCAAGTGGGCAAGCCATGCCTATGGGACTGTCCTTAGCCCTCTCCAGAGGACTCTGGCCATTTCCATCTTGTGCAATAGCTGGTTACCTGTAATGTACTTATTGTCATGGCAGTGTGGTAGGAAGAACAATGGCCCTCAAGGGGTCCATGTCTTAATTCCAGAACCTATGAATGCATGTGACAAGGTTGAATCTGCTAATCAGCTGGCCTGCAGTGGGGGAGGATCCTGGTTGTCAGGTGGGCTGCATGGTCTAAGGAAGTAGGAGAGGAAGACCTGCCTGCCATTGCCAGCTGTGAGGGTAAAGGCAACAGGTGTGGGCAGCCCTAGAAGCTGGAAAAGACAATAGATGGATTCTCTTGGGAGCCCCTAGAAGGAATGCAGCTGGCCCACACATGAATTTTAGCTCAGTGAGAACTAAGTGGGATTTTAGGCTTAAGTATTGTAGGAAACTATGTTGAAACCACTGAGTTTATGCAGTTTAACTCAAGGCTATAGAGGACTGGCACAGAGGGTGTGCCAGCAAGGAAATGGCACACGGTGCCTACATGTGAGGACGTGATGGAGAGCCATGCTGGGTGTTTTCTTCTGATCTGTCATTGTAACTTACCAGTGACGCTGTGTGGGAAAATGCCATTGCTGTACAGTATTGGAAAGTCACCTTGTGGTTGGAGGAGGAAATGGAGGGTCAGTGTCCAGTGAGTTTGGACCAGAGCTAAGGATTCCTGGCTCCTGCCTGGAGTTTTTGTCCTTTTTACTGCTTCTCCTGAGTCACTCTGTTGCTGTTCTACCCTGGTTTGTCTGACATGCTCCACGCCACTGTTCCAACCATCTTAACCATCTTTGGCCGCCCTGAATTACACTGGCTACTTCCTGACCTGGGAGCACTCTTTGTCCTTTTTTGGAGCTTCAAGACAGCTCAGAGCCATTTGGGGCCACGGAGCCCTCTGAGCAGCTGCTGCGGCTGTTTGCCATCAGTGGGGCCTTCCAGGGCAGCTCCTCCTCAGAGGTAGCTTCTGTAGGAGTGTATTGGAAAGACAACTGTCAGCCAATTGCTCTTCTCTTTTTTCTCCGGACATAGTTATTTTTGAAATTGTTTTAAGATTTCGGGGTTTAGAATTACATTGCTTGTAGTTTGAAGTCCTGCTGTGGATGCTTGCTGGCTCTTTGACTCTGGGCCAGTTCCTTAACCTGTTTGTCTCTTCATCTGCAGAGTGAGGAATAGTGACAGTGTCTGCCTCATGTCAAGTGTTCAGAGCAGGGCCTGGTGCATAGTAACTTGACCAGCACTGGCTGTAGGAAAGTTAATAACCAAGCATGTGCTTGGTACATAGAGGAGATCTGGAAATACTCGAATGAATGGTTTGTAGTAGCACTCAGCTGGTTATGGGAGGAGGTGACAGGAGGTCAAATCCAAGTGGTTCTTCCTTCAATTGCTTCAATTCCAGAAGGGCAACTTTCTGGGCTTTGGGCCAGCATTGAACAGGCGCATTCTCTTGGGGCTTGCTGGTCCTAGTCTGCCATAGGATTGGGGAAAATTTGTCTGTTAGACTGAGTCCATCTGTCTGGGGCTTGGCATCCTGAGAGGTACTTGGGAGAGGGGAGAGGTGAGTCCTTAGGGTTCAGCTGCCCAGATCTGCACCCTGGGCATAAGAGACTGCAAAACCTTTGCACCCTCATGTTCCTTGTAGCTTGCTGGATTCACACTTGGATATACAGGTCCAGGAAGGAATGAGCTGTATGCCGCATAGCTTCAACAGCTGGGAATAATACCTGATTGCTTTGGTGCATCCTTGGAGCAGCCACACATCTGAGCTCAGAGATAAGGGGCAGATCCTTCCCTAAGATTGGGGGCTTAGTGTCTGTGTCATAGTGTTTTTGTGCCAGTTGTCTGACACATGGTGATAGGAGACCTGCCTATACTGTTTTTCAGAGGCTGCTGGCGAAGCTGCAAAGCTGGGAGAATCTGGACCACACCATGGGCTTAGACCTCAGGTAGGTGGGCGCTGTCCCCCATCCCTACCTCTCTGGGTAGTTGGCTTCTGTATTGACAAGGCAGCCCTGCCTCTTTGTTCAGAGTCCTTTCCAAATAGGGGTAGGAGCTTTGGACTCACCCTGCCTGTGTTTAGTGAGGCATTTCACAGTGGTAGGGAAAGGGAACTGATGGACTCTTCTTGTCTAAGTCTCAGTAATGCCTTCATTGAAAACCAGATGTCCTTGAGCAGAGCAGGGGCAACTGTCCGATTGCCTTGCATTGTCAGACTTTGTTAGAGGACTCTGTACATGCCCAGGAAGTAATTGCTTTGGGAGAAATAATTTCTTTTGTGTGATTGTAACCTGAGAGGTTGGGGATGAAGTGGATTTAGGGTTAAGCCATGATAGTGGATGTTGTCCTACTCGGGCCCCTGGAGCAGCCTCTGTAACTTGTCTGTGCCAAGCTCATTGCCAGTGGGTGGGTGGAGGGATTCAGAATGGGCTGCATGTTGGAGCTGCTGGCCATCATGTTCTGACACATACAAAGGGCAGAGCTGTTCCTGTTACCAGTCCCATCTGTCTTCTGTCCCGTCTTTCTGGGTACCACTGCTCATCTGATACAGCACTGGCTTTGTGGTCCTCTGCCTGTTAGCTGCTGTGGCCCTCTGCAGATTGATTGCCTCCCAGCCTTGGTCCAGCTCCCCCTTCTCAGTTCTCAATGTGTTCTAAGTCTCAGGGAGAGTGTGGATTGATCCTTTTGAATGAGTCATTGGACCCCAGAACACAGGCCTGTGAAGTTTAAGGAGCCGTTTGTTTTATTTGCTCAGGGGATTGTAAAACTTGCAGTTTCCTGGTGTCTTTCCTGCTGCTCTGGGAAAGTGAGGACTGAGACTTACTGAGCTGTCCTTTGCTATAATTATACATCGACTGCTGGCTCTGGAATCTGCCACCTTCTGATTGGCAATGTTGGCTTCAGTTCTGTTCCTTGACAATGCCTCTTGATTTTCTTTTTGTCTTGAGAAGTCACAGAGGACAGACCAGGCTGCTGTTTCCTCTTGAACTCCACCTGCAGAATCTGGGCTCATGGAGAGCTGGCCCAGCAGGGCTGATGCTGTTTGTTTCCTCCTGTTCTCTGAACTTGCTAGGTATCCAAATGGGTCTTGGAGCTTCTCTGATCACCCGACACATCTCCATTTCTTACATTTCTTGTAAGGGAGATAAGAAGCCCCTTGTGCCTGATTGGCTCTGTTGGAGAGGTCTGCCAGCAGCTTCTAGCATCAGTCAGATACGTAGAACTGATGTGTCTGGCTGCCATTCTGACCAGAATGGCACCAACTTCTCTGTCCAGATTGGAATGTCCAGCTGCTCCTTGAACCATTTGGACCCATCCCTTCTGTCTGGGGACCCTGTTTTGTGGCTGGCATGAGGGCGGGCTGGTTCTTGGGAGGCCACATGCTATGTGTGTTGTTCTTCCTATTGTCCCAAGTCCCTGGCGGTGGTGCCTGTTGCCATCCTGGGGCTGGGCAGGAAGAAGGAGTGGGCACTGCGGGCACTGTGTGTCCCCATCTAGGGCAAGTGGATCTGACCTTTGCCCCTTAGCTAGTGAGACCCTTACCAGGGGCCACACCACTCTAGGCCCCTCTTATCATGGCTGAAAATGAGCACAGTATTTCTCCCACTCAGTGCTTGTGAAGTAGAGCCAAATCGCATCCCTAGGACATGCCTCAAGGTGTTACTGTCCTTTTGGAAGGCAGAGGGGTGCCATCCTTACTGTGGTGGACCCTTGGGCTCCTGAGGTTCCCTTGCTGGGGGACATCTGTGAAGGGCAGGTCTTTCTCCTGCTTCATGTGTTGTGCCTGGTTCTCTTTGGGCTGTTGTGGGGGCCTGGTATCTTGGAAGCCTCTGTGCTACTTGCTTACATTCCTGCCCCCCCCACCCCCCCACTGCCACCCAGCTGTCTGAGCACCCACCTTCTTGGGGCAGGCTTTGAGCTCAGGTGATTTGAGGGCCATGGTTATGCTTGTCCTGTAGGTCTGGCATACAGATCAGCTGCATTAGATGAGGCCCTTCATCAGAGTCACCTAGAGCTTGGGCCCTGGGGTGCAATTCAGTGTCAGAAAGGTGCCGTTAGCATGCATGAGGTGTTGGGATTGATCCTCAGCACCAAAAAAGAAGAGAATAATTTCTCCACTTAAACTGGATGTGGTGATGAATACCTGTAGTCTATTACTCGAGAGGCTAAGGCAGCAGGATCTCTTGAACCCCTGAGTTTGAGGCCAGCCTGGGCAGCATAGTGAGACCCTGTGTTAAAAAAAAAAATCATCTGGAGTTTGGAGAAAGTAGATTCCTGGGCTAAGCTCAGATCTAGTAGGTCAGCATCCCCAAAGGCTGGACTTAATATTGGGGTGACCTTGAGAACTGCCATGATGAGGATTTTGGCTTTTTTTCTTTTCTGGGGAAGCAGGTTTTGGGCAGTAATTAGGGCTTTCTTTGTAGGGTGGGTGATTCGGCAGAGCTTTGTACTTCCTGAGATTGAAGCTGGTGTCGGGAATGGGCACCAGGGGAGCAGGGAACAGTTGAAGCCCAGTGCTCTGACTTGGGGTCTTTGCAGGAGCAGTTGCATATTTGCATGTTTACACATTTGTGCAAAGACACACGACTCAGTACCAGTTTAGGGACCCACCACTTGAAATCCATCCAGGGACCTGAGATGGTCAGCCAGCTGTCACTGAGGAAGACTGTGTGGGAGTGGGTTTTGGTCTCTGACATTTAGGCTGAGGCTCTGCCATGATTTTGGGGCGTGTTTGTCGCTGGCTCTATGGGTTCCAGCCACCACTAGGTGGCACTACCCCCTTGGTGATCTGACTTTCCTCTCCGAGCCTTGTGGGTACCCTTTGCAGCCTGTCCTTGGGCCATTTGCCCTCCTATACAGACTTTTTCATTAATACCAGGGGTCTGACTGACCAGGGTGCAAGGATTCTTTTGTCCCAGTTTCTGCCATTTCTGGGGTGCGTTGAGGGGGCAGGCAGCAGCTCTCCCCTGTCAAGTGCCTGCCATGTCCTTGATGAGTCTCTCTAGGGGTCTTGAGCCCTCTGGGGTCTGTGTGCTTCTGGTGCTGAAAGCAGGTACTATCAGTGTGGGTGCTCTTCTGAAAACTGAGGTCTGGCTTTCCTGAGATTGTCAGGGGATGTGTGGCTTTAGACTCTGGCTTAACATCAAGTTCTCTATAATGTGACAGTGATCACCTTCCCAGTTTGGGATTTTTTATGTCTGAGAAGGCCAGGGCTGGGACTGGGGCTGTAGCTCAGTGACAGCGCTTGCCTTGCATGTGTGAGGCACTGGGGTTGTCAATCCTTAGCACCACATAAAAATAAATAAAGGCATGCTGTCTATCTACAACTACAAAAATATAATAAAATGAAATAAAGTAAGATAAATAAAGCCCAGAGATATTAGGAGAGATGGTTGGGTGAGTTGGATGAGTTGGCTGGGGTGGGTCTTTTGGCACAAACCATGAGGAAGACACTTTGGGCTGAGGTACTGTGTCTGTCATATGAGGATGTATCCAGTGCACAGGATCACATGGGCTAGGTGCAGATTAGGCTTCCTGAGAGTCCCAGGGAGGGAGGAAATGGCAATGTGTGTGTGATGCTGTGGCATGGGGTGACAGGGACCTGTGACCCAGCAGGGATGGAGAGCATTGGTGCTAGGAAGCATGTAAGCATGATATCCTCATCCTGAGGGGCTTTGAGAGTTTACTGAAGGATTCAGCACAGTGTGGGGTGGCGACATGATGAACTTGGTCTTTCAAGAGCTCTGTCTGTCTAGGGAATGACTTGAAGTACGGAAAGTGCACAGTTGGAGGCGGTGGTGACCAGGAAGGACTGCCTGGGGCCCTGATGGAATCGTAGAGACGGGCTGGTAGGAAAGATAGAGTGGAGTCCATCCTAGGAACCCAAGGGTGCTACTTTTTAGAAAATGATTTGAATAAGATTAATTAATAAATTATTTTAATAGAAAAATCCTATTGACACATTTCAAGATGAACAGAAGTATTTGTGAAAATTTAACAATTATGATTGAAACTCTCAGCCAGCTAGGAAAAGAAGGGAAATTCCATAAGCAGATAAAAGCCATTTGTGAAAAACAACAATGAATATAATATTGAAAGACTGACCACTGCCCTGACATGGGGACGAGGCAGAGCTGTCATTGTACTGAATGTCCTCGCTGTGCAATCAGGTAAGAGAAAGAAAAGGTTAGACAAGCTGGATAGAACAAATGAAACTGTCTCCATTTGGAGACAACATAATTATTTATGTCAGAAGTCTTGAGGAGTGAATAAAAAAGTATCTAGGGCCAGGCAGAGGGAGGCTGAGGCAGGAGGGTTGCAAGTTCAAGGCCATTCTCAGCAATTTAGTGAGACCATTTCTCAAACAAACAAACATACAAACAAAAACTCTGGAGGTTCAGCTCAGAGGTAAAAGCACCCCTGGGTTCAATCTCCTGTATTACTCCTGCCCCTCAAAAAAGTACCTGGACCAATTAGAGAGGTTAAGAGGGTCATAGAATGCAGGAACAATATACAAAAATAGATTATATTTCTGTGTACTAGCAGCAAACCATTAGAAATACTGTTTGTGTTGTACTGTTTACAATAACATCAGAACCCAGTGGTGCATGCCTATAATCTCAGCTACTCCAGAGGCTGAGGCAAGAGGATCACAGTTTTGAGGCCAGCCTAGGCAATGTAGCAAGACCCTGTATTTAAAAAAAAGAGTGAGGGGTAGAGGGGGGCACTGCGGTTGTAGCTCAGTGGTAGAGCACTTGCCTAGCATGTAGAAGGCCCAGGGTTCCATCCTCAGCACTGCAAAACAAACAATCTACATGTAAAATACTTAGGGATAAATTTAACAAAGTGTTTAAGATCTGCACTCTGGAACCCATAAGATGCAGCTGACAGTAATTAAAGATGACCTAATAATATAGGGAAATGGAGAGAAACCATAAGAGGAAAAAATAAACTCCCTGTGCTCTCAGCACAGCACTCCGATACCAGCTGTGGTTTTCCACACAGCAAGCTGTCCTCCATGGACACCAGTGAGTGGCTGCAGTTCAGTTCAGACACTGTCTACTTGGAGTTAGTGTCAGATTCCCCCAGGTAAAAGGCTAAGGAACCTTCAGTTGTGCAGCTGTCTGGAAGCTCTGTGGTTTTTGGGGGGCCTTCCTCTGTAGGCATAATCGATGGCATCATTGACCATTGTGGCCAGCTACCTCCTGCTGCTCTCTCCTTTGTGGAGGGTGAGTGCCAGCTTGACATCCTGCCTTGCTCTATCTTTTTCTTTTTTTTTTAAGAGAGAGTGAGAGAGGAGAGAGAGAGAGAGAATTTTTTAATATTTATTTTTTAGTTTTCGGCGGACACAACATCTTTGTTTGTATGTGGTGCTGAGGATCGAACCCGGGCCGCACGCATGCCAGGCGAGTGTGCTACCACTTGAGCCACATCCCCAGCCCCTGCCTTGCTCTTTCTGGTGAAGTGCCTCATCCTGAAGTTTCCTAGGGCAGCCCGTGGCCAGCTGTCTCATTAGCATACAAAGGACCATTATCCCTCTGGAGATTTCAAGGGTTTTAGGAACTTAAGTCAGGAGACAGTGAGAAAGACCAAATATGTTCCACAGCATCATGGAGTGATCATGTTTGTATTAGAAGAGCCAATATTGTTAAGATGGAAGTTCTCTTGAATTAATCCTTGTATTCAGCACAGTCTCAATAAACTGATTTCTAAAATTCATATCAAAACATTCAGGACCTAGACTAGCTGTAACAATTTCAAAAAAAGGTAGAGGGCTTATATTGGCCAATTTCAAGGCTAGCTATAAATGTAGTGTGTTAAAAGAGTATCGTATTGGTAACTCAGTGGAACAGAGTGGAAAATTCAGAAATAATTCTAGAATGCAGTATCAGTAGATTTTTGTGGAAATTGTAAAAAAAATTTAGTGGGAGGTGCCAGGCTCTGGTGCACACCTGTAATCACAGTGACTGAGGAGGCTGAGGCAGGAGGATTGTGTGTTCAAAGCCAGCTTCAGCAACTTAGTGAGGCCGTAAGCAACTCAGTGAGACCAGTCTCTAAATAAAATACAAAAAAGGACTGGGGGTGTGGCTTAGTGGTTAGGTGCCCATGGGTTCCATCCCTGGTTCAAAAAAAAAAAAAAGAATTTTGTGGGAGAACAATAATCTTTTCAACAAATGGTTGTAGAACAATAGTGTGTCTGTGGTGTGAGCCTGAACACTCACCTCACACTGAACACAGGATTTAACTCAAAGTGGGCCACATACCTATGCATTAAAGCTAGAACTTCTGTATTTGGCAAAGAGTTCTTAGGACATACAGAGCATGAATTATACATGAAAAAATTCGATAAATTAGACTTCATTAAAATTTAAAAACCTCTCAAAACACACAAGAAAGTAAAAAAAGCAGATCATGGACTAGGAGAAAATATTTGTAATACGTGTACCCAACAGAAGACTTGTATCCAGAACATACAAATATTACTTATGAATCTATAAGATGACCAGATTAAAAAGGGCCAAAGAGTTTGAACAGATGCTTTACATGAGAAGATATATGCATGGTAAATAAGGACAGTGAGAAGACGCTCAGCATCATTTGTCATTAGGGGAATACAAATTACTCATGTTGAAATACCACTACGTACCCAACAGTCTGCCCAAAAATAGAAACACTGGCCCTCCCAGCTGTCGGTAGCGATGGGGAACAACCAGACCTTGTAAACATTGCTTTTGGAACTAGGAGATGGTACAACCATTTTGGAAATGTTTTGGGAGCATTTTTACAATTAGAACATGACCCAGTGATTTTACTTTTAGATATTTACCCAAAAGAAATGAAAGCATGACTTCGCGAAGGCTTGTACAAGGATGTCCTAGGAGCTTTGTCCTGCCTGTCGGTAGGAGAGAGGAGAGTGTACCATGGGCTGCCCACACAGTGGAAGGCCACCCAACAGTGAGGAGTGCAGAAGCATGTGTGAGCCTCTGGCTGATAGAAGGAACTTCAGCTTGGACTGTACGACTGCATTTACTTGTAGTGTTAGAAAGGGCAACGCTGACCTGTAGTGACCGGAAGCAGGCCAGATTTCTCTTGAGAGCACAGGGAGTCTTAGGGTGCTGGGAATACTCTAGCGTGAGGGAGGTGCTGCCTGCATGGGCATGTGCAAGTCAGGACTTGCGGTGCTGCAGCTTTAAAATGGGTATAAGAGAGGCCTTGAAGAAGCTGATTTGTATGTTGGAAAGCCTTTGGGGATTACTTGGACTGGACTGGAGAGAAGATGGAGCTGCTGTTTAGAGTCAGCCTTGTTTTGGGAAGGAGTCTGTCCCTTAGCTTGTTGAAGGCCATGGCAGCCTGAACCTCCTGGGCTGCTTTTAGTGCCAGGCTTCCTCAGTCTGTCTGGGTCTTTGGGGCTTAGGGCACTAGTGCTGTGGAAGTGGCATTGGATGAGTAGTGGCAATGTGGAGTCCAGGCGTCGGCTGCAGAAAGGCAATTTTGCATGATTGCCTAAAATCAAAAACAGTCATGTGGCAAATGTGAGTGGCTAAAATGAGTAGTATGGCGTGGTCTTCATCCGTCACCTCCACCAGGGGAGCTCATCCTGGGGTGGCTGTCCTTGCCAGCTTCCTAGCCCTGGGACATTGTGTTCTAATGTTCACGGATGCCAATCACACAACAGTAGAAGGGACAGTTTCCCTGTCCATCTTTCCAGGTAATGCCTGATAACTTTCTCATCTGTCTTTCTAGAAGCATGCGAAGGTGCAGCTTGCTGTTTGTGCATTTCTTTTTAGGTGGGGCTTTTTCTGTTTTGTTGTGCATCTGTTTTTCACCTAGTTTTTGTATTTTGGTGCCTGCAGTGAGGAGCTACCCAGGATTCCATAGTATGAATGGACTCTTATTACCTTCAGTCCTCTGTTGAGGAGACAGTAAGGTTGTTTCCAGTTTTTCCCCAATCAGCAGCGCTGTGTTGGTTGGATGAATTCTTAAAAGCAGAATTTTTAGTTCAAAACATATGCACATTTGAAATTGATAGCTCGTGCCAAATTGCCCTTCAAAACTGCTGTACATTTCAATCATCATATGTGAGTCTCATTGCTTAATTGGGGTAATGTGCTTTGGAAGGTTGTAGCAGATTCGGAGCAAGTCACAACAAAGTGAGATGAGCAGGCATCTTCAGTGGCTTGGCTTTTTAAAAAATTGATTTAGCGATTCTTATTGAGAGAAGAGCCTTATTAAATAGGCATGGAGTGGGGCTGGGGATGTGGCTCAAGTGGTAGCGCGCTTGCCTGGCATGTGTGCGATGCTGGGTTCCATCCTCAGCACCACATACAAATAAAGATGTTGTGTCTGCAGAAAAGCTAAAAAAAATAAATATTAAAAAAAAAATTCTCTCTCTCTCTCTTAAAAAAAAAAAAGGGCTGGGGATGTGGCTCAAGCAGTAGAGTGCTCGCCTGGCATGCATGCAGCCTGGGTTCAATCCTCAGCACCACATACAAACAAAGATGTTGTGTCCGCCGAAAATTAAAAAAAAAAATATTAAAATTCTCTCTCTCTCTTTCAAAAAAAAAGGGCATGGAGCGAGCGTCGGGTCCCTTTGTAGTCAAGTCTCTGCTTTACAGAGAGAACAATTTGCCTGTGGCCAAGATACCTCTGTGGTTTGGCTCCTGGCCCTGTCCCTTTGTGCCTGAGCCTGGCCTTTTTTCAGATCTGCTGGTGGGCATCATACCTGTTAGGTGCATGGGGCTTGCTGGGAACCCAGGAGGGTGTGGAGGTTGATGGTGTAGGGGGATGGAGAGCAGGAGGTCTATGTCAGCTCTGAAGCCTGGCAGCTGTGACCACCTGAAACTGCTGACCCGTCACCAGGAGTCAGTGGAGAACCTCCAAGTGCTGACCTGGACATTTTCCCAAAACATTTGTAGCCTGGCCAGATGTCAGGTTTTGGGGACCTGCTTCCCTGATGTGCGAGACCAATTAGAAGGACAGCAAGGGGGAGTGCGTGGTCTCCTTCTAAGGAAGGAGCTAATTGACCCGCCGGGATGCTGTCGTTACCCTGATTTGTGTGTTCATGGTACATAATTACCAGGGCTTTGGGTTGATTAGTGCAAGGAGCTCTGTTGGTGCTTGGGAAGGTGGGTGAGCTGTCAGGTGTCTTGGCCCTTTGTCACTGGTCTTGGCTTGGTTTTCTTTGAGGCTCAGAATCAGAAAAAGAGGAAAGAAACATTCGACTCCTGGGTGCTTGTGGCCCTTTCCCCTGCTTTTCTTTTGGGCTCTCTCTTCTTAAAGTTAAGAGTCCTTAACTGTGAGCTTTTCCTGTCAAGCCCACAAAATAGTGAGGGAGGGACCTTCAGGCCCCTTGTCTGTAATGGGCTCATCCCCACACCCAGGAGCCCCAGAACTGAGGGCCTCTTGAGCTAGTTGACAGCTCCTCACAGGCTCAGGCACCTTAAAGGTCAGCCTGTTCTCCTGTGGTAGAACTGGTTGCTTGCTGCTTTCTGTTTGGTTGGCTTTCTTTAAGTGCTGTCCTTTTAGCTGTTTGGGATTGAAAGGTAGGCCTTGTCTTCTGAGCCTTGGTGTGTGCATACAGCAGGCATTCACTGGTGTTGGGAGAGGGAGAGGGGTGTTCATATGTTAGGCGTGGTACAGGCTGGAACCCTCATCTCCCAGTGGGAAGCAGAGCAAGGGAGCCCCAGGGAGGCAGCCCATCTGCTTCTTTGCCCCTTGTGAAGTTTGGGTGCCTGTTCTCGTGACATTGGTGGCCACCCTGATGTGCTGATGGCTTCAAGAGGAGAAAGACAGGCCATGGCTATTTTATTCAGGTTAAGTTGGGCAGGCTGGGATGGGGCTGTCCCCTCTGCTTGTACTACACCCTGAACAGATGTGGTGGCAGGGTGGAACATAGAAGAGAAGCTTTCCAGGAGAGACGCCTCCTGTGGCCCAGACAGTTGTGCACTCTGCAGGGCGAGTTTCTGACCTGGAATTGCTTTATACTTCTTGTTTTGTTCCTGGTGCCCTAAGCTCTTTCTGGGGCTTTCCTCCACATTTCGAAGATAGGGCTCTTCTACTGTGTCTCCTTTTAAATTGAGATAATAAAATCTAAAGCCAGATGGTAAAAGGATTTAGCTCTTGGAGGCTGTGATGATTCCCAGGGGATTGTATTGGAGGTACAGTGGCATTTCAGGTGTCCAGGTTCGCTTTGCCTCAGCAGGCCTGCTGGGTCCTGCCACTTGTTGGCTCTTCCTTGTCAGCTGCAGGGTCCTAAGACTTCTCTCTGCCCCAGGAAAACACGGAGAGCCTTGGAACCCAGCATGAGAAAGGGTCAGTTCATTCAGAGAAGCTGTGTGTGGGGGGTGGTGGTGGTGGTGGTTGCAGTTGACAGAAAGTTGAAGCCAGCTGAGCACAAGCTGTGCCCAGGTAGCTTCCAGATGACATGTGGCCTTTAGAGGGCCAGTGTCTTAGGCCTGGCTTTCCCCTTAAGCCTTGAGGCTGTGAGGGTCACCCTGGATCACAGGGCCCTGAGCCATGGTGTCTTTCCTCACAACATGCCATCACTTGCATCAGAAACTACAAGTCCTGCTCTTGCCGTCCTGCCTGTCCCAGCTTCCCATGCTGTCCTGCCTGGCCAGAGCACATGTTCCCTTGCTGTTGAACCTCCCAGACCTGGTGCCCAGGTCCCCTGCCTCCTGAGCCCTGCATTGTTCTGCCTGGGAATCAAGTTCTGGTCCTTCTGAGACAGGTGGGAGGTGTAGCAGGGGTTGGAGGGTGGCTGGCCACTGTGTACACTGTGGAAAGCTGGTGCTGTGGAGCAGGCTGTCCTTCAAGAAGAGTCTGTTGTTCAGACATATCGGGGAGTAGGTTTGTACTAACAGCTGTGAAATGAAATGATTATTTAAATGGCAGGCACAGGGCTGTCTGAGAGGTTGCAGGGCATTGGTGGTCTTTCTTGTTCTCTACATTTTCCTTTGTGATGTTTCCATTGGATCTGGGTGCAGAGCTCTGAGCTGCCCCTGAAGCCCGAGTTCCCATGTACATTTTGAACACCTGCAAAATGCCTTGTTCTGCATAAGCTCTGCAGCCTGAAATGCTGCTGGTATCTTAGGAAGGAAGTCTAGGCCTTCTGTGTGTAGGCTCTTGCCAGACAGTGGGGCCTGCTGAGGCCATGGAGCTCTTATCTGATGAGGATCCCTGAGGGATGAAAAGGAGGAGGATGAGGTGAATGAGGTACCTGACTACAGGGATGGTGGGAAACAGCATGGGCAGGTGTGGAGTGATTTGGGTGGAATAGGGTGCTGTCCACGGGTCAGGTCAGTGGCGCTGAGTCAGCATCATGCATGACCTGAGTGAAGCTTTACTCTCATTGAGACCTTCTGCTTCCCATCATGCTGACCAGCGGGAACATTGAGATATACAGAGGCTTTGAAGGCTTTGTTGTCAGTGACCATAGTGGAGTTCTCTGTCTTATTCTTCCTAGTGCCATTGGACTCTGGTTTAAAGTACTTTGCATTCCTGAGGAGGTCAAGCCATACTGTGTTGGGTTCTTTTTATGGCCTGGATGTGTCTATGTGTAGATCACTTGCTTTAGTGAGCTTTCTCTCATTGTAACAAATACCTGAGATAATCAACCTACCAAGAGAAAAGGTTTATCTTGGTTCATAGTTTTATAGGTTCCAGTCTCCAATAATTGGCCCTGTTGTTTTGGGCCTGAGGCGAGGCAGCACATCATGGTGGGAGCCTGTGATGGAGTGAAACCACTTATGTCATTGCCTAGAAGCAAAGGAGAGGAAAAGGAAGAGACTAAGATCCTACAGTCCTCTTCAAGAGCATGCTCCCAGTGCGCTAAGGACCTCCTAATGGACCCTGCCTCTAAAGGTTCCACACCCCTGCATGTAGTGCCACACTGAGGTCCATGCCCTTAACAGAGCTCTTTCAGGGGACATTTAAGATCCAAACTATAGCACTGCCCTTCCTTGTATCTGCATTGAGTTCTTTTTTGGGCCTGGATATATGTCTGTATAGGTAGCCATGCATTCATCTTGGCATTGTGGACTCAGGATGTGGGGGTCCTTGGGGTGGCACTCTCAAATTGCCACTTGTGATGATTTCTGGTGCATCTGTAGAGGCACAGATGTGGCATGACCCTTCCTCCCCACTTTCTGCTGGCCATGCTATGGATAGTACCCGGGGCCTGTGCATGCAAGGCAAGTGCTTGATCACTGGGCTGCACCCCATCCCTAGAGGCATGCTTTCTGAGGCACTGAGACAGAGGTACCCAGATTGAACTGAGCCTACCCTCCCTTCTGGGGCCTTTGTGGGGTAGTTCTGACAGGCTCTTTGTCATAATAACTCAGATGGCACCCAGACAGAACTGAACCAAAATTGCACTTCACCCACATGGACAAGGATGTGGTGCTGTGGACAAGTGCAAATTCCTGTTGAAGAAGAAAAGAGGGGCTAATTCAGTGGTCCCAGAAGACCTGAGAACACAGGGGTCTGTAGCAGACCTCTTGTGTTGTGTTCTGTGCTGTTTCTGCCTTGACTTTTGCTGCCTGTGCTCCCTGTCCTTGCAGAGGATGCTCTAGTCTAAAGGAAGACTGTGCCTGAAAAGCCACCTAACTCACAGTCTGTGGAGGTCAGGTTCATGGTGTGTGCATTGATTACCATTTTCAGTGCCAGTGTGTGATGTGGCAGGTTCGTGGGGTAAGTCCTGTAGCCTCAGCACTGTGGGACCGGGTCTGGAAGGCACAGTTGCCTTCAGGTCTGGACCCCTTCGTTCAGGTTCTTGCCCAGCATGATGTTGGGATGTGTGCAGATGAGTGGTGGGTTAGCTTGGGTCTTCTGTTGAGAGACAGGGCTGCAGATGAAGAGGCCATCCTGCAGGACCAGGACTCAGGAGCAGGAAGTCCTGGGAGGTCCTGCAGCCTGTGGTGTATCTAGAAGATGGATTGAGAACTTTTTTGATTATTGTGCAGATTTTGTTTTCTTTCGGGAGTAGAGTCTCCCAACTTTGGGGATACTGTTTTGACACAGATCTCTTCTTAGGTGTTCTGTGAGGAGTCTTAGTTGAGAGGGAAGTGTGTTGGGGTACCATCAAGCTGATACCGTACAGGTGTGCTCTGGCCCAGAGGGATGCTGCAGGGAGGAATGTGGAGGGAAGACCTGTCTCTTGTCTTCAACTTGCACACACCACAGTGTATCTGTCCTTAGTCTGTGCGCACTGGCATCCTATGGTCTCTCTGTTCTCCTGGTGGCTGGGGTATTGGAGCAGTTACTCTGTTACTTGGAGTTAGAGAGGGGCAAGAGCCTGGAGGGAGCCAGAGGGTCTGACAGACAGGTGGTCATGAGAGCCTGTGACTGTCAGCCTTGCTGCGAATGTCATACAGTGGGCAAGAGGGAAATCCTCTGTGGCGGGGTGAGTCAGTGTCTGCCTCGTGGACAGTGGCTATCTTACAGCCTGGGAGAAGGCCCAGCATTTGTGGCCTGCACTCTGGACCCAGGGGGAAGTACTCATGGATGTTGAAAGTACCTTGGTTGCTCTTGGGCCTTCTGGAAAGCATATATGTGTCCTGCTATTTGGGGACAGCAGAGTGTCTGGTATTTATTTGCTCAGTAATAGGAGTGATGGGAGGCCTGTGAAGGAGCTGGGGTTGGCGAGAGCAGATACCCTGGGCAGACTTGGAGGGTTTGTTGTGGGAGTGTGCTTTGGGCCTGAGGAGAGGCCTTGACTTACCTGCCTCTGGCTTGGGTTCTGGTTTCTGGACTGTAGGAGGAAGATGGCATCTAAGCATGTGGCATGCGTCAGGTGTCTACAGAGTGATTGGTAGGTGGTGGCTGTTGTGTTTGTTGGTGACTGTCTCCTGTTGGGGTGAGAATAGCCCTGGCAGCAAGGTGCCCTGGGGACATTCCTGAACCCAGCACCTCAGAAAGTCTCTATATCTCCTTGAATGGACTTTCTTTGTGCATATGTTCAGTCTGAAGAGGAATCTCCTTCCCTGTCCTGCTATTTACCTGCATTGTTGAAAATGAGAGATGCCAAAGGTCAGGGTGGACCAGGTAGAGTGAGTGGGCCAAAGCGGGGGCTATAACTGTGACTTTGGAGGTTAAGCAGGAGGGGCTGAGACCCTGAATGGTGTCTGTGTCCATCTAGCACCTGAGTCTGTTAACCTCCTGGGGAAACTTGGCATGCTGACATCCAGCTCCTCTGGGGCTCTAGGGTGAATTTGAGGGGCAACCTCTTGCATTTATGTATGTACCTGAGACTTGGTGAACACTTCCCACTGTCTACTGCTACCAGAGGTGGAGAGGTTCCTGCAGGCACAAGGGAGCCCCAGAGTGCCTGTGGAATTACCAGGCTGGATCCTGTCTGCCTCAGGCTCTCCACTTCCCTGCCAGGTCCTCCTGTGCGGATCCTGTTCCCACACACAGGTGCTAGTATGGTGGGGGTGGGTGTCTGTGGGGACAGTGGGGTTTGCCTTCAGATTGATGGTCAGGATTGCATCGTGATGTCTCACATGATGCTTGACCTTCTTTTGTCCATAATAGAGTGTTTCTTGAGATCCAGGATGCAGCAGGCCTTGTCCTAGATGCTGGAGATGCAGCTGCAAGTCAGGGTTTGTTTCTGAGCAAATATCAGTTGGTGCCTCCCAGTAGGGGTGATGTTTGAATGCCAGGTGGGCGTTACAGGCAGGGTAAGTGGCTTAAGAGACTTGTATGTTTGGGAAATGTTATGTAGTTCCAAATGGTTGTAACCACAGTGCATGTGGGGGTGTATAAGCAGCTCAGGAAGCAGGCAGGGATCCATCAGGAAGGTACTGTGGGTGGTGCAGGGAGTTCAGACAAGTGCAGATGATGGGGATTGACAGAAGGTTCTGGCCAGGGAATCTCATGCATGATGTTTGGACAGAGGCCCTTCCCTGGCTTCTCAGAGTGAGACCTTGCTGCTTGTCAAGGCCCTGTTTTGGATGTCCTAGGTTGTTTGACTCACTACAGATGCAGCAGTCCTGTGGCCATGGGAAGACAGGTAGTGCAGTCAGAGGGCTTGGTGGCAAGAGCAGTGTGTTAGTCGGTGGTGGTGAGGCCTGAAGAGTCGAGGTGGGGCTGTTCCGGGCTTTTTGTACTTCTGCATGATTCTGACGCTGACTGTCTTATTTCTTCTCCTGCTCCCTCGTGACCACAGATTCTGTTGGTAGCGCTGTGATTTTGGAAACCTCACTTATTTTCCTATTTTTTGAGCATTTGTTTGGGTTCCTGCCACTTGCCAGGCTTTGGGCAGCCCTGGGGATGTGGTCATGAGCACAGCATGGTCCCACATAGCAGGAGAAATAGCTTTTCTAAGTGCCAAGAATGAGGGGGCTCCTCTTGAGGCACATGAGTGGAGGAAACTGCAGGAGAGCTTACTTGGTTGGGGATAAACCAAGCGAGATCTGTTGTGTCTTTGCTAGGTTTGACGTTGGTGGGATTGGAGACCAGGCATTTTCTCTGGTCTGGAAGCAGGTGTTTTACAGAACACTCACGTGGTGTTCACTTGCCAGCAGATGAGCACTGTTCCCAGTGGTGGTTGCTCTAGAGAAATGTTGTGTAGCCCATTTCTAATTAGTGTCTACTTGCTTGATGGACTAGGCGGGGCCAGCTCTGATACCTCTACTTGACAGGGGAGGAACCAGAGGTTCTGAAAGGGACCAACTGGCCCAAGGTCATCCAAGTGACTCTGTTGCACCCTTGCTGGGTTGCTTGGCTGGTTTGGAGCATGGTGGGCTCTGCCCTCAGTAACCTCCATCCATCTGCTGGCTGCATGGTGCTGTGCAGCTGGTCCTGTGTCTTTGTGGCTGATCAGCCCAAAGCTGGCATGTTCAGACTCCTGCTGGGGGCCGCCCATTCAGTTAGCCTGAGCAGAACTCAGCTCACTGTGGCAGGAAGCCCACCAGCTGATGGCAGCTCTCGAAGACCTGCGGGCTCAGCAGCACCTTGGCAGGGAGGGCCTGCCAGCCTACGGCAGGGCTGGCCCACCAGCCTTCACTTGGAGGTGAGGGCCTCCCGGCAGGGCCTGGGCTTGTACCTCTGTGCAGGAGGCTGCACGGTCGAGCAAGAGTCAGTACTCGGGAGAGGAAGCGTTTAACTTCCGAGGCAGCAACACAATACTGTCTTGTTCGCAGAGGCGGCTGAGGTTGAAGATTAGCAATTAATTTTTTATTATGTGCACACTCCTCTTCAGTTCCATGGAATCAACAGCCCTCCCACAAGCAAGGAGGGGCAGGCTTCCACCTCGGTTAATTTTTCAGTGAGCTTCTGTATGTCTGCCTCTGAGCTGATAGGAATTGTTTACGAGTCTATGTGGAAGACATTTAGACACACAATTCTCTGTATTCCCATTTGCCCCTTCTAGTTTTTACTTTTTTTGTATTGCTAGAGTTTATTGCACTTTGGTCTCAGGAGTATTTTGTCTTTTATTGGGATTGCAATTACAAAATGCAGGTATCAACCATCTTTTAGAATAGACAAGTCGTAGCATGTTTGTTTCAGAGTAGTTTCCTGTGAATCAAAGCTTCTCTCCCCCCTTTTTTTTATTGCCTTAAAAGAAAATTAGAGTTAAGAAGGGAGTCACTGGTAGCTATTGCTTGTATTTCTTACTGTTGGGGTATTTTTATTGTTTACTGCAGCTTAGCTGCAATGATGTAGATATCCCAGTAGGGGTTGCTACTAAGTCATCTGCAAATGACCAAAGCTTGCTTGATTCTTTGGGTACAAAGACTTCATGATAGAAGATGTACTTTCCCTTGTTTCATCCATTTAGTAGATTTGGTTTTCTTTTTGTATTTTTGTAACTTAACAGTTGGTAGCTGTGATGGGATGGGTTTAGGGCAGAAGCTGGCGAGTTTTTGTCTATCAGACTAGTTTTCAAGATTGTGTGGAAATAGAATCTCTACAGCTCTGCACTTGTAGTACAAATGGGACCACCAGCCGTCCTTCTTTTCCCAACTAATGACTTTTGCCTGGGAGGCGGGACTTCAGGCACTGAAACTCGGTGGCCTAGGACAAAACAGGATCATTGGTTTTCCTAGTTTGAAAGCCACAGTAGAGAGTGTGTGAATGGATGTGGCTGTAAAATTTTATGTTTTTGCTTGCTGGGGATTGAACCCATGTGTGCTTTACCATTGAACTATATTCCCAGCTCTGTTTTAAATTTTTTTTTTTTTTTTTTTGGGTACTTGGGATTGAGTTTAGGGACAGTTGACCACTGAGCCACATCTTTGTGTTTTGTTTAGAGACAGGGTCTCACTGAGTTGCTTAGCACCTCCCTGTTGTTGAGGCTGCCTTTGAATTAGCGATGCTTCTTTCTTAGTCCCCCGAGCTGCGGAGATTATAGGCATGTGCCACTGCACCCTGCACTTTTTAAAAAAATTTTGAGACAGGTTCTCACTAAGTTGTTCAGACTTACTTTGAACCTCCTGCCTCAGCTTCCTGAGTAACTGACTTTACAGGTATGGCTGTGTGCCTAGTACTAAAACTTTATTTTCAAAACAGTGGGGACTGGAGGTATAGCTCCGTGGTAGAGTGCTTTCCTATCATGTGCAAGACCCTGGATTTGATCCCCAGTACTGCAAAATAAGGAAAACTAGAACTCAAAATAGTCCATGGGAAGGTATGGCCTGAGGGCCCGAGCCTGCTGATTTTTTTTCTTTCATTCTCTTGGCTGGGGAGAATCTGCTGTCAGGGTATGTCCTTGCCTGAGAGTAGATTCAGAGGGGTCCAGTGTTGGGGGTGGGGGGGCACTAGCCCCTAGCACCTGCTCTGGCTGGAATCTTGACCTGCAGCAGAAGTCTCATGCAGGGACCTGGAGTTATCTGAACACCAGTTATTTGTCACCTTTCCATGAAGAATTCTGAAGGGCAAAACCCTTGTCCAGACTTGAGTCAGGCTTATTTCTGTCATGTCTTTTTCTGATAGCTAAGTTCTTAGGAATTGGTCTGATGACCAAATTCATTCTATTCAACAAATATTTGTTGAGAGCTTACAGTGTGATGTGGAGTTTGAGATGCAATAGAGAAGAGGAATTTGTGGTTCCTACATTGGCAGCCCATGCAGCACTGCGATGCCGGGCTCTAGGAGCTGAGAGTGGGAGGCCCTTGAGGGCTCTGGGCCTGGAGAGCCCTCTGGGAAGGAGAAGTTTCTCCTAAGAGGGGGTGGGCTCTTGGAGCTGGGGTGTGGAGTGTCTGTCTCACGCCAGTGGGTTGACAGTGGGTCTCTGGGGTGCATGTCCAGTTGTGAGCAGGGGCTGGCCGGGAGCTCCTGCTGCTGTTGGTGAGACTCTTCCCCACATGCTGGGCAGATGGTCCTGGGTCTCTTCTGGAGGGTGCAAGCCATACCATTTCCCCGTCTCTTCCTTGCAGGCCACCTAAGCTCTGTGGCTAAGGGTTGGGGAGAGGAGTTCCAGTCTTCCTGTCTCTCCTGGGTGAATGATGAGCTTCACATTTGTCTGTACAGTAAGAATTGCTTTTGTTTCCATCAAAAACATGAACCACTGTTTGCAGCGTTTCCATTTACTGACAACCCTTGCCAAATTAATTTTATTTAATTATCTCCCAGGGCTAAGCTTGAATACATTTTGTGTTAAATTCAGTTTTTCCCTTTTCTAAACGAAATGGACTTAATATCCTTGTTAAAATCTGATTAAAACTAAAATTGAGTTTTTTGAAGTCTGATTATCCCATGAAATGGAATTTTTAAACCTAATTATGGGTGGATTTGCATATACTTTTCAGCACCATTGAAAAGAGAGTTGAAATAAATTTATTAATGACATCCTTTTCTCCTGTTTCCTTGGGGCATGACGTTAGTTGGGAGCACGAGGGAGGCTGGGAGAAAGACTGCTTTTCTCCCCACCCTTCCTTGGGAAGAATTGTTTTTAAACTTGATTCCTGGAGAATCATTTCCTGAAGAGGTTGAGCTTGTTTTCTCTCTCTTGGCTGCTCTGCCCGTTGATGGTGTCTCTGGACTCTTTCCTGCTTCCCTGTGTTGAGAGCTTTAATTAAGGAGAGAAAAGGTACCTGATCTCTAGAGCCTCTCTCCAGCCCCAGATTGGGACTATAATTAACACCCTGCCTCTACCCTCATTCTGGATCACATTTGGATTATTAAATAAGACTGAGCTCATTCCTGTGCCATTGTGTGTGATGAACATGGGATTTCCAGGGTCACAGATGGTTATTTGCTGTGTCACATTTGGAGTCATAGCGCCTGCTCTGCTTTCCTATTGCTAAGTTAGGAGCAGATGGCGCAGCTTTACCTGCCCTCAGTTTGTCCCTTGCTGTGGTTCTTTTGTCTGGAATTATGTGGAGACGGGATCTTGGTGCATGTCCTCATCCAGGTGCTCGGTGTTTCCTACAGCACCTGCCAGTGTGGCCGCCTGGACCCATGCTTTCTCCTCCTCACAATGAGTGGATGTACCATCATATTTTAATTCCTTCTTTTGCTCTTCTGATAAAGCTTCTGTGAACATTTATGTACATGTCCTTGTACACGTTTTCCTATCTTTCAAAAGTCACCTAGGAGCGGGACTCCTGGGTGATTTGGTCATTGTATTTTAACTGTGGTAGAAGTTGCCTAACCCTTTTCCAGAGTGACTGTGCTCTTCTGTCTTCCGCCAGCGCCTATGAGTCCATGGTCCCCACCCTGGGCCTGTCCTCTCCCGTCTTCAGCTGTTCTGTGGGAGGGAGGTGTGTTGCACTGTGGTGTTTCTCCTGGGCCCTGTGACTGGTGGTGCCGGTCATCTGAGTGTTCTATGACATCTTGCGTCTTTGGGGATATGGCTTCCAGAGGCTTTGGCCTGTGTCTGGTTGGTGGTGGTGCAGTACATTCCTGAATGGTGGCTCCTGTCTGGGGTGTGGGGAGCGCTTTCTCTTAGGCTGCAGCTTGCCTTTTCATTTGCTTAGTGTCTTTTGAAGAGTAAAAGGTTTTAATTTCATTCAGTTGGATGTATCAGCTCATTTCTTTTATGGTTTCTGCTTTTTGTGTCTGTTAAACTCAAGCTTCTAGAGGCTTTCTAGGTTTAGCTTTTATGTTTGTTTTGAGTTAATTTTTGTGTGCAATGTGATGACAGTTGAGGGTCACTTTTTTCAATCCAGATGTCTATTACCTCTTTGAATTATGCTACCTGATAGAAGCTAGTGAGCCACATGTCCGTGGGTCTGTCAGCAACCTATTCTTTCTATTGGTCCTCGTGTCTGTCCTTTGCTGGGTCTTGTCATAACTGTAACTTAATAGTAATTTAAAAAATAAGCATGTTAACTTTTGGAGGAAGCCCCCCACCTTTTTTTCTTCTCTGTAAAAATGGTTTTTGTGTTGTGTGTGATGGCGTACACTTGCAATCCCAGTGGCTCAGGAGGCTGAGGCAGGAGGATTGCAGGTTCAGAGCCAGCCTCAGCAATTTAGCAAGGCCCTTAGCAAGTTTGCAAAAACCTGTCTCAAAATCTAAAGGGCTGGGGATGTGTCTCAATGGTAAAGCCCCAGGGTTCAATCTCTAGTACCCATCCCCCTCCCCCCAAAATTGATTTTGGCCATTTTAGGGATTTTTGCATTTTCATATAAATCATCTTTTTAAAAAATTATTTATTTTAATTAGCTATGTATGACAGAATGCATTTTGATTCATTGTACATAATTGGAACACAACTTTTCATTTCTCAGGTTGTACACTATGTGTGCAGTTATACATGTACCTAGGGTAGAGATGTTGATCTCATTCCACTATCTTTTCTGCCCCCATGCCACCTCCTCTCCCCTTTGCCTAATCAAAGTTCCTCCATTTTTTCCATGCCACCCCCCATTTTGGATCAGCATTCACCTTATCAGAGAGAATATTTAACTTTTGGTTTGTTGGGATTGGCTTACTTCGCTTAGCATGATATTCTCCAACTCCATCCATTTACCCACAAATGCCATAATTTTATTCTCTTAATTTAATGCTGAATAATATTGTGTATATATTCCACATTTTCTTTATCCATTCATCTATTGAAGAGCATCTAGGTTGGTTCCACAGTTTAGCTATTGTGAATTGAGCTGCTATAAACATTGATCTGGTTGCGTTACTATAGTATGCTGATTTTAAGTCCTTTAAGTGTAGACCGAGGAATGGGATAGCTGGGTCAAATGGTGGTTTCATTCCAAGTTTTCTAAGGAATATCCATACTGCTTTCCAGAGTTGCACCAATCTGCAGTCCCACCAACCAAGTTGAGGGTACCTTTTCCCCTACATCCTTGCCAACACTTATTATTGTTTGTATTCTTTTTATTTTATTTTATTTTTTGGTTGTTGTTTGTATTCTTAATGACTATCATTCTGACTGGCATGAGATGAAATCTTAGAGTAGTTTTGATTTGCTTTTCTCTAATTACTAGAGATGTTGAACATTTTTTCATATATTTATTGATTGAATGTATATCTTCTTTTGAGAAGTGTCTGTTCAGCTCCTAAGCCCATTTATTTTTTTAAATTTATTTTTATTTATTTTTTATTGGTTATTCAAAACATTACAAAGATTGCAGAATCACATTGGTTACACATCCACATTTTTACATAATGCCATAATAGTAACTGTTGTATTCTGCTACCTTTCCTATCCTCTGCTATCCCCCCTTCCCTCCCGTCCCATCTTCTCTCTCTACCCCATCTACTATAATTCATTTCTCTCCTTGTTTATTTTCCCATTCCCCTCACAACCTCTTATATGTAATTTTGTATAACAATGAGGATCTCCTTCCATTTCCATGCAATTTCCCTTTTCTCTCCCTTTCCCTCCCACCTCATGACTCTATTTAATGTTAATCAGGTTTTTCTCCTGCTCTCCCTCCCTGCTCTGTTCTTGGTTGCTCTCATTATATCAAAGAAGACATTTGGCATTTGTTTTTTAGGGATTGGCTAGCTTCACTTAGCATAATCTGCTCTAAAGCCATCCATTTCCCTGCGAATTCCATGATTTTATAATTTTTTAGTGCTGCGTAGTACTCCATTGTGTATAAATGCCACATTTTTTTAATCCATTCATCTATTGAAGGGCATTGGGGTTGGTTCCACAGTCTAGCTATTGTGAATTGTGCTGCCTAAGCCCATTTATTGATTGGGTTGTTTGTTTGGTGTTAAGTTTTTTGAGTTCTTTATATATTCTGGAGATTAGTGCTCTATCTTTTTTTTTTTTTACCATTTTAACCATTTTTTAAAATTTATATATGACATTGGAATACATTACACATCTAGAGCCCAATTTTTCATATCTCTGGTTGTATACAAAGTATATTCACACCAAGTCATGTCTTCATATGTGTACTTTGTATAATAATGATCATCACATTCCACCATCATTTCTAACCCCATGCCCCCTCCCTTCCCCTCCAGCCCCTCTGCCCTATTTAGAGTTTGTTTATTTCTCCCATGCTCCCTTTCCCTATCCCACTATGAATCAGCCTCCTTATGTTAAAGAAAATATTCGGCATTTGGTTTTGGCGAGGATGTGGGGAAAAAGGTACACTCATGCACTGCTGGTGGGATTGCAAATTGGTGCAGCCAATATGGAAAGCAGTATAAAGATTTCTTGGAAAATTGGGAATGGAACCACCATTTGACCCAGCTATCCCTCTCCTCGGACTATACCAAAGGACTTAAAAACAGCATACTACAGGGACACAGCTACATCAATGTTTATAGCAGCACAATTCACAATAACTAAACTGTGGAGCCAATCTAGATGCCCTTCAATAGATGAGTGGATAAAAAAAATGTGGCATATATATACAATGGAATATTACTCAGCAATAAAAGAATAAAATAATGGTATTTGCAGGTAAATGGATGGAGTTAGAGAAGATTAATGCTCCATCTGATGTGCGTGTGGTAAAAATTTGCTCCCAAAATGTAGACTCTCTCTTCACCTCATTGATTATTTCTTTTGCTGAGAAGAAGCTTTTCAGTTTGAGTCCATCCCATTTATTATTTCTTGATTTTATTTCTTGTACTTTAGGAGTCTTGTTAAGAAATTCGGGGCCTAATCTAACATGATGAAGATTTAGGCTTACTTTTTCCTCTATTAGGTGCAGGGTCTCTGGTCTTAATTCCCAGATCCTTGATCCACTTTGAGTTGAATTTTCTGCATGGTGAGAGATAGGGGTTTAGTTTCATTTTGCTGCATATGGATTTCTAGTTCTCCCAGCACCATTTGTTGAAGAGGCTGTATTTTCTCCTATGTATGTTTTTGGCAACTTTGTCTAGTATGAGATAACTGTATTTATGTGGGTTTGTATCTGTGTCTTTTGTTCTGCACCATTGGTATACATATCTATTTTGGTGTCAATACCATGCTGTTTTTGCTACTATAGCTTTGTAGTATAGTTTAAGGCCTAGAATTGTGATGCCTCCTGCTTCACTCTTCTTGCTAAGTATTGCTTTGGCTATTCTGGATCTCTTATTTTTCCAAATGAATCTCATGATTGCTTTTTCTATTTTTTAAAGAATGACATTGGGATTTTAATTGGAATCATATTGAATCTGTATAGTGCTTTGGGTAGTGTGGCCATTTTGACAATATTAATTTTGCTTATTCAAAAGCATGGGAGATCTTTACATCTTCTAAAATCTTCTTCAGTTTCTTTAGTGTTATGTAGTTTTCATTGTAGAGGTCTTTCACCTCTTTTGTTAAGTTGATTTCCAAGAATTTTTTTTTTGAGGCTATTGTGAATGGGGTATATTTCCTAATTTCTCTTTCTGAGAATTCATCACTGATGTATAGAAATACCTTTGATTTATGGGTATTGATTTCATATCCTGCTACTTTGCTGAATTAATTTATAAATCAGTTTTTAATATTTTTTTCTGCATGTTTTTTTCTTGCCCTGTGTACTCATCAAGACCTCAGTAGAAGGGCTGGGCTATAACTCAGTAGACAGCAACACTTTGCACACACAAGGCCCTGGGTTTGATCTCCAGCTCCACAGGAAAAAAGGCCTCCAGTGCAGTTTTAACCAGAAGTGGTGAGAATGGTGCTTTTTGTTTTGTCAGGGAAATGCTTAGTTTTTTTTTTTTTTAAATCAAGTATGATGTTAGTTGCAGAGTTCTGATAGATGTTCTTTTTCAGATTGAAGATGATGCCTTCCTCATTTTTTTTTTACTATGGTAAAATTTACATATAACAAAATATACTGTTTTAACCATTTTTACGTTTAGTGGCATTAAGAACATTCACATTGGGCTGGGGATGTGGCTCAAGCGGTAGCGCGCTCGCCTGGCATGCATGCGGCCCGGGTTCGATTCTCAGCACCACATACAAACAAAGATGTTGTGTCTGCCGATAACTAAAAAATAAAAATATTAAAAAAAATGTTTTAAAAAAAAAGAACATTCACATTGTTGTGCTACCATCACTATCATCTATCGTCAGAATTCTTTTCATCTTACAAAATGGAAATTCTAAACACATTAGACTTATTTCCCAGCTCTGTGCCAACTCCTGTTCTATTGTCTGTCACTATGATTTTGATGGCTCTAGTGACCTCACAGAAGTGGAATTATAGTATTTGTCCTTTGTGTCTGGCTTATTTCATTTAGCAGCACACCCTCAAGGTTCATATACATTGTAACATGTGTCAGAATTTCTTTCCTTTTAAAGGCTGAATAACTTATTGTATGGACATACCACATTTATCTGACTATTATCTGTCCATGGGCACTTGGGTTGCTTCCATATTTTAGCTGTTAGGAATAATGATCTGACATGGGTTTGCAAATACCTCTTCAAGATCCTACGTTGAATTTTGGGTGCATGCCCAAAAGTGGAATTGAGAGATGATATAGTAATTCTACTTTTATTTATCTTAGGAACCACAATTATATTTGCTACAGTGTTCAGCTGTGATATAAGGCTTCAGAAATACTCCCACCCAGGCCCAAGTGCCCTTGAACCATGTGGCAGGAAGACTTGGGCCAGCAGTGTATCTGTACTTAGATGGTAGTAGAAGTCTCCTGTGAGTGGAGTGGAGGACACCTTGCCATGTTTGGGAATGAAGTCCCAGTCCCACCCGTGTCCTGGGATTAAAGGTGGCATCTGCTTTAAAGAAACCAGTTTCAGGAATCTTGAAGTATAGGACTGAGAATATATTTGGTGGTAGAGTCTGTGCTTAGTATGCTCAAGGCACTGGGTTTTGTCCTTAGTGTCATAAAACAAACCTAAACAAAAACAGCACAGAAATCTTGAAGCATGTGGATAACTTCAGCCAATGCTCTTGTGTTGCCAGAGGCAGCTCTCCTGTTTTAGCATGATATTCAGTACCGCCTTTAAACAGATACAAATGAGGTTGTTTCAATTTCCTTGTAAATTTTTATTTGTATTTATATTTATTTAATTTTGAAACAGGGTCTCACTGTATTGCCCTGCCTGGCCCTGAAGTTCTGGGCTGTGTTCCTCCCTCCTCACCCTCTCGAGTGCTGGGACTACAGGTGTGCCACTGTGCCTGGCTTCCTCTTTAAATTTTTGAATTGAGATGATAATTCCAAGCAGTGAAAAAGAAAAATCCTGTGATCCTAAGTTTATAATTCGACAAGTGTTGAAAACATGCCACCTGGAAGCCACATCCTCAGGCAGTGTGCAGAGCATTCCCTTACTCCTTCCTGTTCCTTCCGGGCAGTTTCTGTTTCCAGGTGATGTGGCCGTCCTGATTTCTGTACCTTGGATTAGTTTTGTCTGTCAAGATGGCACTCTGTTCATCCTGTAATTGCTGCCTTCTTTTGCCTGGGGCTGGGCCTAGGCCAAGGCCTGGGGATGGGGTGGGGCGGCTGCTCCCAGTGTGGGGTTTCAGAGATGTCCAAGTCAGTACCTGGCATCTCTCTTGCATCAGCCTCCTCCTGGCTGTGCTCTTGTTCCATATAAGACTTTTGAAATTCAGCCCCATTTTGGGGTGTATGGGTGGTTCATTCTTCTTTGTTGTTGAATAGCCATCTATTGTATGAATACGCTTATCTTTCTTAGCCCTCAGTCCATTTTTGCATTGTTTCTGTTTGTTGGCTGTTGTGAATCTGGCTGCTGTTCATTTGCATCCAGATATGTACACGGTGTCTTCATTTCTCCTGAGTCAGCAGATAGGAGTAAAGTTGCCAGACCATTTAGTAATAAGCTTGGGTCCAACTCTATAAGCAGCTGCCAAACTGTTTTCATTGAAGCTGTGTGATTTTATGCTTTTCCTGTAGTGTATGAGATCCAATGACAGTGTTTTTCATCAGTATTTGGTGTGGTTGTTTAGTTTTTAATTTAATTATTCCCGTGGTTTGAAATGCTAGCTATTTTGAATTTTAATTCACGCTTCCCTGATGATTGGTTCCTTAGTGACTGTGTTGAGCTCCTTTTCCTGTGCTTATTGACTTTGCATATGTTCTGTGGAAAATACCTGTGTCTTTATAAAGTTATTATTATTATTTTTTCCTGGTCCTGGGGATGGAACCCAAGACTTTGTCCATGCTAGGTAGGCGTTCTACCACTGAGCTATATCCCCAGTCTTTTTTAAAAATTATATTTTGAGTGTGCATGTACGAATATGATGTAATGAAGCCCACTATTAAGTATAATTATAATGTACCAATAAAAATTTAAAAAGTAAAATTATATTTAGAGATAGGGTCTTGCTACATTGCTCAGGCTGGCCTTGAACTTGTGACCCTTTTTCTCAGCTTCCCAAGTAGATGGCATCATAGGTGTGCACTACCATGCCCGTCTTTTGTATTTTTATTGAGTTGCTTTATTTTTGTTATTGATTCCTTTGTGGTCTTTATCTGGGTACAAGTCCTTTACGAAGTATTTGTCTTGGCAACACTCTCACTTGAGTGGTTTGCCTTTTCATTTTCTTAATTTTTAATTCTTGTTGAAATATAATATATAATCTGTAGAATGGACACTAAAGGTATGTGGTTTAGTAGTCTCTAGTGTGTTTATAAGGCTGTACAACTGTAACTGCAGTCTGATTCTATGATATCACTTTCATGATACCCAAAGTTACCTCATCCCTAGGCAGCTGCTGACCTGTTTTTGTCTGCACGCACTTGCCTGTGGTGGGTATTTCATAGGAGTGCAGTCATATAACATGTGGCCTTTGTGGATGGCTCCTTTCACTCAGCGTGGTGTTTCCAGGTTCTTCCACATTGTGGTGAGGGTCAGGCCTTCGTTTCTTGTCCTGGCTGAATGATAGCCATGTTGTGGATAAACCATATTTGGTTCATCCATTCATAAGCTATGGATGTCTGGTTGCTTTGTTTTTTGGCTGTTTTGACCAATGCTGCTGTGAACATTCATGTACAAGTCTTGTAGGAACATATATTTTCAGTTCTCTTGAGTATATCCCTAGGAGTGAAATCGCTGGGTCATCATGTGGAAACTGCGTATTTAACTGCCAAACTCTTTTCCACAGTGGCTGCACCATTTTACATTCCTTCCTGCAGTACATGACAGTTCCAGTTTCTCCTCATCAACATTTGTTTTTATCTGCTTTTTGATTACAGTTATCTGAATGGACATGAGTGGTACCTCACTGTGGTTGTAGTTTGTATTTTTACAGCCTAACTGAGTGGATATTTCAGTGGCTACATTTGACAGAGATGCCACCATTACAGAGTTAGTTTAAAAAAATAAACTAGCAGCCACAGCCACAAACCCCAGGGAAGGTACAGAGTTGATCTCCAGAGTTGCCACAAAAATTTCAGGACATCCAAAGAACCAAGAAAGTATAATTTGTATATAGAGAGGGGAAAACAGTGAGTAGAAATATAATATCAATGAAAAGAAAGTATAAAAAGAAACCAAGTACAAATTCTGTAGTTAAAATATATACAACCTGACATGAAAATTCCATAGACAAACTTAAAAGCAGATACAAGCCTCAGAGAGAAAGGAATTAGCAAATTAGAAGGTAGATGAGTTGAGATTATCCAGTATGAGGAACATAAAGAAAAAAATGAAGACTAGAGAAAAGATACCTTTGCTAGTTTGGTTCAGCACAGGATTGGAGGTGCTGTCCAAGGCCTTTGTGCAAAGTAAGACACTGAAAGACGGCTGGACTGGAAAGGAAGAAGGAAACTCCATTTGTAGATGACCTGAATTTACACACACACACACACACACACACACACACACACACACACACGTTTTAACTAATAATTTGAGTAGAGTTGTAGGGTATAAGATTCTTTTTTCTTCTGTGGTACTGGGGATTGATTGAACCCAGAGGCATTTTACCACTGAGCCATATCCCCAGTCCTTTTAATTTTTTATTCTGAGACAGGGTATCACCAAATTGCTTAAGACCTTGCAAAATTGATAAGGCTGATCTTGAATTTGCAATCCTCCCGCCTCAGTCTCCCAGGTTGCTGGGATTACAAGTATGTGCTCCTGCACCCAGCATACAAGATTTGTATTTTAAAATCAGTTGTATTTCTGTTCACTAGCAATGAACAGTCCACTAACAGTTGTTATCCTTGGAGATTTCTAAATTGCCTTTTTTGTTTTCTCTTTGGGTCCTGGGACTTGAACCCAGGGCCTCACAAATGCTAGGTAAGTGCTCTGCCACAGAGTTATATCCCCAACCCTTGTTCTTATTTTATTTTCTTGTTTTTTGGGAGAGGTACTGGGGATTGAACTCAGGGGCATTTGACCACTGAGCCACATCCCCAGCCCTATATTGTATTTTATTTAGAGACAGGGTCTCACTGAGTTGTTTAGTGCCCTATTTGGTATTTTATTTAGAGATACGATCTCACTGAGTTGCTTAGTGCCCCACTGTTGCTGAGGCTGGCTTTGAACTCACAATCCTCCTGGCTCAACCTCCCAAATCTCGGGGATAATGGGTGTGCACCACCACACTCAGCTTTATTTTATTTTGAAACAAGCTATCAACTGAATTTCCTGGGCTGACCTCAAACTTGTAATTCTCCTGCCTCAGCCTCTGGAAGTTTAGTATTACAGGTGTATAACTGCCCAGTCTCTTAATTCCCTTTTGATTTTTGTTTCAGAAGCCATAGGGATTTCCTCAGTAATTGTGTTGTTCATATTACATAGTCATATCAGGTATTTCACATTTGAAAATTATTATTACAAAGTTAACCAGACAGTAAGTATCTATTTAATCTATGGATAGTTTTTATTTGACTCTGATGATTGACTGAAAGCTCATTGTAAATGATAGACTAAGGTCTATCACATTATAGATGTGTTTCAAAATGAATATTAGATTTCCTGAAATGACCGTCTTTGAGGCTCTGGTGCACCTTGGGCCATTGAAGCTCTGCCTCAACCTGCACCTCCTGCTGGCTCAGAGACTGTGGGTGAGCAAGAGCCATTACAGGCCCTCCTGAGCATGTGCACAGCCTCAGTGTGTGTCTTTGGCCCCTAGGATTCCGGGAGCATACTGGAGCTTTTGCCATCTCCTGTGCACATCTCATTTCCCAACTTTTTCTTTTAAGCTTTTGTTGGTTTTTTTTTTGTTTGTTTGTTTGTTTTTGGTACTGGGCAGTTATACACCTGTAACACTGAGCCACATCCCAGCCCTGTTTTTTTTTTAATTTATTTTTTAGTTATAGGTGAACACAATATCTTTATTTTATATTTATGTGGTGCTGAGGATTGAACCCAGTGCCTCATGCATGTTAAGCGAGCGCTCTACCACTGAGCCACAACCCTAGCCCTGCCAGCCCTGTTTTGTATTTTATTTAGAGACAGGATCTTACTGAGTTGCTAAGTGCCTTGCCATTGCTGAGGCTGGCTTTGAACTTGCCATCCTCCCATCTCAGTCTCCTGAGTTGCTGGGATTACAGGCGTGTGCCACCACACCTGGCTTTATGTACTTTTTGTTTGCAACTGCTGTTGTTCATCACCTGCCGCCTCTCTCCCTTGTCTTGTCCCCTCTGTCCTCTGAGCTGGTAGCCCTACATTGAGTCCAGTGAGAGAAAATGAAGATGAGCTGTCAGTGGGGTCTCTCACAGGTTAGGGGCTGCTCTCCTTTGGGAATGATGTTCTGAGTGATGCCAATCCTGAGCCCTTGTCCTGGAAATGAGGGCTGTGGTTTTTCTAGGCTGCCTTGGGGATCTGGACTGGGTGCTGGGACTGGACTGAACTAGGATACCACGAAGCTGTGTTCTCAAAAAAAAAAAAAAAAAAAAAAAGAAGCTGTGTTCTCAGGCTTCAGCTGACTTTTTTGACTTTTTTGGTATTCCTTGAATTGCTGTAAGCCTTTGGTTAGTTTGCAGAGTTTTAAAAGGTTGGTTCTGTCAGTTTTAGTCATTTAAAATTTTTTTTTAAAATTTATTCTATGGAGGGGTGAATGATCATAATAAGCTCCTACTGTGAAATTTTTTTAAGGTCTTTAAAAACATTTATTTATTTATTTATTTATTTATTTATTTATTAGTTGTAGTCAGACATAATACCTTTGTTTTATTTATTTATTTTTATGTGGTGCTGGGGATCAAACCTAGTGCCTCACATGTGCTAGGCGAGTGCTCTACCCCTGAGCCACCACCGCAGCTCTTAATTTATTTTTGAGATGGGGTCTTGCTGAGCTGCAGAGGTTTTCACTAAGTTGCTGAGTCTGGCTTTGAATTTGTGATCCTCCTGCCTCAGCTTCCTGTAACTGGGATTATAGGTGTGTGTCACTGCGCCTGGCAGTGGTTGGTGTTTTTTTTTTTTTTTTCTTTCTTTTTTTTAAAAATTTTTATTATTGGTTGTTCAAAACATTACATAGTTCTTGACATATCATATTTCATACATTTGATTCAAGTAGATTATGAACTCCCGTTTTTACCCCTTATACAGATTGTAGAATCACATCAGTTACACATCCACTGTTTTACATATTGCCATACTAGTGTCTGATGTGTTCTGTTGCCTTTCCTATTCTCTACTATCCCCCCTCCCCTCCCCTCCCTTCCCATCTTCTCTCTCTCTACCCCATCTACTGTAATTCATTTCTCCCCCTTGTTTTTTTTTCCCTTTCCCCTCACTTCCTCTTATATGTAATTTTGTATGACAATGAGGGTCTCCTTCCATTTCCATGCAATTTCCCTTCTCTCTCCCTTTCCCTCCCACCTCTCGTCCCTGTTTAATATTAATCTTTTCCTCCTGCTCTTCCTCCCTGCTCTGTTCTTAGTTGTTCTCCTTATATCAAAGAAGACATTTGGCGTTTGTTTTTTAGGGATTGGCTAGCTTCACTTAGCATAATCTGCTCTAATGCCATCCATTTCCCTGCGTGGTTGGTGTTATTTGAGAAGTAAAAATATTTGATTTTGATAAAATCCAGTTTATTGTTGTTATTATTTTGTGATAGTGATTTCTGTGCTTTAGGGACTTGACTTTTCATGATTGCAAAGTTAATTTCTTATGTTTTCTTCTCAAAGCTTTACTTTTTCATCTTTTATACACAGTTTATGATCCATCTTATTTATGGCCCAAGGCTAGGGTAAGGCTCATTTCTTCTCTCCACTTTTATCAATTTTTGGCATTAGTTTTGAGAAGTTACTCCTTTTGAATAGCAGTGAGTATTTTTGTCACTATTGTCAGGTAAACCTGCTGTATGCGCTGGTCCCTTTCTGAAGCCTGTCTCATTGCAACAGTGTGTGTTTGTCTTTAGACCCCTCTGTTTCTGTCGAGGTTGCTGGAGCTTTAGCTGTTTTGAAAGCTGCTGGTGTAAGACTCCTAATTTTTTTCCCCCTTTAAGATTGTTCAACTGTTAGATTCCTTTGCTTTTCTGTGTACATTTAGAAATAGGTCATTGATAGCTACAAAACATTGTTGCAGTTTTTATTAAATTCTTAGGCCAGTTTGGAGAGAATTGACATTGTAATCTTGATCCTTCCAATTTGTGGTTATGGTATACCTCTCTATTTGTTTCACTTTTCTCAGAAATCTTTTGTAATTTAAAATATAATGGTCTTACAATGATCTTGTGGGTTCTGCTTATCTGTTTATTTATAAGGTGTCAAATATTTTACTTATTAATTAATGAGGAAGCTAGTATGGTCTTAGGAGTGGTCCAAAGAGAATTATAGGTACTGCTTATTTATCATCAGATAGGGCGTGATGAAGCTAATTTATGAATATTTGCCAAACTGGGGTCACCGGTCCAATATCCTCAGGCCTATAATCATTTGCATTGTGCAATATAGAATTTACCAAATTGTAAAATAGCTTTTAAAGGTGATGAAAGTTAGAAATAACCATGTGCAAGTTAGACAAGAGACCAACTCATCTTTTTCCCTCCATATGAGTTTTTCACTTTGCCTGCTTCTGTGTGGTTATAAGTCTTGGGAAAGATTATTCTAGGTCACAAAAGAAGGCTGGTAGATAGGAAATGTAAGTCTAAATCTCAGTAGATCTGACCTTAGTATTTATGTAGGTATACTAAGAATATTAATATAGCATATAGGCCTTTTATTTGGTTTTGAAAAATCCTAGGTCTGTGCAGTTGGTCAGTTGCCAAATTGACCTGTGGAAAGCTTTATAGGAATCTTGGCTTGGATTGTTAAAAGCCACTGTTTGGGCTCTCAAGGCTAGGGACCTTACCTCAGTTCAGCTGCCATTTCTGTACATTTGAGTGAATTACCCTGTTGGTTGTCTCCCAAATATCTGAAGGTTTCTGGTCTTCCAGAATGTGCCCTTACCTCCTGTGAGGCTGGAACCCTGGAAGAAGGCACTGGGGCAGTTTTTCCTGGGGGGTAGTGGTGTCAAGGCTGTCTCAGTGCAGCCATCTTGGACCCTCAGAAGCAGCCTGCTGTGCTTCCTTGAGCAAGTGTTGTTCTCAGTGGCACTCAAGGGAAGGCAGTGGTTCTTGTTCAAGCTGTCCAAATAGTCATGCTGCCACGGAAAGTGGGGGGCAGTGGGGGGACTTGGAAGGGCTCCTAAATTCTGGACTGTAAGTAAGGGTCAGATACCACTTAGAATGTCTCCCTTTATTTTTATCAAAGCTGAATTCACTAATTCGTTGTAGGTTAAAAAGCTTTAGAAGAAAGCATAATTGCTCCCTTATGTATCCAGAAAATAGAACATAAAACCAACATCCACAAATGACCTCAATAAAATTTCCCTCTTTAGTTCATTCAGTTCTGTATAATTAATTCTTACTCGGTTACATCTTGGGTTAACAGTCTCCTAAAACCGTGTGCTTCTGGACTAAAAGGAGCTCAGAAGTCTTATCTCAGTTTGCTGATGTGTCTGGAAATAGTCTAGTGTTGCTTCTGCAGCCTGTGCCCTGTGTCACTTGTCCGAGGCCTGTGGTATCCCTTGCCTGAATGAGCCTCTGCATGTGCCCTTCTCTGTTGAGCATGGGAGCCCTGGTCTGCTGTTAACACCGAACTTCCAGGCAAGTGTTGTTAGAGCGAAGCAGAAGATGTCCAGAGATGATAGACTTACTGCCAATGGTAATTTATTACCGATAGTTTTCAAATGTGAAATGTCTGATATGGTTTTATAATAATAATAATACGAGTGATGAGGAAATTGAGTTGTTTCTGTGGCATCCAAAACAAAGATAAAAAAAGGCAATTAAAAAATTAGACATAATATCACTAAGGATACTGATTAAGCCTGTTTCAAAGAAGTTCATGGTTGTTAATGTCTGATTCATCGAAATGGATGAACATAATTTTTGTAGTGAAAACAGTCTTGAGGTACAACAAACACAGAATACTGAGACAAAAATTCCAGGAACATGTGAAAGGCTATCAAACGAGGAGATTCAGCAAGCTGGGGGAGTCCCCAGCTCCCCTACCCCACTTTTTTTCATGGAACATCAGAGCCTCATCTGAAAGGCTGCCCTCCTTGACCCCCAGCCTATATGATGCTAGATTCTGATTAAAGGAAGATAATAGCTTAAATTGCACCTTTACCTTTGAGCTTGTGGTCTTTGACATGGAAAAACTTAACTGGATTATTTCCTGAGAATTTTGCTTAGTGCTTTCCCTGAGATTCAAATGGATCCCCGGATGTGAAGGTAATCACGGACCTCTGGGACTCCCAGCTGAAGTGCTATTCTGGAATATGCACTGATAACATTTTGCCTGTGCCAGTCCAGCCTTGAGAAGGCTGATGTCTCTTCTGATCTTATGACTCTTGTAACACCACTCACTTAGCAATCGTTTTTCTCATATCTTCTTATGAAGAGATCTTGCATACCTTTCAGTAAATTTAACCCTAAGTATTTTGCATTGCCAATGCTATTTTGAATAGAAGTTTATAAATGTTGCTTTAGGATATTAACTGCTAATAGATGAGAAACGATTTTTTAAAAATAATTTCTATGAAAGCAATAGTGATGTTTGCAGATATAGACAATTTTGCATCTTTTTGATCTTTATGCCTTTTGTTTTCTTTCTTTCTTTTTTTTCCCCCTTCTTCATGGTGCTGGGGATTAAACCCAGGGCCTCATGCATGCTGGACTGGTGATCTACCACTGAGCTGTATCCCCAGCCCTGTTTCCCTGTTCTTAATGTAACCCACTGTTCAGGACATACCAGCATTAGGCTGAGTGGTAGTGGTTCTTGGTGGTGAACTTGGTGGGTGCGTTCCCTGCTTCACTGTTGTATGTTTTATGGATCCTTTTTTTTTTTTTAAATATAGAAAATTTTAAAAAGACAATAGATATTTTTAAAGTTAAGAAAATAAGAATGACAGAATGACCTGTCTGGGCTGGGGTTGTGGCACACTGGTAGACCACTTGCCTTGCATGTGTGAGGCACTGGGTTTGATCCTCAGCACCACATAAAAACAAATAAAACAAAATAAAGGTATTGTGCCCATCTACAACCCCCCCCCAAAAAAAAGAATGATCTGCCATTCCAACATATAGGAAATCTTCCATAACAACTTAAAATACAATAGTGTGCTGTCAGATTTTTTTTCCCCCCTAGGACCAATTAAAAAAAAACATTATAGGAAGGTATAATATAGAAGTAGATATTTCTTAATCTAACTTCCAGGTCTGCTGGACAGAAGTAACCTGCTTTAATGGTTCCTTTGCCTTCCTGACTTCATGTTTAACTGAGATTTTAATGTGTACATCTGGATTGCCAGATGTAATGGCCATCCACTTTTCTGTCCGGATACTGGCCATTGTGTCTTCTCTTTATCGTAATAATTATCTCTAGACATTGTCAGCTTTACTAGATTTTTTTCAAACAACTGAATTTTGACTTTGTGAATGCTCTCCATTGTATTTTTAAAATTTCCTTTGGTTTTAACCTGTGTTTCCTCTGCTTGGGTTATTTTGTATACTTTTTAGGTAATTGTGGGATTCATTGAGAACTGGAAGGACCAGAGCCTTGGAAGAAGGAATGATCTAGCCCCTGTTTCATGAATTCCTCAGCTTTGTCAGGTTCAGGTTCAGGTTCAGTGTGGGCCCTTCCTTGGGTGGTCTTCACATAAGCCTAAGGAATAGGCTTACTGGTGTTAGAAATACCAAGGTGCTGCAAGAAGTTTAACATGTGCTCGGGGGTGGTTAAGGCGACTTTACTTCTGCCAGAAGGGCATGCCACTGAAGCTGGCTAGCAAGTACACTTGGATAGGCAGTCTGCCTGCTTGTATCTTTGATGCAGTGTTCCCCCTTGCCCTATCAGGAGGAGCTCGAGGTTACAATCTCTGTACTTGACTAATTTTAAAATTAGGGTGGGCAAAGGAAAGGGCTGTAGATAAAAATGGCTACAGTTGGATATTTACATCCTAGTTATGGATAAATACTATGTTCTGAAAATGGATCATTGAACTTTCTCATACTGGTACAATGTGAAATTGTGCTGTCAGATTTTTTTTTCCCCTAGGACCAATTTGGGGGGCAGAGAAGGGTATGGGAGAAACTAAGGTAAACATGGTGGATTGGATATACACATCTGTTTCTCATCTTCCTGAAACCTAATCCACAACAGTAAAGAGAGTTTGTTGTAAAAGGCAAAAGCTCAGTTGGGCATGGTAGCACATGCCTGTAATCCCAGTGACTTGGGAGGCTGAGGCAGGAGAATACAAGTTCAAGGCCAGCCTGAGAAACAGTGAGATACTATCTCAATATAAAGACAAAAGGACTAGGAATGTAACTCAGCACCCCTGAGTTCAATCCCCTGTACCCCAAAACAAATAAGAGCAAAATCTCATGTGAATAGGGAAAAAGAAAAGAAAGCAACAGTGTCTGTCCTTTGGAAGGTAGAATATGTATTAGAAGAGTTGGCAATGGACTTGAGAAAACCAAGTGCTAATTTGGGGGAGGTGAGAGCCAACTTGATTTATGCCGCTGAGTTTTCCCACAGCTCAGGAGCTGCAGCATCCCACCCCTCCAGACCACAACGATGAATAAGAATGATTTGTGACAGACTTGGTCAGCTGAAAGGTGGGCAGCGCCCCAGGGCTCTCACCAGCTCAGTGCCCTGGCCAGGCTACTCTGCCCAGCCCAATGAAGACTGGAAGGTCCTGGGCAGAGGGTGATGCTGCTGTCCCTGTGACAGTGCTCTTGAGGGTGGCCTGCTTCCTGGAGGTTGGGGGAGGAGGCGAACTGCATGTGACTGATGCTGAGGTACCAGCCCTTGTCCTGCTTGGTCCAGAGCCTTGGGAGATAGATTCTTGTCCACTGAGCAAGAGATTAGACAACGTGGCCATGTCAAGAAGGAGTACGCAGTGGTGCTGAGACCTCTCAGCTCTCATGTGGGGAACTCTGCTGGATCCGTGCCTGGAGAGGTGCGCCCAGGTAAAGGAACTTAGAGGAAATGGAAATTACGCAAGGACAAAGCTTGAAGGAAAAAACCTTTTGTAAATATCCCCCGAGAAATAAAAGAAGGTATTTTAACAGGCAAAGAATTCTCTGAAAGAAGAACATTAGGTGAACCAGGAGAGCCCTGGGAAATCAACACTGAACAGATGTGGGAAGAAAATCAACGTACGTGTTGGGAAGCTGAGGAAATTTCCCAGAAAGAAAAGCAAAAGGATGAAGTGAGAAAAACAGAAGGTGAGGGTCGATCCAGATGGACCACGTTCAGATAGTACAGCAGAGAAATGGGAAGCACTTGACCTTGGAACAGTTCCAATATTCCCCAATATTCCCTAGAACTCAGGGCTGAAGACTGAAGGGGCCTGTCAGTGGATGAGAGTCGGCAATGCAGGCCATCACCAAGACACGTGTTGTGAGGCTGTGACTGCTGGGCAAAGCCCCTCTGCTGAGTTCTCAGAGGATGAGAGTAGAACACAGATTTATCTGGAGTCAGCATGGGCTTCACCCTGTCAGCAGCATCTGAGTCTAGTAGAGACTAGAGCAATGTCTTTAGGAGCTTGTAGGAAAAGAATTTTCATCTTTTTTTTTTTTAAGCAATGTGGTTTTGCTAAGTTGCCCAGGTTGTCCTTGAACTTGAGACCCTTTTGTCTGGGCCTCTCCAGTGCTGGGACTATGGACGCATGCCACAGTGCCTGGCACTCAACCTAGATTAACAGTCAGTGGGAGAGCAGATTTATAAAGTCTCAAAGTATCTCCCTCATATCCTTTTCCAGAAAGCTCCTATTGGAAGAGTGAGTAGCTGGTGAAGAGGAAGGGCTTGCGTGCAGGGGACAGGACCTTCCTAACCATGGGAGTAAGAACCTGAGATGCTGCCCATGCCCCTGGCAGAGGGTCTTCAGTCCTCCTTGGGGCAGCTTGAGGCTGAAACCGATAGACAACCTGGCATCTCTGACATCTTGGGAGCAGATTTGATAGTTCACAGAGCTCAGGGGGGCATTGGTAGTAACTACACAGACCAGCACATGAAAAACCTTCATTAGTTTTGGAGAAGACACAAAGTAGTGCAGGAAGTGGAAATAATCACACTTTGCTACATGGCCTCTGTGCGAGTGGATTGATTCTAGAACCAGACAAGAAATCTCCAGTCTTGGGGTTTAGCTGTGTCATTGACAACAGTGATTGGGGGGGGGGGTGTTCCCATGGTTTGAGGACAGTGGTGAGGAGCAAGAGCTAAGTCCTGTTCATCCTGGGAAGTTGGAGGTGATGCTTCAAGAAAGCTGCAGTGCAGTCTGAGAGGAGAAGTCATTCCCAGTGGGCTTGGCTTAGGGGACTCCAGTGTGTGCTGCGAGGGCAG